>NW_012116266.1:5388778-5413087 GCF_000951035.1 Colobus angolensis palliatus
TCCACCCCCAACCCCGGGCTCTGCCATGGCCCAGCTAAAGCCTGCACCGTGTACCCCATCCCTTCCACAGTTCAGTGCCCCGCCTCCTCCACTGAAGATCCATCAAGTTCAGCATATTACTCAGGTGGCTCCCCCAGCACCCCCCCCACCTCCTCCTGTCCCTGCACCCCTCCCTCCTCAAGCCCCCCCAAAACCTCTTGTGACCATACCCCCACCAACCAGCACCAAGACTGTGGCACCTGTTGTGACACAAGCTGCACCACCCACACCTACTCCTCCAGTACCCCCAGCAAAAAAGCAGCCAGCTTTCCCTGTTTCTTACATTCCACCCTCTCCCCCTACCCCTCCTGTTCCAGTACCCCCACCAACATTACCCAAGCAACAGAGCTTCTGTGCAAAACCCCCTCCCTCTCCACTGTCACCGGTGCCCTCAGTCGTGAAGCAGATAGCCAGCCAGTTTCCACCCCCTCCAACTCCCCCTGCCATGGAATCTCAGCCCTTAAAGCCTGTCCCAGCAAATGTAGCTCCACAGTCCCCTCCTGCAGTAAAAGCAAAGCCCAAGTGGCAGCCCAGCTCCATCCCAGTCCCTTCTCCGGACTTCCCCCCTCCCCCTCCTGAAAGCAGCCTGGTGTTTCCTCCTCCACCCCCATCACCTGTCCCAGCCCCACCACCGCCACCTCCACCCACAGCTTCTCCTACCCCTGACAAAAGTGGATCTCCAGGCAAAAAGACCAGTAAGACATCCAGCCCTGGGGGAAAGAAACCCCCCCCAACCCCACAGCGCAACTCCAGCATGAAATCCAGCAGCGGTGCAGAGCACCCCGAACCCAAGAGACCCTCGGTGGACAGTCTAGTCAGCAAGTTTACACCGCCAGCAGAATCAGGGTCTCCCAACAAGGAGACCCTGCCACCTCCTGCAGCACCCCCCAAGCCTGGAAAACTCAATCTTTCTGGCGTCAACCTTCCTGGAGTTCTCCAGCAAGGGTGTGTGTCAGCAAAAGCCCCTGTTCTGAGTGGGCGTGGAAAGGACTCTGTGGTGGAATTTCCTTCTCCTCCATCCGATTCTGATTTTCCACCCCCTCCACCTGAAACAGAGCTTCCTCTGCCCCCCATTGAGATTCCAGCAGTATTCTCGGGAAACGCCTCTCCAAAAGTGGCAGTCGTTAATCCTCAACCACAACCGTGGTCTAAAATGTCAGTGAAGAAGGCCCCTCCACCCACACGACCCAAACGGAATGACAGCACCCGCCTCACTCAAGCAGAGATTTCTGAGCAGCCAACAATGGCCACAGTTGTGCCACAAGTGCCCACCTCTCCCAAATCCAGCCTTAGTGTCCAGCCTGGATTCCTGGCTGACCTCAACAGGACACTGCAACGAAAGTCCATCACTCGGCATGGCTCGCTCTCCTCCTCCCGCATGTCCAGAGCAGAACCAACAGCCACCATGGATGATATGGCATTGCCTCCACCACCCCCTGAACTGCTGTCTGATCAGCAGAAGGCTGCTTACGGAGGCAGTCATATATCAGGCTATGCAACATTGCGGAGAGGCCCCCCTCCTGCTCCCCCAAAGAGAGACCAGAACACCAAGCTCTCCAGAGACTGGTAGCCACCATAGGACTTTTATTTTCATGATATCTGTAATCACTTCTACAATCAGCTCACCTGATCATGTGAATTCAGGTGTTCAGAGACTCCTGGTGTGATGTTATTCAGGTAGTGTCCAGCTGTATGTGTATGTGTGTGTGTACACACAGCTACACGGTGTATGTGTGTATATATGTATACATATATGTATGTGTGTGTGTATATAGAGAGCTGAGAGTTATTCTATTTATTCCTTTTCTCTCCTAATCTGAAAATGAGTATTCTGTATTTTGGGTGGAAGAGGCATAGAAGGGGATGTGTGTTGTCTCTTAAGATTTCTATATCATGTGGATTGGACCAAAAACTTCTAATCACTTATTTAGAAGGTATTTGTAAGTGTCTGTCCATGTGTAGCCTATTCGTGCATGTTGTGTATTATATAACTAAGAAATAGATGTAGAATGTGCTATTTCTGGTTGAGAAAAATCACCAGAATGTGTGGTATATCTAAAAGGCTTTTGTGTTTGTTTTTTCCCCAGTTGGCTGAAGTTAGAATTGCTTGACTGACACTTCATTGCTATACATAAAGGGGCACTTTAAATCAGGAAAATCTTTCAGCTTCATAGAACGGGTAACTAGTGCAGGATGGGGAAATGTTCACAGACACCTCTGTATGTGGTTATGCATAAAGTAAATACCTGGTGTAACTAACTCAGCCGTTCTAGCTGCAGTACTGCTGCAGTGATCCACATTTGGGATGTGCTGACAGGTAAGCTCTTTGCCTACAATACGTGGATAATTAGTGCTGTAATTCTGGAGAGTTCCTTTTTAGTGCTGTTTTATGAAGCTTTATCAGCTTGGCTTCATGATCCTCACTTTGATTGATTTTAAGAGGATGGACAACACAGTTATCTCTGTAATGTTCTGTCCCAGTATGTCTTTGGGTCACCAGTTACCCTCTTAAAATATGTGCTTTAGGTAGATGTTATTACATATCTGTAGACAATTGGTATATGAAATATACACATCCTGTGCCCCAATATGGTGCATCAGTATGAAAAAAAATTATTTTCTAAAATGCAGTTTTTGAGCATTGCTCTATAGAAGGGAAGGGTGATGAGAGAACAAAACTGGTCCCTGTGAAAGTGTCATTAATCTGGTTGTATATGGGTTATAATATGTAACACAAAAAACTCATTAAGTATGGCACTACCATGGAGAGGGAAGACAGTATCATTTATAGCTACTGGGGCCACCAGGACCCTTGCTGACTGCAGCCTGGTTGTGATGAGTTCAGGTTACCAGGTGTTCTGATGGAGTGGGACATCCAAGTCCAGTAACTGACATTACGTATTATGCATGTGCAGTCTGGTATAACATGGAGTCATTGCTCTAATGACACACTATATACTTCTATATGCTTTTTTCTGGGAGTTTTCCTTGGTACGTGAGAGAACTATGTACTGTCTCATCAACTTATGATAAATTGGACCATTAGGAATGAAACACAATCTTAGAGCGGCTCCCAAACGAGAATAAAAATGGGCCATCCCACCTCTTATAAAGGGAGCACATCTTGTCATCAAAGTCTGCCTATTGTTAATGATTACCAATGCAAACCGCAGAAATCAGTTGACGTTGTCCCACAAGGAAAAAATGATGCCAGTAAAGTGGGGGAAGAGACGGTCAATAATTCTAGAATGAGCAAAAGTGCTTAATTAGTACAGTATACTCAAGGTCTCGCATAACCCACACTCCACGAAAACCGCATCATAAACAGAATGAGCGGCACCTCTCCACTGCTGCATCTCCAGAATATTGTTCAGCACGTTCATGTGGTTATGGAGCAGTAAGAATATACACTGTTAATTTTTAGGCATTTCAGATTGTTCACCAAGTTTTATGTTTGATGTTTATGAAGTGATCTTTAACACATCTGCATTGTTAATTTAAGCATGCACAGAAATTTGGGTAATGTTTGAGTAGATTGCCAAGCTCCACTGTGATTCATGAATGAGTTTCTCATAGTCTGCTGCCTGAGGTTTTATAGTTTGAGGGTCACCCATATTTCTGGGTTAGAGTTAAGAATATGAATCCAGTTATCAGAGTATTCATCCCTGGGGTTTTGAGTTTTATTGTGGTGATTTTCTTATGAGAAAGTAGGCAACTTCAGTTTTCCTTGAGGGGGAAAAAACATACCCCCCCCCCAGCCTTTTTTCACCCATGACTTGAGCCCTGAAACAACAGCCTTTGTGTTTTCAGTGCAGGATTTCTTGGAATTTCTTGCTTGTATCAATCCTGATGATAGCCATCCTGAACAGATGCTTCTGGTGTGTTTTCCTGGAAGAGCAGACATCCTTTTGAACACTAATGATGCCAGGAAGAGGGTAAGGCTAGAGGAGGAGACTGTCATTTGAACCCCAATCCAGTGGCTTGTCTGCCAGCAGGCCATTTCCCTTTACATTCCTTCACAGACAGAAATGGCTGTTAAAAATGTTTTAACCTCATGTATGAACTGAATTTAAAAAACCACTAAAGTGATACTTCACTCCCTAGTGGGTTTTCTTTAATTTGGATTTTTGTCGGGATGTAGCTTTTCCTCAACTGTATTTCTGTAGCTCTTTTTCTCTGGTGTATTCATGGAAAGCATCTACTGCCGGATGACACTAGTACTGTGCCTTCTTTCATTGCCCTCTGCTCTGCAGCTCTCACCCAGCTTGGCTGCTTCAAGTCTGTGCAGTTGACTTGACTGTACTGAAAAGTGAACAGCATGAATTAACTCATCCTGCTGCTGAGGGCAGTGCAAACAGGTGCTTATATAATACAGGTAGTGACTTGCTTAATTAGTGACACTCTTAATTTCTACTATAGATAATTTCAAAATAGAATCACTATATGCTTAAAGTTTTGGCACCAATGCCTGTAGGGCAGCAGAATCTATTCTCAGTAAAATAACTTCAAGTTTATTAGATATTCTGTATTGGATTTTACCAGCTTGACTTTTAATGCTCAGATACCTATTTTTTTTTTTTCTTCCCCTCCTCTACCCCCTTTAGATGCTATAAATCTCTTGGGAAGAGTAACTATTCTTAACGGTTTTTACAGATACCCACCTTAGTTGTAAATTGGATAAATTTCTGGGACTTTTTAAATGAAAAAGAATGTGGAATCTTAAGTTACAGAAGACTATTTTCATCAGAAAATTTCAAACGAAGTGAACATGGTGTTTCATAGTCCTGTAAAATTGAGGTGCTCCCACCACCAAAGGTACACCCTGCAAAGGCCTATGAACTATCTTGGTGAACTGTCTTGGGTCCCCTTCCCATGTATGTTTTCTTGTCACTGAAAACAATGCTGAGTTTATCAAGAAAATTTAAATTGAGGGATCATAATAATTCCAGCCAAGTGACAACTCTGAGGTCAAGGTTATTAGGAGCTGTACATCCAATTCAAGTTTTATTTGCTGCTATTCTGGGAGAATACAACTACTAATAAACTTTTATCAAGGAAATCCATAAAGTTATAAATTAGCCTGAAAAATATTTCAGGTAATGGTGTGGATTGGCCTGCTTTGACTATCAGCCACCAACAGAACTCTGTCACTTTTGTTCCTCAGCTAAAAGTAATTTTGTTATAAACACAAAGCGATTTTAAACAGATAAAAAACCCATTCCTATTTTTGTACATTACCAAAAGTTTTTCATATACCTACAGAGCTAACTAATTATAACTGATTTAATCCCACTCAAGTTTAAACCAATTAAACCCATATGATCCTGTATGGTTATCGGTGTGATGACTTGATTTTCATAAAATAGGTATAATTGGGTCATACACTTGATGAGAGGGTGACTGTTTCTGGGGGGAAAAAACCCTTTAGATTGCAAGTACCTTTTGGCACTTTGATTTTTTTAAATATACACTTTACATTTGTATAAATTATGCAGGGTACTCCTAATCCTGTAGGAATATATGACCTCTCACAAAGTTGAGATTTGATCCAAAGAGAAATGCAAGTATAAAAGAACTAGATAACTATTATCTTTTAAGGTTTTTTGTTTGTTTGTTTGTTTATTTTGGTAGAGACGGGGGTCTCACTGTGTTGCCCAGGCTGGTGTCAAACTCCTGGCCACAAGTGATCTTCCTGCCTCAGCCTCCCAAAGTGCTGGGATTACAGGCATTCCTTTTAAAATTCAAAGAGAACATTTCTACACCTTTGTCCCTCAAACAAAACAAGTGCTCAGTTCTTACCGTGCCCTTGCAAGGTCTATATGTAAAAGAAATCTGAAATTTAGCTGTAGAATAAAACTTGCTAAAAAAAAAAACATACTTGGTAAGTGCTGTAAAATTTCTCCAGTTGGTTTTCTCTTTGCTTGTTGAAATAATAAACCGTTTAAAGAGAAAATACTTGCTGTAAACCCCCAGTGCCTTCAACTCTTTTGGCAGAATATTTTTAAAGAAATCCAGCAAGCAAACTTTGAGGTGCTAATGAAAGTAAAGGAAGGTGGTATTTCTAGTTTTGGCAGAAATGGAAAGTGTCTCACAAGAGACATCACTACCCACATGGGGTCTGGCTGCTTTCTACCAAAGACATTTAGAGAAGTGAATTGAGTCAGGGTGATGGTGAACACTACATATTTTATATAGATGGTTGAGTTGGGAAGTGATTGTGTTTATCATGGTGGCTACTAATACCAAGCTCACGATTGCTGAAGCCTCAGCCTCTTAGGCAGTAAAACTTGTCTGCAGCACTAAAGGGGGGGAAACCCTTATATTTTGCGAACTGTCCATTCGTTAAATTTATTGTAACCTAATACCAAAAACAGCCATTTTTCATATTTCCCCACCTCCTACATTTTTTTTTTCACTACTTGTAAATAATCCCTCCTAGAAAATAAGCATTAACTGGAATGTTTCAAATGATTTTGCTTCATTTTACTATCAGCCACTAGTGAACTCTTACAGAGATGTATGTACATTTGAGATAAAATTAGCTTGTGCTAAGTGTTGTAAAAACCTTGTTTACTGTTAAAGGAGAATTGCACATTATATTTAACTGGGATTGCTCCTCCCTCAGTTCTTTAAAAAACAGTCAAGGCTCACACCAACTTCTAGGTTGTAGGAGCTTTGCCATAAGTAGATACAATGTAGAAATATACTTTTTTAAAGCATGAAAAAGACAAGGAACTTCATTATAATGTACCAGGTAGAGGACATTATTATTCAAAGGATTATGCACAGCTCAGTGAAGATGAAGTTACAATTTTTCTTGCAGCTTTGTTGCTATTATTTTCTTCTGCATAAATGTATGCTCATTTCATTATGTGCCTTGCTCCCTGATTGTGCAAAGCTATAGATATATATATAGATATATATATATGAGAGAGATATATTCAGTACTACTGAGGATGTTTTTGTTCTGCTGGATTAAGTTATTTTCCAAGTTACTCTTGCCAGTTATGTCAGTAAACTATTGTAATGGCTTAGCACACTAGTCGTACAGTCAGTGTAAATGTTTTTCAGTTACATGTTTTCACGATGTCAGCTTATCAAATCCTTAATAAAAAAAATCATAGATTTCATTTAAACATGGGGACTTTTGAGTGTTTGTGGATCGGCACCATTAAGAACCTGGTTTTGCATTTCTTATCAGGGTACCCAAAACATAGGCCATACACAGAAGAAATTAAGTGTGGTAAATAAATTCGTTTGATATGTTCAGTTTGTTAACTTTTAAGAGTATTTGATACCAACTAGGGAAATTTGGCCATTAAATACATTGGTGATTAAGTGACAACAGCTTTTAAAGATTTTTCTTCTTTAAACAAAGAACTAGGTACAAACTAATACAAAAAGGAATGCCTTTTGTTTCAAATCTTTGGAGTCACAATTACGTGTTGGACTGCCATGTGAAGGTATGTATAAATGTGTAATGTGTTTGCAATCACCTTATTATGTACCAAACTAGGGCAAAAAAGTGGAAGCCTTCCCCTTTCGTTTACCATCTGTCAATCAGTCATACGTGGTTGTGGAAACTGCACCTGTACTTAAACGCCTTCAGAAACAGCAGCGTACACAGGCTGACAGGAAAACAGAATGCATTGCATATGCCCTTTAACTGGCATATGCCCCAAATCCAACCAAATGTGTAATTCCAAAGCAACCCAAAAGAGCCAAGCAATAGGATCATTAACAAAAGACTGGATACTATCATCTTTGAGACAAGACTGCTCTAACGCCTACAATCCTATTCACAAATACGAGAAACCCGTAAATGTTTTAGCTGGGTATTTCAGTTTTCTACATTATTCTTCACCTTACCTAATGATACCAAAATAATAAAGGTACAGAAGAAATAAGATGGGCTTGAAAAGTGAGAAAAGCTGAAACATTATTTTGGGTATTGTGGAGACACACTATTGCTACCCTCAGATAAATCATTAGAAAATTCTTTTATAAGCTAGGCTCTTATAGCAACAAAGCACAGGCTAGCTAGTGGTTTGTCTTTTAGATTCACTTCTGACCAGTCTGCAATATTTTTTTAGTCAACACCTATCTTCGGTGTTTGTTTGTTTAAAAAAAAAACAAAACTGTACATTAACAAATTTGGAGGAAAGTGGTAAGAAACCCCAGGTTCGAGTGGAGCAAAAACAGGATTAGAAAGTTCTTAATTAGAACAGCTGTCTTGAGGGAAGAAACTTGAGATCAAATTTAAAGCTGAACATTTTAAATATCTGAAAATTTAAAAAGACCTCAGTAATAAAAAGCAGCTCCCTGGTTTAGAGCAAAAGTCAGATTATCCCTAACACGTAAACTCAGATACCACCTTAGAAAACGAGGTTATTTATACAAATAAGTTAACAAGACACCTGCATATACTTTGTGGGATTTTATTTAGGTCAAGTTCTTAGTACACGGCAACAATTCCAAATACAATTAAAAAATTAAAAAGTGATGTTCCTCCGCTCATCTGGAGGTGTTTAATGGCACACAAGGAACATTACTGGCAACAGACTGCTCCCTCAAGTTCCCCTGGATGGTTTTTACTCAACTCATAATACCACCAACTCTCCCTCTGGAAGCTAACAGTACAACTGGCCAGATCACAAACTGTTTACATTCTGTTTTGTAAGCCATTTTAAGAAATACGGTGCATGGACACAAAATATGATAAAAACTGCTTTTCCATAGAACTCTTAACTTGCAAAAGAGGTTTCATTTTAATGTGAAAATAAGCTTTTTTTGTTGGTTTTTTTTGTGTTTTTTTTTTTTTTACAAAAAACCTTAAGATATTCAGCAAGGATCATTTATACACAGCTAGGCCCTGTCGTTTTGTTGTAATTTTTTTTTTTTTAGAATTATGAGATTCTAAATAAAACAGGAACAAAGGTCAGCACAAAGTAAACTTAAAGATAATGAGCTCGATGCCTCCATTTAATCACTTTTATAAGGCTCTCTCCAATAAGGCTGCTGTGCCGTGCTCCTGCCAGTGTTGAATTAATATAACATTTTTACTGCACACACCTTATGGGAAAGTGTTTAAACTGAGTGTAGTTTTAGGAGGGATAAATGAAGATTTTTTCCACAAATTAGTACACGCCTTTACATAACTCATGGTATTTACCAAAACATGGCATGTCTTTTCAAGTATATTCCTGAAAACATCAAATAGAACTCTTAACTTTTAAAGAAAAATATAGCACATTTAGTTAAGACAGTTGTGGTGCAGTGGAAAACTGAGCACTGAGTGAGAATTCTTAACTAGCTGTTCATATGAAGAAGAAAACTCACCTCATCAGTCTAATGAGACAACCAGAAATTTTAAAATCTCATCTAGCTGAAATTCAGTGACTAGATCATATGGGGGAAATTGTCACCTTAACACCAATCAGGAGTTCCTGGCCAAAAAGACCAGAAGTGAACAGATCCCATTCTTTTCAAAGGCTTGTCAGTCACCTGTGAATTCCTCCATCAATACCTTTTTCAAAGGCAAAGGTGACCTTCCGGACATGTCATGCTCTCTCCACAAAGGAGAAAAGAAAAGGTAGTAAAAGATAAAAACAGTTCTTAATGCAGAAATGTCACCTACTAAAAGAAAATGAACATAAGATAAAAGCAAACTACCATCATTTTGATGCCTCCCTCCCAAAGAGAAAAATCTTTAGTTACCTTTATCTTCAACAACTAAACTGCCAAGGAGCGCAGATACAGTCCAGACATCATGGTAAAGATGCATAAAATACTCTCTAGCCGGATAATAAACACCAGCAGTATGAAAAAGGAGGGGATGAAAATGTCTCACACCCAGTAACATTTAGGAACATAGCTAAATTAGCAGGCCATTGTCAACCCTAAAATGGGAACAGCAGGCGCCTCTGAGGGAGATCGAAAGGAAGTAGCTAAATGATGGAAAATATTAAACAAGATAGCTTAGAAGATTCATATTTATTCCAAACGGCAGGCTGAATCAGATTTTGACACGTTGGCACTATTTCTGTTTCTGATTTGGCCATAAGGTCAAAGGCAACAATAAAGTGTATTTTCATTAATATCCCCGTGGACTTTCGAGTATTAATATGACAAAATAAAGAGACAACTTTTTTTTTTTTAAGGGGATTGGACACACAAACTTCAGGAGGGAAGATTCCCCTCTCCCATTAGATTCCCTCTATCCTGATAAAATGGTTGCTTTATTGGTCAGATTTTAGACTTGGATTGTATATTAATAGTACACAGCATGTAAGATTTTCTGCATTCATTTGAAATTCTTAATACTAACCATCTTTTAATTTATAAAAACAGAGGGAAACTTACAATAAAACAAAAACTACTACCCTCACAGACGATTAATAGCATGCAATCTATGAAATACTACATACATCAAAAGTCTCCAATTACTGTGCACCTGGCCCATCACACAGTATCTTTCCAAGACAATCTATAGAATTCAAAACTGTACAAAAATTTTAAAATATGCAGAAAACCCAAAAGGTATTGTTTGTAAAACAAAGATCACATACACATTAGTACTAAATAGGGAAAAAAAAATCAGCAGACCCATGGACTCCCCCTGCTCCCAACCGCAGGTCTTCAGTATAAAGGACTTCACCAGTGTCTTCTGCCCTCCCCCCATCCAGCAGGGGTCCAACAGACCAGCTGCATTCCTGCTGACTGCCACCAACTCTGTTTTCTGCACAGTTGTCTTCTCTGCTTCTGTAGTGGTGAGCTGTGGGAACTTTTTTTTTTTTTCGGATGGAGTCTAGCTCTGTCACCAGGCTGGAGTGCAGTGGCACAAGCTCGGATCACTGCAACCTCCGTCTCCCAGGTTTAAGCGATTCTCCTACCTCAGCCTCCCGAGTAGCTGGGACTACAGGTGTGCACCACCACACCCAGCTAATTTTTGTATTTTTCGTAGAGACAGGGTTTCCCCATGTTGGCTAGGATGGTCTCAATTTATTGACCTCATGATCCACCCGCCTCAGCCTCCCAAAGTGCTAGGATTACAGGCGTGAGCCACCACGCCCAGCCTGTGGGAACTATCTGTTGGATTTCAAAACACCCTCTGCCTCATGAATCCACTAAGCTTTCTCAGCAAAAAGCTGTTTAAATAAATAATGGGAACATCTAATTTCAAAACAGTTTTTCTAATTATAGACCAGTACACTAAGAAGAGCTTAACTTATCTAAGTATAGTCTAGTTTTGGTCCAAAATGGAGTTAAGGGCTCAGAGGACATTCAGGGCCATTACACTGCAGGAAAACAAGGAATAAGGGATGTAGAAATGACCTAAGAAAAGCATGAAGTGGAATGTATACTGGAGGCAAGTTAATGAAAGCTAATAAATACAAAGTGCTTGGAAAAATCTAAAAGCAAAATAGCTATTTTAACTTGCAATGCGTTAAAAACAACTTTAAAACCAAAAAGTCTTGATAAGGAGACTCTATAGTGGGGTCTCAGTTAAAGGCTGATGATTTTTTATGCTCAGATAACATGTATAAGTGGAATATTAACTTCTGCCTCCTACACCATCTGAATTTCCTCACACACTACTACACTTGTTCATTTTTCAATCAAGTTACTCTTTCTGAATTTGTTCAAGACCTCATTTGAAATATATCCAGCTATTGCTTTTCCCCTTTCACCTAGCACAGGGCAGTTACCTGACAAAGCTCTATTCTGGCCAAGTCACTGGGACTGAGTAGAACCCACGTTACGAGCTCTGGACCTGAACAGGAGCTGGCCCACCATCACAGTGACCACCTACGAAGAGACAAGCCCCCCTGGATTTTTTTCAATATTTCTTATACTGACTACAGTAGTGATGATTAAAGCCATGTGCCCTATAGACTCCATTGAATTTGAAGCTGTATTTATTGTACAGATGGGGGAAATGTGTTTTATTGTTTCAAAGTTACATTAATTTTTAGCAATGTGATTAGATACATATTTTGGCCTATTAATCTTATTCATTATATTCTTAGTCTGAGATGGGTTTGAATTCTGACTAACAGCAGCTACTTAAGAGTCCAATCATACAAAATCAGGAGAGAATTACCTTTTCTACAGCTAAGCGAGTCAATGATACAGCAGCAACTAATACTGGCCATTAATAATGTCCAGAGAGCACATTAGCAAACCTTTTACTCCCAGTGACTGTCAAGAGACTTGAAAATAACTACTATTCTCTTCCAAAGTAGAATAGCGTTTTTCTAAATAGTGAAAGAAATGATAGTTGGTCTGAACTCCAAGATCCTACTCCTCAAAACAGCACCGAAGGCAGGGGTTCAGGATGCCTGCTAAGAGCATTTCCACAGTTCAAGTCTCTTCAGAACTTTAGGGACCTTCATGTCTAGCTTCACATACCCACCTCCACACATGAACCAGAATACCACACTTCACATCTGGGTACACTGGCCATTAGCAACAATACAGTCTCATGCAGCAGCACATTAACATCAAACGGGTGGCAATCGTTCACTACCCTTCGAGTGTTGGGAGACTTTCACATTTCATCATCCTTATAATCCACAAACTGAGAAACATGAAGGGATGCAAGTGAGTTCAGCATTCACTCATTTGGTGCGCTCAAGTGCTGAGAGAATGCAGAATTTACAGTGTTAAAGAGGAAAAAAGCCATCTGAAATAATTGTAAAAATGGTTAAGTGTGGTATTTAAATATTGGTTCCCTCCTCTTCATACAGTGGAAGAAAAGGAGGGGCTAGGGTACCCACTGGGCCATGAGGTTAACCCCTTAGCACAGGCAATGAAGAACATCCAATGCCACAGATTCTGCAGGAGGAGAAATCCCAAGGGTATACAGTATTCCTGAGAAAGATCCCAGATTTTTCTGAATCAGTCTTAATCTGATTTTGTTTTGGCTACACAGTTATGTTGTTATACCTTTGACATATACAAAAATGGTTATTTTATTTCAATCCAGACAGCTCAGCATTGTACAAAGGATGGCAGAAAGATCCATTTGTTCAGACTCAGCTTGCTTTTTTTGTTTTTAATACTGGGGGATAAACCAAAAGAAAGTGTAATTTTTATCATTTGTATCCTTCATTCTACTTTACTGGAGTGGAATCCCCAGGGCCTTCAGATAATCTGGGAAGACCTGACTATTTCTGTGAGGCAAGCACAGCCCTGCCGAGCTTTACTCAGAATAATGCATGATAGACTCAACATAATTCCCAGGAAAAAGCCCAGTCACTCCATTCATAACTCCCTCATACCAACCATCGTCATTCTTCTTGATGACATAAATAATGGCTCCTTCCTGAAAGGACAGCTCATCTTCCTTGTCTTTTGTATAGTCATAAATTGCCACAACTAGGAGGGAAGAAAACAAAATAGGATGTGAAAGAGAGTAATATTCCTAGAAAGACAGAACCAAGCCGATGAATATCTATCCTTTCCCAAATCCTGCAGCACTCAAACATGGTGACTTTCTAAACATTTAATTGAATGTGCTTTTGATTACCTTTCAAGAGCCTACAGGGAAGTACCTCATTGAAGAGGTACACAATCTTAGAATCAAGAAAGATGGCTGTTTCTTCATTTGAGTTTGTGTTGAGATACCATATTGTTTTGTTTTGTTTTGTTTTAAAAAAGCTTTTCTTTACCTTAGAAGTATACTAGGGCAATGAGATACACTATGAGAGGCAAGTGAGAAACCAGACAGACTAATGGAGCAGCAGATTGCTGTCTCCTTTATCACTCTCTCTGAAGCCTATGTCTCTTCACTAAGTAGAATGGTGGTTGAATTAAATGTCTGAGTTGAGTTAAACGTATGAATGATGGGAGTCGGCTACATATATTCTTTCAAACCATATGCTGCATGATGTCACCAATTTAATATAACCATAACAACAGTCTAAGAGTGCCAAGAAAATCAGATACCTATAAGCTCTCCTGTGATTTTCATTGCTTAAATCACTTGGTAACTTGGCTCTTTTGGCCATTATCTGAGTGGTTATTTCAACTGTTATCTTATTTCAACCAGATAATCTCTGGTTCCCAAGTATTGTATCAAATTCAACAGTTTAGTTATACTGGGCTGCCCTGTAACTTGCTCAAATCCACTTGAAGAGTTATCCTTTGCTCCAACCTCTTCATCTCCTGTACCTTTTTTATACCACTCAATGAAATCTCCATCTATCCATTGTTCCGAGACAAATACACCGTCTTTGTTAGTTTCATGCAACCTTGTGCCTCACATAAATAAATGGGAAACAAATTACAACAGGGACTTCTGATATAATGTAATGTGCCCTAAAGAAAATTCATTTCTGGCCTGTTTTAATAAAAATTAAATAGCTTCCTTAAATTGTGAATATTTTCCATTATAGTGATATTGTAGGAACACCAGAATTTTCTTTTTTTTTTTTTTTTTGAGACAGTCTCACTCTTATCGCCCAGGCTGGAGTGCAGCGGTGCGATCTCGGCTCCCTGCAACCTCCGCATCCCAGGTTCAAGCCATTCTCCTCCCTCAGCCTCCCAAGTAGCTGGGACTACAGGTGCCCACCACCATGCCCAGCTAACTTTTGTATTTTTAGCAGAGACAGAGTTTTGCCATGTTGGCCAAGCTGGTCTTGAACTCCTGACCTCAGGTGATCCACTTGCCTCGGCCTCCCAAAGCGCTGGGATTACAGGCGTGAGCCACCTGCACCCGGCCAGAAAACACTTTAGAGGATCCTTGCTACGAAGAGATCAGTGTGCATTTCTCAATATATAACCAAATGCCTGAACACAATCAAATGTAGTTAAACGGCATACAAGTTTAAATATAAGAAAATACAAAAAAACCCAGAGAAAACAATTTAGAATATTTAGCATTTCTGGTCAACCTAGTATTTTCTAGTTTTTTTTTTTTTAAGGAAAGAGAACATTCCTGGTGCTTAAAGAAATGCAAATCCAGCCAGGCGCGGTGGCTCACAACTGTAATCCCAGTACTTCAGGAGGCTGAGGCGGGTGGATCACGAGGTCAGGAGATCCAGACCATCCTGGCTAACATGGTGAAACCCTGTCTCTACTAAAAATACAAAAAAAAAAATTAGCCTGGCGTGGTGGTGGGCACCTGTAATCCCAGCTACTCAGGAGGCTGAGGCAGGAGAATCGCTTGAGTGAGCCCGGGAGGTGGAGCTTGCAGTGAGCCCAGATCATGCCACTGCGCTCCAGCCTGGGCGACAGAGCAAGACTCTATCTCAAAAAAAAAAAAAAAAGAAAGAAAGAAAGAACTGCAAACCCTTGGCCGGGCACGGTGGCTCATACCTGTAATCCCAACATTTTAGGAGGCCGAGGCAGGAGGATTGCTCAGAAGTTCGAGACCAGCCTGGCCAACATGGTGAAACCCGTCTCTACTAAAAATACAAAAATTAGCCGAGCGTGGTGGTGGGCACCTGTAATCCCAGCTACTCAGGAGGCTGAGGCAGGAGAATCGCTTGAGTGAGCTGAGATCGCACCACTTCCCTCCAGCCTTGGTGACAGAGCGAGGCAATTGTCTCAAAAAAGAAAAATAAGAGAAAGAAAAAGAAATGCAAACCCATGAAAAGTAATGCAGAAGAGAATATGAGGCCTGTTGTAACAGATGCTTTGAAGTGGAAAGTTAGTAAGCTCTATGCACATTCATTTTCTTCTTTAAAATGTAGAAATTGCCAGCCTGAGCAACATGACAAAACCCCATCTCTACAAAAAAAAAAAAAAAAAAAAAAAAAAAAAAATTAGCCTGGCATGGTAGCACGTGCCTGTGGTCTCAGCTACTTGGGAGAATCACCTGAGCTCAGCAAAGTTGAGGCTGAAATAAGCCGTGATTGTCCCACTGCACTCTAGCCTGGGTAACAGAGTGAGACTCTGTCTCAAAACAAATCAAAAGTAGAAACTGGATTAGACAGAATTTACACTAAACATGATTCCAGAGACTCTGTTTATAGTGGTATAAAGCTGAGAGTTTTAACAACTGTTCAGTTTTTTCTTTTGCCAAAATTAGTATTCACTATTTTAAAATTAACTTTTTCAAAAATCAGAAATATGCTAAGAATATTCATTTTCTGGCTGGGCACTGTGGCTCACACCTATAATCCCAGAACTTTGGGAGGCCGAGGCAGGAGAATCACTTGAGGCCATGAGTTCAAGACTAGCCTGGGAAACATAGCAAAACCCTGTCTCTAAAAAAAATAAAAACAATAAATTAGCCAGGCATGGTGGTACACGTCTGTGGTCCCAGCTACTTGGGAGGCTGAGGCAGGAGGACTGCTTGAGCCCAGGAGGTTGAGGTTGCAGTGAGCAGTGAATGTACCACTGCACTCCAGCCCAGGTGACAGAACAAGACCCTGTCTCTAAAAAACATAAGTAATGTTTAAACGAATATTCATTTTCACTCCAGGGAAAGATATATACCAGTAGTTCACTTCATCTAATTCTTTACCGTAAAGCTATTCATCAAAAAGGAAAATACACTTGATTGAGTGCAACAAACTTTTATCAAAGTAACTTCACAGCGGTGTAATAAAGTATCTTACTCTGTTTTCACCAATATTCAAAATATTGATGTTGAGAAATGTAAAATCTGTCTAGATTTTATTTAGTCTGGAAAATTGGTTTTGGTAATAGTGAAGAAAGTCATTTTTTGCAATTATGCATGTATATCACACGTAGTGTCAAAATCACATGGGGAACTATGCACATTCAAAATCACATGGGAGCACATGTAAGAAAAAACTTAAAATGCTAAACATCTGGTTTTTGTGCAGTTATGATTGAAACAGAAAAGGACTTACGTTATTTTTCTAAATGTTTCTGCTAAAATAAAAATACATTCTACATTTCAAAGTACATTGTTCAAATTTAGTATTTCAATTGAAGACATTCTACAATATTTTATGAAGGTCTGTAAAACTGAACAAAACTTCTTAACTTAAATGTTTCTCTTTTGAATTTTAATCCTATAATTTTATACAAAGTATGCTGCAGAGTTAAAGATAAGCAAAGAATAATGGTACCATACCATTAGAAAAGAACCCAGATTGGGCCGGACACCGTGCCTCGTGCCTCGTGCCTCCAGCACTTTGGGAGGCCAAGGCAGGCGGATCACAAGGTCAGGTTCGAGACCAGCCTGGCCAATATGGTGAAACCCCACCTCTACTAAAAATGCAGAAATTAGCAGGCATGGTGGCGGGCGCCTGTAGTCCCAGCTACTCAGGAGGCTGAGGCCGGAGAATGGCGTGAACCCAGGAGGCGGAGCTTGCAGTGAGCGGAGATCGCGCCACTGCACTCCAGCCTGGGCAACAGAGCGAGACTCTGAAAGACCCAGATTATCTTCTCTCTTCTAAAGTAAGTAAATTGAAACAAAGAGGAGGGATCTAAACATAAAACTCTCTACACTATAAACTCCTGGAGGTAAGGGCCTATCACTTACTCATCTCTGTGTATCCCTAGTATCCAACACAAGGCCTAGCTTTTTGGATACTTCTAAATACATCTATATATTATTCAGTTACAGAGTCAGTAATAAATGTAACTTAAATACATATTGGGGAAAAAATTAAGGTGTTACTAAAATGACAATGTAAAACAAAAAGGTCCAAAAGGAGTATGTTACATAGAAGTGACTGATCTGAACTAAAAAGACTGACCACACCAAATATTGTAGCAATTAAGCACCCAAAACTAGCAAGCCACTGGAAAAATCAAATGCTAGTAAGATTATCCATTTCAATATATCATTTGTATTAAATTACATATTGTGAGTTGACACCATTTTATTTATATGGAAATGAAAAGTTCATCCTAAGCCAGCAAAACATTTAACATACTTTGGAATTTATGTTATAAGCTGCCCTGAGGTACAGCGAAGTTAACCTGGACACTATCAGTGAAGAGTTGGTTAAAACACTTAACAATGTATTCTAAGAAATGTTTTAGAACCCACTGGAGATGCTGTTTCTATGAAAATAATGCTGCTTAACTAATACAGCCATATTCCTTCTGTCCCTACCACTCTAATGAAACTATTCACTTGAAAAAAAAAACTGGCCTTCTACTTTTGAGCCTCTTCCCAGTTCTTTGCCTAATGTTCCTGTATTTTTTGGCAATGATGATTTCCTCTGCCTGCTTCTTGACATTTTCCTCCATGGCCTCCATGACAGTGTCTTCTCCCAGTTCTCTGATTACTACGCTTACGTGGAGCCAATTATTCTGCTTAAGTGGAACTAGGAATCATCTTTGCCTTCCCCCGACTCACCTTCCCCCACATCCCCAAGTCCTGTTAATTCCACCTTCTAAATCTCCCAAATACCAACACTTCTCTCCATCATCATGGTCACTGCCCTAGTTAGTGCACACCCATCTTTAAAATTGATTACATTTATCACTCAGGGTACCTGAAGATTTTCTAAGCAGTATGGGTAGCAGATAGTTTTATAGAGACTCTCAAGATTTTTTTTCTTTTTATTGAGACAGGGTCTTACTGTTTCCCAGGCAGTGGTGCAATCACAGCTCACTGCAGCCTTCAAACTCCTGGGCTCAGGTGATGCTCCCACCTTAGCCTCCGGAGTAGCTGGAACTACAGGCATGCACCACCATGTCTGGCTAAGTTTTCTATTTTTTTGTAGAGACAGGGGTATCGCCATATTGCCCAGGCTGGTCTTGAACTCCTGGTCTCAAGCAATCCACCGGCCTCAGCCTCTTAAAGTGCTGGGATTACAGGTGTGAGCCGCCACATCCACCTGGCTCTCTTTCTAGATTTTTTTTTTTTTTTAGACAGAGTCTCACTCTGTCGCCAGGCTGGAGTGCAGTGGCAAGTGATCTCAGCTCACTGCAAGCTCCACCTCGTGGGTTCAAGTGATTCTCCTGCCTCAGCCTCCAGAGTAGCTGGGACTACAGGCATGCACCACCACGCCCAGCTAATTTTTGTACTTGTGGTAGAGGCGAGGATTCACCATGTTGGCCAGATGGTCTCGATCTCTTGACCTGGTAATCTGCCCACCTTGGCCTCCCAAAGTGCTGGGATTACAGGCATAAACCACCATGCCTGGCCTCTTTCTAGATTTTCTCATCTTAAGTACTGCTTTCTAAAATTGATCTGCTTGAGATCATATCTTCAGTCAAGCAGTCATAAAAGTTTTTACATCTTTTTTGTCCTTCTACTTAAAAAAAGTACAGTGGTGCACTGTCTTAAAGTACAAAACACTGGGTGCCAAAGGGACCATTCAAAATAATGGTGTTCATATTAAAAGAATTACTCCACAGAGTAACTCAATCCATTAGCAAATCAGATGGCTCTCATTCCTTTGCTTTTAACAAAATTTAATAAAAGACCTTGATGATACATCATCAAACATGATTTTTGAAGATAGGTTATTTGATTTTTGGCAAATAACTTTGAAAAGTGGAGTAACAATGCCACTTGAAACATCCTTCTGTTTGCATCTGCTTATCTATGTGAACAATGTTTTCAGCACCACTACCTCGGTTGAGGCCCTTATCCCTTGCTTCAAAGTTTATCCAAAATGGTCTTTACAACTCCTACTTTTCCCCTCCAATGCACTCTACACTATTATCATGTATCTCCAAAAAAATTACATAAGTAGATGAGATATTATCATTAACCTTTATAAAAATTCTTCGTAATTTCCCTCTACTACCAGATTTTTTTTTAATCCAACACCTTGGCATTGTCATTTTTAGCAACCCACCACCTAATTACAGTTTATGGCCTTTGCGTGCTCATATCACCCTTTCTCCCTACAACCCACCCCCACCCTCATGCACTGGACGCTGCTCTGCCCCAAACAGCCATGCCCTCTCACTCAGGTGATTCCCTCAGCTTGGAAGGCCCTTTCTTTTTTTCTCTCTTCTCTGCCTGAGAAACTCCTATTCATCATTCAAGGCACTACAAATGCCATGTTCTCTGCGAAGCTTTCTAGGAATCCCCCAGAAATAATTAATGGCACTATTCATTTCTTAACAATCATTAATAGAGCATCCATGATACCTTTTAGAGGTACGAAGATAAACCAGATAAAGGACTGTCACAGTCTTGTGAAGACAGAAATGTTATCTGACAATTCCTATATATCATTTATACTTCTAGCTAAAAGTTGTACCACTGAGCCAGAGCCAGAAGAACAAAAGAATAGATGGTTTATAAAAGTTAAGAGATACAAAATGGGTGTAAAAAAGAAGTTTTCCAGGGAGGACTTAATGCTCATAAACTGTAAAGCCAAGACTCAATCCTAGGTCTGCCAGATGCCAGAGCTCAAGTTTAGGACAATGGTTAAGAGTGTGGGGTCTACAGTTATAACACCCAGTCAAATCCCAATTCTAACACTTAACTATTATAGTTTACAGTACATACTTAACTTTCCTAGGCTTCTTTTTATTCAACTCTATAATGGGAATTATAGAGCTAACATCTCAAAGCATTTTTTTTTTTTTTTTTTGGAGATGGAGTTTTACTCTTGTCCAGGCTGGAGTGCAATGGCGCGATCTCAGCTCTCTGCAACCAGGGTTCAAGCAATTCTCCTGCCTTAGCCTCCCGAGTAGCTGGGATTACAGGCATGCGTCACCATGCCCAGCTAATTTTGTTATTTTTAGTAGAGACGGGGTTTCTCCATGTTGGTCAGGCTGGTCTTGAACTCCCAACCTCAGGTGTTTGGCCTGCCTCAGCCTCCCAAAGTGCTGGGATTACAGATGTGAGCCACCGCGCCCAGCCCAAAGCATTCTTACATTAAACAAGGCAATCCACATAAAATACAAAGCACAGGCCTGGCGCAGTGGCTCACACCTGTAATCCCCAGCACTTTGGGAGGCCAAGGCAGGCAGATCACAAGGTCAGGAGATCTAGACTATCCTGGCTAACACGGTGAAATCCCGTCTCTACTAAAAATATAAAAAAACTAGCCAGGCGTGGTGGTGGGCACCTGTAATCCCACCTACTCGCGAGGCTGAGGCAGGAGAATGGCGTGAACCCAGGAGGTGGAGCTTGCAGTGAGCCAGGATTGTGACACTGCATTCCAGCCCGTGCCACAGAGCGAGACACTGTCTCAAAAAAAAAAAAAAAAAAAAAATACAAAGCACATGGCCTTGTACATGGTAAATATTATATATATTTAGCTTCTTTTATAATAACTGCTATGACACAATGTCTTTTCTGTAACAGTGTAACACTTTCTGCTACATTCTGTAACATTTTATCTTTGAACTTCAATTTCCTAGTTTGCAAAATGGAGAGACCACTTTATATATGTAGTAAGTCTTTTATTATGCTAGGCACATAAGAATACATGAAAATATCTGTTCTCTACCCAAGTTGAACCAAGATGCATACTTATACACATTATCCCTACATGGCTAGTAGGAGCAGTGATCAATGATTACAATAAACCTTTTCCTATGGCAGTGGTTCTCAACCTTGGAATTATGTGAGGAACTTTTAAAAAGTCTGATGCCTGGGTACTACTTCCAGAGATCCTGATTTAATGGGTATGGAGGTCTAAACACATTAAATGCTTCTCAGGTGATTCTAATATGCAGGCAGGGTTAAGACCCAGATCTTGAGGTCTCAGATAACAAAATGAGTCATTAGGCAACAGCCTTAACATTTATGCACACTCAGAAAAGCAATCACAAGTTAACCACAGTTGTTTTTGTTTGCTTGTCACAAAGCATACAAAAAGTGGAACTTATTTGGTGTTCACGTTTTGAAAGACTTGAACATATCAGAAATAAGCCAAACTTTGAAAACATCTTAGGGAAATGTGTTCAGCCATATTCGTTCAAACTTTTAAAGAGTTAGTTGGACAGAAACGCTTACTTTCTTCTCCTACAAGTCTCTCAGATTTTTACACGTCCACGGAAGCGTCGTTTTTTAAAAGCAAACCTTTCATTGTACTTTTCTCGTAAGGAATAACCTAAGCTGGTTTTTCAGAGCTGCAAAACTGTCATCACTTTGCCTAGAGCTAGGGAATTTGTAAAATGTGTCAATGCCCAGGGCCACACCCTAGTGTAGCAACTTGGGCATCATTTTCTCCCCTTAAAATTGCTTTTAAGGTGTAATTCAGACAAAAACACAACCACTTAGATGTAGAGTTGGATGAGTTTTGACAAATGTATACAACTGTATAACCATCACCACAATCATCATATAGAATACGTCCATCATGTCAAAGTTTCCCCTATGCCCTGATATAGTCAACTTCCTTCACCCACCAGCAATGGTGCCTGGAAACCATTGATCTAATTTCTTTTAGATGGAATCAAAGTATGGGTCTTTTGTGTCTTCTTTCATTAGCATAACACTTTTAAGATCCATCCATATTGCTGCCTATACAAGTAGTTTGTTCCTTTTTGCTGCTAAATAGTTTTCTATTAATTGGATGGATATTCCAGAATTGTTCAGTCACCAAGTGAAAGACATCTGGGTTGTTTCCAGGTATTGGCTACTACAAACAAAGCAGCTATGAACATCTGAGTTCAAGTGTTTGTGTCAACATATGTCTCCATACCTCTTAAGTAAATACACAGGAAGGGAATGCTAGATCAGATGGTCTAATATGTCTAACTTCTTAGGAAACTGCCAACTGTTTTCCAAAGTGGCTGAAACATTTTGCATTCTCACCAGCAATGTGTAACAGTTCAAGTTTCACCATGCCTTCCCCAACACTTATTGTCAGTGTTTTTACCAGTAGTGATTTCAGAGGGTATGTATTAATAGTAGTATTTAGTTTGGTTCACTGTAGCTTTAGTTTGCATTTCCCAAATAACTAATACTGTTGAGCATCTTTTCATGTTACTTGCCATTCATTCATCTATTTGGTGAAATGTGCTTAAATCTTTTCCTTTTTCTACAAGTTGTCTCTTTACTGAGTTATTTTTCAAATATGTTTCCCAGTTTACGGCTTGCTTTGTTATTTTCTTAACATTGTCTTTTGAAGAAATGTTTAATGAGGTTCAGTTTATTAGTTTTTTTCTTTTATGCTTCATGTATTCTATGTGTTCTCCACAAAATGTTTTTTCTAATCCAAGATCACAAAGATTTCCTCCTATATTGTCCTCCAGACGTTTTATAGCTTAGTTTTTACATTCAGGTCTAAAATCCATTTCAAGATAATTTCTCCATATGGTAACTAAGGTTGGAGGTCCATATTCTCCAAGTGGATATTCAACTGTTCTTGAACTATTTGTTAAAAACACTATCCTTCCCCCCCACCGGCCCCCCGAATTACCTTTGGCACCTTTATCAAAATATATGGACCTATTTCTGGGTTCTAGATTATAGTCCACTGATTTATGTTTCTACAATTATACCAGCACTATACCGTCTTGGATATTGAAGATTTATAGAACCTTGAAATCAGGCAGTTTAAATCCTCCAACATTAGTCTTCTTCAAAACTGTTTTGACTATTAGGTCTTTTGCATTTCCATATAACATTTAGAATCCCCTGGTACATTTCTCTAAAATAGACTGCTGGGATTTTTATTGGGATTGCATCAATCTGTAGTTCAATGTGAGGAAAATCAGTCTCTTAACCACAATGATCAAAGATCATGGTACATGTCTCAATTAACTTAAGACGTTCATTCATTTCTCTTCATGTTTTACAGTTTTGTCATATAGGTCTTACATATATTTTATTTAACCCCAAGTACTTCATATTTTTTGTTATAAACGGTACTGCTTTGTAAATTTCTATGTCAAATTGTTTGTTGCTAGTATTCAAAAATGCAATTAATCTTGTATAATGACTTCCTAGCCTTCAATCTTGCTAATAAGCTTGGTGTTTTTCTTTGGAGTGCAGTGGCACAATCTCAGCTCACTGCACCCTCCGCCTCCTCCTGGGCTCAAGCAATTCTCCTACCTCAGCTTCCCGAATAGCTGGGCCTACAGGCGTGTGCCACCGCACCCAGCTAACTTTTGTATTTTTTATTATTGACTGATTGATTGGAGTGCAGTGGCACCATTTTGACTCACTGCAACCTCCACCTCCCGGCCTCAAGCGATTCTCCCACTTTAGTTTCCCGAGTAGTTAGAACTAAAGGCGTGTGCCACCACACCCAGATAATTTTGGGGGGGTTGTTTGTTATCACATTTTGACACGTTGCCCAGGCTGGTCTCGAACTTCTAGGCTCAAGTGATCCGCCCACCTCGGCTTCCCAAAGTGCTGGAATTACAAGCACGCGCCACTGTGCCCAGCCATACGCTTGCTTTTTTTTTTTTTTT
>NW_012116266.1:5413477-5419159 GCF_000951035.1 Colobus angolensis palliatus
CCAGCACGCCCAGCTAATTTTTTTATTTTTAGTAGAGACAGGGTTTCACTGTTAGCCAGGATGGTCTCGATCTCCTGACCTCGTGATCCGCCCGCCTCCGCCTCCTAAAGTGCTGGGATTACAGGCGAGAGCCACTGCGCCTGGCGATTTCTTAGCATTATCTTCTACAAATCTGCAAATGAAGTTTTTTTGGTTTGGTGTTTTTTTGTTTGTTTGTTTGTTTGTTTGTTTGTTTGTTTGCCTTATTGCACTAACTGGCACCTCCGAATGAACAGGAAAGATGAGAGCAGACATCATTGCCTTGTACCTGACCTTAGAAGGTGTACTATTCAGTTTTCATACTTTAGTATTAGCTGTAGGTTTTTCACAGATACCTTTGTTCAGGCTGAAGAAGTTCCGTTCTATTCCTAATTTTCTAGAATTTCTATCACGAATAGGAGTTGTGTACTATCAAAATAACTTTTTCTGTGTCAACTGAAATGATCCTATTTTTTTCCTTTTAATTTGTGAAAATGGTGAATTACATGGACTGATTTTTCAAATGTTAAATTAATCTTGCATTCCTGTTATAAATTCCACTTAGTCATGATGTATTATCCTTTTCATGTACTGCTGGATTTCATGTGTAAAAATCTTAAGAATTTGTGTGTCTGTGTTTATGAGCAATAACAATCTGTAGTTTTCTCTTTTTATGTCTGTAATTTTGATATCAAGGTAATGTTGGCCTTATAAAACCAGGTGAAAAGTATCCCCTCCACTTCTATTTTCTGGAAAGTTTATACAGTGTTGTTATTTATTCCTTAAATGGTTGACAGAACTTCCAGTGAAGCCATCTGTGCCTGGAGTTTTCTTTGTGGGAAGGTTTTCAACTACAAACTCAATTTCTTCAAAATATACAGGGTTATTCATGTTATCCTTTTTTTTTTTTTTTTAACCTATTTCTTTTTAAGTAAGCTTTGGTATAACAGTTTGTATCTTTTAGAGAATCTGTTCATTTCATCGAAGTTGCTAAATGTATAGTGATAACCTTACTCATTTATCTTTTTAATATCTGTAGACTCTGTGATTATGTACCCTCTTTCATTCCTGATCATGGTAACTTGCAACTTCTCTCCTATCAAATGCTTTCTCTCCTAATATACCCATTCGATGCTATAAATTTCCTCTAAGTACTGTATCCTACACATTTTAATACAGTATATATTTATTTTCATTAAGTTAAAAATATTCTCTAGTTTCTCTTGTGATTTCTTCTTATGGATTACTTAGTAGTGTGTTATTTAATTTCTAGATATTTGGGGATTTCCCAGATATATTTCTGTTGTTTATTTATAAATTCCATTGTGTTCAGAGAACATACTTTGTATTATTTCAATGCTCTACATTTCCTGAAGCATTTGTTTATAGTCCAGAATGTGGTCTGTATCAGTGAAATGTATTCAGTGCATTCATACACTTGAAAGGAAAGTGCATTCTGCTGTTACTAGATGAAATGACCCATAAATTTCAATGAGGGATTGAGGTATTGTTCCTGTCTTTCTAAATCCTTACTGATTTTCTGTTTCTTCTCTCAGTTTAGAGGGGAATGTTGAAATCTATAACTGTAATTTGTATTTTTTCCTTTCAGGTTTGTCTATTTTTGCTTCATGTCTTTTGCAGCTCAATTATTAGGTATGTATATATTTAGGACTGTTATATCCTATTTAATTAAATAATTCACTTATTATGAAATGCCCATTCCTTACTGCAGGTAATATCTTTTGCTCTGAAATACACTTTGCCTCATATTAATACAGCCATTCCAGCTTTGTTTTGATAAATGTTCCACTCTTTTTACTTTTGCCCAAAAGTGTCCTTACATTTAAAATGGATTTCTTGTAGACAGTATATAACAGTTGGGTCCTTTTTATCCAATCTCCCAATCGCTGCCCTTTAACTCGACTTCTTTAAACATTTTACATCTGATGCAATTATTGATATGGTAAGTTTTTCAAAAAAATTTTTTCTTTATTAACGTGTATACCTCATGTACACATGGGAGAAAACTCAGATAAATGGATAGCTAGCATAGATCTATATATGGTGACCTTTAATCTACTATCCTGCTATTCGAATTCTATTTGTTTCATTTTTTCCTGCCTCTTTTTGACTATTTTATCTTTCCTACTTGCATATTTGCAAAACCTCTTTGTTTTCTTTGTTCTCATTGCTTATTCTAAGGTTTACAATATACACCTTTAATTTATCTTACCCTATTTTCAAAGAGCATTTTACATCATAGGTAGTATATGGACCTTAGATGAGTATACAGTGGACCTGTAAATTGTATAGGTCCATGGGTTTGAACTATGTAGGTCCACTTGCATGTGGATTCAACAAAATGCAAATCAAAAATATAGTATTCATGGGATGAAAAACCCATGTATTACAGAGGGCCAACTTTTTGTATATGCAGGTTCCACAGGGCTGGGGGACTTGAATATGCATGAATTTTGGTATATTGGGGGATCCTGGAGCCTATCCCCTGAGTGTACTGAGGGGGGACTAGACTTGTGTTTCCCCCTCTCATTATTTATGCCAATAAAGCTACTTTTGTATTTACTCTAAATAATAAATTATTTTTTATATCAGTGATCTTCAAAAGAGACTAAGATATGGGGAAATGTCTTTATATTTACGCATGTATTTACCACTTATTCCTCACTTCTTTTTGTAGAACTGAGATTTCATCTGCTATCACTTTTCTTTTGCCTGGAAAAGTTTATTTTAGTATCTCTTAGCATATATGTACTAGTTATTAATTCCTATGCATCCCTCCTTTTTTTTGGTCTGTAAAGATCTTTAATTTAGGGCTGGGCGCAGTGGCTCACACCTGTAATCCCAGCACTTTGGGAGGCTGAGGCAGGCAGATCACAGAGGTCCAGAGATCGAGACCAGCCTGACCAACATGGAGAAATCCCATCTCTACTAAAACTACAAAATTAGCCAGGCATGGTGGCACATGCCTGTAATCCCAGCTACTCTGGAGGATGAGGCAGGAGAATGTCTTGAACTAGGGAAGTGGAGGTTGCTGTGAGCCGAGATCGCACCATTGCACTCCAGCCTAGGCAACAAGAGCGAAACTCCGTCTCAAAAAAACAAACAAACAACAACAAAAAAAAACCAACTTTAATTTAGGAAGGATATTTTTGCTAAGAAAAGGACATTGGGTTGACATTTTCCTTCATTACTTTAAATATTTTGCTCAATTCTCTGACTTAACAGCTTTTTGATGAGAACCATGCAGTCATTCTGATCTCTGTTCCTCTGTACGTAATGTATCATTTTGCCTCTGATCATCTTTAAGATTTTCTAAGGTACTGGTTTTTAGCAAATTAATTATGATGTGCCTTGGGCAAGACTTTCTTTGTTTCTTCTATTTGGGGTTTACTGAACTTCTTGGATCTGTGAGTTTATAGTTTTGTGGCAGACAACTTCTAAAACAGCTCCCAGTGATTTCTGCCTCATAGTATTCATGCCTTTATGTAATCGCTACCCCTTCAGTGTTGACTAATCCCATTAACTTGCTTTAATGAACAGAAAATGGCAAAAATGACAGGTCAACACTTCTGAGATGAGGTGAAAAAAGGACTACTGTCTTGCTTGCATTCTCTTTCTGGCACTTCTTGATTGTTCATTCTAATGAAGTTAGCTGCCATGTTGTGAGCTGCCCTACAGAGAGGCCTATGGGGTCCAGAATTGTGGGCAGCCTGTGGCCAACAGCCAATGAAGAAGCTGAGGCCCTCAGGCCAACAACCCACAAGGAACTAAACCCTGCCAATAACCACAAGCAAGCCTGAAAGTAAAGTTTCCCTCAGTCAAGCCCTGAGATTATTGCAGCCTCAGATGATACCTTGATTGTAGCCGTGTGAAGAGTCCCTGAACCAGAGGGCCCAGCTGAGCCATGCAGAGAAACTGGGACATAATGGATGTTTTGTTTAAGCCACTAATTTCTGGAATAACGTGTTAGGTAGCAATACATAACTAATACAGTTTTCATCAAATGTGGAAACATTTTGTCTAAGATTGTTTCAACTCCTTTTCCTCTCACATCTCCTGGGGACTCCATTTACAAATATATAAACACTATTTGATCTTGTCTCACATTATCTGTTGCTCTGTTTTCCTTTTTGCCTTTTTTTCCACTTTTTTCTCTATGCCTTATTTTGGATAGTTTCTATTCTCACGGCATCAAGGTTGCTAATGCTTTCTTCTGCAGCGTGTGTTTTTCATCTCCAGAAATATTATGTTTCTCTTTCTCTCTCTTTTTAAAGACATATTCCATGTCTCTCTCATGTTCATGTTTTCCTTTACTTTCTTGATCACATGTGGCATTTATAGTAGCTACCTAAGAGAAAAAATTTTATTTCCTCCTTTACAGTGCCTGTTGTTCAATGTCTGAAAACCACTATTTTGTGGGGTTTTAAAATTCCTGTTTTAGGAGGGAGGGTAAACCTGATTACTGTTGCTCTCTCTTGGCCAAAAGCCTATTATTTCTTTATAAAAGCTCTCCAAGTGATTCTAATGTGTAGCCAGCTTTCAGACTCAGTGGGTTAGTAGCTTTGATTTTCTTAAAAGAGAATTTCCTTCCAGACAGCGCACATTTTTTTCTGAGCTGGTTAGTCTTGATGGATTTGAAAGCTTGTATCCCAAAGTGCTACATCATAATTAGCTAATATCAAAGAAGCTTTTCACTAAAAGAAATGCCCAATATTACTTGGCAAAGAAACTGAGAAACCATTATTCTGTGGAAGAAAGTTTCATATGGAAACATTTCAACTGAAGTATCTGATTATAAGGTGACACAAAGTAATGTTCTAAAGCATGGAGGTAGGAATAATAATGTGGAAAAATAATCTTCCTGAGGCCAAAGGAAACAGAAAAACACTTATAGAAACCATTCACAAAAAGCATGTCCAATAGGAACAACATAGATAACCATCAGTTTTATAAAATCAAATATTCACAGAATTTTACTAGTGTAACTTTCAAACTCATGAACCTTGTAAACTCAGTAAAAATGCAAATACAAATAAATGAAACTTCACATTGTAAAAAATAAACAAGATTTTCTTCAGTACCAGTAAATTTCATTTCTGTGTAGAGGTTTCTTCCCATCTATCCAGATATCCTTCTGAAACTTACCCTTTTCCAAGTAAGAACGTGGAGCCCACGGCGGGTCCTCTTCAGCATAAGGATCACTATACTCAACCACAGCAGCTTCCTCCTCTTCGTAATCTTCTGGGGGAGGAGGAGGTGGAGGAGACTCATCAAAGACTGGTTCTTCCACAGGAGGCGGTGGAGGTGGCGCATCTGAAACTAAGAACGTATCAGGCTGACAACAAAACCATACGTTATGTGAAGTTCAGTATTTCCTATCCAAGCTTCTGGGTTCATGGAATATAAACCTAGACTTGAAAATAAATATAATATTCCTTTAAAAAACGAATGAGCAAGAGAAATCTTCCCACCAACTATAATGTTCTAGAGCTCCAAGTATGACATTCTCCTTCTGTTGCCCTTGCATTAGTGCTAATGGATACTGAATAAAGTTTAGACAAAATAATTACTAACTGAGCCTCTGGAACCTGTTTATACTAATACAAATCTTCTTTTTAAAGAGATCAGTACAGCCAGGAGCGG
>NW_012116266.1:5419450-5428863 GCF_000951035.1 Colobus angolensis palliatus
AAAAAAAAAAAATCAAAAAAGCGGGGATCAGTACAATACAGCTGAGCACTGTATTCAAGGATAAGTTATCAGAAATACTAACAATGAAAACCATATTTCACAAATTTTTAAAATATTTTTTCACTTAAATGAGTCCAGGGAATAGTAAAATTTTAATAACCCACTACTTTCCTCTTAATGAATTTTTCTAAAATAGCATTTTACCAAATCCAAGAGGAAAAAAAATCATCCAACAAACTTAGGTTACTTCATCTATGAAGACGTTTGTTTATAGAATTTCTTCTAATTCAGACTATCATCCAGAATTTCTTCAGGCTAAATGTTCAAGTGTACTATCAGAGTAATTTAAAATATCTCCCATGGAGATCTGCCTCCACAGCTTGCATGTCAATACATAGTAACATCAAAAAGATTATCTTCAGACTCAGCTACTTTAAGCTTTCAAAATGGTTGGTACATACTTGAGCACAGCTAAATAGAATGAAATGAATAAATCTGTGTTTATCCGCTCCCCAGGTTTAATGAACGGCACTAATTCTTATTTATGAGGTACAAGTATAGTTCCCATGTGATTCTCTACGCAATCAAATTTATTTAGTATTTTTTAATCTAAGCCTACAAATTGAATTAAATGGATTTTTCTTTTTTTTTTTTTGAGACAGAGTCTTGCTCTGTAACCCAGGCTGGAGTGCAGTGGTGCAACCTTGGCTCACTGCAAGCCCCGCCTCCCAGGTTCACGCCATTCTCCTGCCTCAGCCTCCCAAGTAGCTGGGACTACAGGCGCCCACCACCACACTGGGCTAATTTTTTGTATTTTTAGTACAGATGGGATTTCACTGTGTTAGCCAGGATGGTCTCGATTTCCTGACCTCATGATCCACCCACCTCGGCCTCCCAAAGTGCTGGGATTACAGGTGTGAGCCACCGTGCCTGGCGAATTAAATGGATTTTCGAAGACTGCTGATGCCTGGTGGGATCCAGCCATATCAACACCATGCTCTCTTATCAGTATTCTTCCCATCTGCTGTGCCCCTCTATACTGATCTACTTTATAAACTTTAAAACTTCAGTCATTAAGTAGAATGTCTTTCATCCAAATAGTTTTTATTAATAAACAAAGGATATGATACGTGATTTACCATGTACTTGGGTGAGAAAGAGCAATTTATCCTATTTCCATTTGTAAGATAAAAAGACTTTAAACAATTGCACAGAACCATAGATCCAAAGGAACTTTCAAAACAATAACCTTGAGAAATGTGTCACTACAAAATTACTCAAAGATGCTGCCATTGGTCATTTTTACTTTTCTTGTAACTGCCAGTTTAATAACCTACCACTTTTGACTTAAAATATTCCAATTACTCAGCTAGCCCTTTGTAATGCATTATTTCATTTCATCTTTACATTGGGAGGTGGCGTTTTTCATTTTATAGATGTGGAAACTGGCTTTTCAAGATTAAGTATTCCGACAGCAAGTAAGTGGAAAAGCACCTGAACTCCAATGCCTGTTATCTTAAAAGCTACACTACTATGGGCTGAGATAAATTTTAAAATTCAAGTCATGCTTCATTAGTATTTATTCAACAAACATTAACTAATATGGCTGGATATTATGCTCAGCATTGAGAAAAGGGCAGTAGGCAAAAGTCATGAAGACACGAACGACCAAATCTTCATTTACAATTGAGTGTAGTGTGTGCTTTAAGATACTACAGGAGCACACAGCATAAACCACACTTGTTATGTGGGTGAGGAAAGGCTTCTTGAAACCTGAAGGAAGAGTAAGAGTTAATGGGGAGGAAGCGGGGAGGGTAGGATGGCGTAGGGATTGATATTTAACGTCAGATATAAAGAACAAAACAAGGCCAGGTGGGGAGGCTCACGCCTGTAATCCCAGCACTTTGGGAGGCTGAGGCAGGCGGATCACTTGAGCTCGGGGGTTCAAGACCAGCCTGGCCAATATGGCGAAACCCCGTCTCTACTAAAAATACAAAAATCAGCCGCATGTGGTGGCGCACACGTGTAATCTCAGCTACTCGCGAGGCTGAGGCACGAGAATCACTTGAACCCGAGAGGGGAAGGTGGCAGTGAGCCAAGATCACACCACCGTACTCCAGCGTGGGTGACAGAGTGAGTCTGTCTCAAAAAAAAAAAGGACAATACAAGTAGGAAGGTAAGAAAGCAAGAAACTTTCAAAGAACTGCCCAAAATTCAGTAGCCAGAGGCATGAAGAAGCTGAAGAGGATGAGGAAGGAACGGCCTTACAGCAGTTTGGACTCTATCCAAAGAGCCATGGGGACCACAGAAAGATTTTAAGGCGAATAACAGGGTCATAGCTGTACTTCTTACCCCAGTATAACTAGGTCACTATAACTGGTTTCAAATTATTCCAGACTTCTTCCAAACATTAAACTTAATGCACAGTATTTGCTACCACGGAATATCTTCGAAATAATATACCTGGAAAGCTTTGAAGATAATTACAAAGAATTATCTTTGAAGACATACCAAAAGAAAAGCATGTATCTTCCCAAGGTGAATGTTTTTTTAAAGAGTTTAAAGACTTAAACATTATTTGAATGTTTAAGTCCTGCCACGCCTGTAAAATCAGTCACAGCACACCTCATACACAATTTTGTAATACATAGTGTACATGAGAAACATATATGATTGTAGGAAGAGATGAAAAAGACTAATCTAAAAGACAGGGTGGCCAAATTAGGGAATGACTTTTTTTTTTTTTTTTTTGAGACGGAGTCTTGCTCTGTCGCCCAGACTGGAGTGCAGTGGCCAGATCTCAGCTCACTGCAAGCTCCGCCTCCCGGGTTTACGCCATTCTCCTGCCTCAGCCTCCGGAGTAGCTGGGACTACAGGCACCCGCCACCTCGCCTGGCTAGTTTTTTTGTATTTTTTTAGTAGAGATGGGGTTTCACAGTGTTAGCCAGGATGGTCTCGATCTCCTGACCTCGTGATCCGCCCGTCTCGGCCTCCCAAAGTGCTGGGATTACAGGCTTGAGCCACCGCGCCCGGCCGGGAATGACTTTTTAAAATATGGGTAGTGCTGCTATAATAATGTTTTGCAGTCATCTACTTAAAACATTTCTAAGTCTTAAATTGATACTCATGCACTTTACTATTAAATTAAAACAATACTTCTTAGGTTTGGTTCATGAAACATTTTGCTGTTTCTACAAAGTTTGCAGCTTTCACTGGTGACTGGCGAAAACCAATGACATCCTGCTTTAAATCCTATTCAACTTTTGAGTCTCATTTTTTGCTAAGAAAATGACACTTAGTTGCTATACAAACATTCGTGCTTCATTAATGGATTAGTCTTCAATGTCAGTTTCAAAATCTGGCCTTTACTCCAGAAGCTGCTCAGAACCACTTTTGTTCAGAATGAATGACAATATCTCACAGAACATGCAGTAGCAATTGATTGAGAGAATTCTCTAAGGTGCATGCTCATCACAATAGTAAAAACAGAAAAAACTCCCAGGGTATTATTCAAGTGACTACCTTCATTAATCATTGTAATTATACAGGATTTGTGATGGAAGAAAGTTCTCTTTTACTGTAATGACATTTACTTAGACTTTCCACTTTGTACGGAGTATGTAGAATGGAACCAGCATTGGAAAGTCCTTCAATTCTGGTACTGTAATTAAATCCTTTTCTACTTGGTACTTACCCTGTTTAGATGCAGCAGACATTTTTTAAAACCAAGAACAGTGACCTTGTACCCCACACTTGACCTCACAAGCCTGGCAGAGGATCACACTATGGCTGTGCTTGGCACATGCTGAACTACTAATAGTTGAATCTTGCTGAGAGGCAGTTTTCTCCTCGAGCCAATGTGGGTCACACCCAAGCTAAAGAAGAGTGGGCCCCAATAGCATAATTTAAAACATATGAAATCCACCTAATTATATATGAAAATAGCTCTTAAACTCAACAAAACATCTTACAAAGTCACAATGTGGTAAACATTACAGGTGTTCATGGAGTACCTTCCAATAAACAAAAGTTAAGTAAAATAGACTATTTTCAGAAATTAGTAAATAGAGATGCAAAGGCATCTGAAAGACACTGAGCCCTCAGGCCAATAAGACTGAATTATTAGTTAAAATACAACCACATCTAGAAGAATGTGCTGATTAAAGGGGGGCATTTAGTCAGCTACAGAAGCAGAAAAAAGGGGCGACCAAAAGTGCCTGCTATGTGTCAGATGTTTTTCCAAGTGCTGGGAAAACAGCTAGCAAGCAAAACAGGCAAAAATCCTTGCTCTTATAGAGTTTACATTCTGGTACTGGCAGTGCCTATTTCCAAATAACCAGGAATCCTAAGCCACAGACTGCAAATTTTTCTATACCACCAGTAAGGTCATCCATCCTTGTTATGAGATATATACACTGGACTACTTTGGTCTGATGACATGAGATCTTTAATATCATTCTCCTAGTTCAAATCATGTAACCTTATTATTGTGATGTAACCCTCACAAAGACTGCCCATAGGAAGACGATTCGTCCATCGTACAGTCTATGTTCACTGGTCTCTGTGACAGCAATTCCTCACTGAATGTTGATACAGGCCTCCTGATTTGTCATCGGTCTCCTGAGCTCCATAATGCTTCCCTAGAAGACTCAAGGTATCAACAAAATTAGTTACCTGAACAGGCCAAGGGAAATTCATTCCCAACCTATGAGGCCTCTTGGGAGACAGACTGGCAGCCTCGTCCTCTGAGCCCTACCATAAATGGCACTTCTGATATTTGAAATCACAAAACTGGAGGAAGATTCTCAGGCCACCTGTAATACCCCTAAAACTCCAGTGATAAGAAACTAGACTACCACTTATCTGAGCAACCCAGAGAAAAAGATGGAATATCTAGTGATTAAACAATACCTCCTCAGTTGGAGGTGATCTTTCTTTTCTTATATGTGCCTTGTTTTATATGTATTTGTCTTATATCTTTACTATTAGTTATTTAAAAGTAGAAAATTTCTCTATTTTATCTCCACTAGCCAGATAGTGACTTGTTCATAATATTGAAATGTCTGAAGTATCAGCAAATGAATGACTATCCAGTCAATCACATATAAATGACATTTTATGCCTATAATCTGATCTACAGCATAAAGAAGACATAAACTTACTATTTTCTTGGACTCTGGCCACAAATCCCATTAAAGGTAACTGAGGAGTTACCTGTAGGATGGAGGGAGGAGGAGGAGCAAGAGATACTGCAAAAACAAAAAAGGTGTGGAGGATAAGGGATAAGGGCGAGTTACATTAAAAGGAAAGGATAATACAATAAAATAAATACATAAAGGAGGGAAACTACCATTCACAAACATTTTATCAGTGATCTCAAGGATCCCCTCTTGAGGGACAACTCATTAACACATAAAACAAAGTACTGGGAGAATTTTTAGTAAGTTTGTGAAAATCACAACAGGAAGCATTTAGCATACAAAGATATGTTAAATATATATATAACATAATCATATGTTTTATATATATATAACATACAACTGATCTTTTTTCATATCATAACATCATGCCTTCTCAACGAAAGCACTTCTGCAGATTACCATGATGTTGTTTTCTGAATTTTACATTTAAATGTTTGTCAATACAGAGAGAAAAAAATATTACATCCCAACACTCTAAATGTATACTTTTTATTACTCTAATAATAGGCAAGTTAATTGGTTCTTCATTCATTAATTAGACAAATACTGACTTCCTACTAAGTAAGTGGCAAACACCTGCTATGAAAACAGTTATCAAACCCGTCCTCTGAGAATCGGGTGCTATGTCATTACAATTTTTCATAATCCGAACTCATTGGTACATTTCCTCCCTGATGGTGTAGAAAAGTGCGGGCCTTAATCAAATCATTCCACTCTCCTTCCCAAGGTAGATTTCCCTGCAACTCAATCACCTGGCACAGTGCCTAGAACTAGTAAACTGTCAACAAATGTTTAACATATATAAATGCACTAATAAGCCAGGTATCTGTGGAAACTAAAGAGGCAAAACCAAAAAAAGAAAGATTACAGTTACAGTTTCCTTTAGAATGGGTACGAAGTATGTATGCATTTTCTTATAAAGAGAAAATGACTGTATTCGCTCCAAAATATAGTTAAGACTAATAAAACTAAAAAGATGAACACGTCTCTGCTCTAAGGTGATCACATTCTATTGAAATAGAAGAATACATGATAATCTTAACCCAACAATATTTGTAGCAATTCCCCGGAAGTAGTGGTGGAGGTGAGGAGGGCTACAATGAAATGACCTCTCAACAGGGACTTGAAGAAAGGAACCCGCCAAGCTGACAGGGGTTGAGAAAGATAATCAAGTTGAGAGAACCAAGTGAGGGTGAAGGCTCAGAGGCATAAAACAGCATAACCAGTTCACAGGACCAGAAATGCTTCCATATGGCTAGGAAAAGATACCCAAAGATAAAGTAAAAAACCCAGAAATATCAATGGGAGGATATGAAATAGGGAAGGATTTTATATGCCTGGTGGAAGAGTGCTTAGTGGAAACAGGTTAGATTTTCAAGTCACTCAGCCTCAAATCTCTGATCCATCATTTCCTGGCTATATGGATAGTCAGTCAATTAACTTCTTCAGGCCTATTCCATAAATGTGATATGAAAACAAGGTAAAGTAACCTACTTCACATAGTGGCTGCAAAGACTGAAAAAAGACAATGGATGTGGAAAGCACAACCCAGTGGCTGGCACGTAATAAATTAAAGCAGTTTCTAGAAAAGGAGAGAACTTTAAAAGTGTGGGAAGAGAGTACTTGGCAACTAATGATTTAGCTAGCATATCAAGGACAACAACAAGTTGAAGATCATTCTTAGATTTTCACCCTTTGTAACTATGAAGATGGAGATGTCATTAATTATGTTAAGCCTGGTAGGTAGTACTGGGAAAGAAATGGGATGGTAAATGGGTAAGTCAGGGAGAGATAATGATATGATACATTTGGGTTGAGATTATGCAAAATATCTAGAGTTGATGCTATGGACAGATGCAGGGAGGACATATAAATGCACAGACAAGAATTAAGCAGATAATCTTGAATATCTAGATGCAAAGAACAGAGTAGTATAACCCTAGAAATTGGTACCTTTCTTTAAAAGACACCTTTGGTTAGGTTCTTCCCTAAAGTCATAATTCTTGGCAGTAAATCCTTGATTTGTGTGTGTCTGCTTCCCACTCAGAGGCTTACAATAACTGTTGATATGTTCATAATACCATTTCCAAGGGTAAGCAGAAGACAATGAAAAGAGAACGTAGCACAGACAAAAAAGATAAAACTGAAAAACAGTAGCAGGCAGCAACTGGCACTAGAAGAGTAGAGACAAGGCATGTGTTCACATCCAAGATGAAATGCTCCTTTTCTGTTGGCATATATTCTAACCTTCCATGTAACAGAAAAGTAGGAAATTTCCCACTTCAGTCACTGTTTCTCTACCAAATATAAAAAATGACATTTTGGTACTCAGCTAAAAAAGAATGATTAGGTGCTTAACCTACAGCAGTCTTTTTGTGGGTAGACTGAGGTTTTTTTTTTTAAGATGAATATGCTTATTTCTTTTCTACTTCTGAAAATGAAAATCTGAAGCCATAGTGGTTTTAAGAAGTACACCAGCGGCCAGGCACACTGGCTGATGCCTGTAATCCCATCACTTTGGAAGGCCGAGGGGGGTGCATTACCTGAGGTCAGGAGTTCAAGACCAGCCTGGCCAACATGGTGAAATCCCATCTCTACTAAAAATACACAAATTAGCCAGGCGTGGTGGCAGGTGCCTGTAATCCCAGCTACTCGGGAGGCTGAGCCAGGAGAATCACTTGAACCCAGGAGGCAGAGGTTGCAATGAGCTGAGATCACACCACTGCACTCCAGCCTGGGCAACAAGAGCAGAACTCCATCTCAAAAAAAAAGAAGTCCACCAGCAGCCAGGGAAAGATCAATCGCAGTTCTTCCTTAAAAGAATGACTTGGTAACAAGTTAGACTTTTTTCAAAGCTAGTCTAAGGCATGTTCAAAAATTCAGTTCCATCTGCGGTTACAAAGGTCATCCCAAATTCTACTTTTCTCCAAGGCAAACCTTTAACAAAGTGGTCCAAATTAATTCAGATACCACATCATTTTCTTGTTGGACCATGTAAGATCTCAGCTGACAAGAATGTCTGTGAGCCAGAATATACTGTCTTTCTTGGAGTTGAGCTGAAAACAAACCATTTTAAGTGAATTTAAGCAGAATTCTGAGAAAAGAATTGTTGCAATATTCAGTTCTAATCCTAGTCATTTTGTGAACAGGCAAAGAAGAGCAGGAAGCAAACTTGTTTTCATTTCATTTAGCTAAAATGATTCCTCAGAAGACAAGACTCTCCCAATAACCACCAAAAGATCTCCAAACTTAGATTCTGTTACATAATTTTCACAATATACAAGAATGAAGTTAATGTGAAGATAGGCTCACCATGTGACTAGAATTTATAAAGAGATCATAAGTAGAAGAGCTATGAGAATTACAGCTGTGTGCACAAAGCAACGTTTAGATATAAACAGTAAAAGGCTTTCCAAGCAGACCAAACCTAAATGATGAGTCTGTGCTGATGAAATATACACACTTTCCAAGTATAACCTTCTTGGTTATTTATAGAGTTCTTTGAAGCATCACTGAAGCTTGTATTTTAAATGTCCAATTTAAAAAGTTTGGAAAAATTAAGCTTTTACATCTTATTTTTACAGCTTTATACTCTGAGAATATTAGACAAAATAAGCACTCTAAACACTACTTCTAAAGCCATTACTGAACATCACATTTAGATGATATATATATGTATGTTATATAGCCCATGCGAGTTTAGATGCTTATATTTTTTTCCCAGTGAAGGAAATAAACGATTTATAAGTGTAGCATTTTCTAAACATGAATACCAATGTAGAACAAGAGGTAGGTAAAAGTGAATTCAGGCTGGACGCGATGGCTCACACCTGTAATCCCAGCACTTTGGGAGGCCAAGGCAGTAACAAAATGACTAGGATTAGAACTGACTATTGTGACAATTCTTTGCTAAAAATTCTGCTTAAATTCTCTTAGAATGGTTTGTTTTCTGCTCAACTCCAAGAAAGACAGTATATTCTGGCTCACAGACATTCTAGTTAGATGAGATCTTACATGGTCCAAAAAGAAAATGATGTGGTATCTGAATTAATTTGGACCACCTTGTTAAACGTTTGCCTTGGAGAAAAGTAGAATTTGGGATGACCTTTGTAATCCCAGATGGAAGTGGATCAGTTGAGGTCAGGAGTCAAGAGACCAGCCTGGCCAACCTGGTGAAACCTTGTCTCTATTAAAAAAAAAAAAAAAAAAAAA
>NW_012116266.1:5432594-5438013 GCF_000951035.1 Colobus angolensis palliatus
ATTTAAAAAAAAAAAAAAAATTAAAGAACAGAAAGAAAGAACATGAAACTTAGAAAACCTAAGTTCAAATCCTAACCTGACCATCACCTCAGCCTCATTTTCCTCACCTATAAGATATAGGAAAATGATCACCAATCTTATTTTGTACATGATTCTAAGAATCAAATGAGATAATATGAAAACATTAGTTAAATTAAGTGTTTATGCTGAAGGATCAAATTTCTTCTGCAAGACTCTTACAAAGAATATCACTATAGATCGCAGCCACAGAGACAAACTGCAGCTCCATAAAATTCAAGGCTTATCAAAGATGGAATGAGTTGAACCCAATATCAGAGGTGTTCACACATAGGCTTACTGGCTTCTTGGCAAAAATACAGAAAAACACAGTAAGTTAACATACCATGTCCACAACAGTCATGGTGTCTAATATTTGTTCTTGCCCTCTCTGGGGAGTAAACAAAATAATAATTCTGTTTAGCATTAAATATGTTCCAGATTAGTTATTCTGTATGCATGATACAACTGATTATTTAGTGTAATTATTATATCTGATTCAATTTACCCAACTCCTAGTTTTTCCACCATGGGTTTGGTATGAGAATTGTATAAGCTAGTATAATTCCCTAGCACAAAATAGCTTCAAACATGTTCTCTTTTCCTTTGTTACTTCTAAATTCTGTTCATGTGCACCCAACTTTCATTATTTGTTATTTATAGAGTAAGGACGTCTGATGAAATAAAAAGGAAATACCATTCACCACAACGTTATTTTAAAAAGCAAATAACCACTAAAATATTCAAAAAAATTCTGCTCAGAAAAATTACGTTCTATGACTTTACGTGGAAATCACGTACTGATTTTTTTTAAGAATTGAAAGATACAGTATTAGCAACCTACAATTCATTCATTCTCCCATTCATTCAACAAATGGTACTAACCACTACCATGCACTATTTGTAATTACAGGATTTTTGTAGTTGAAAGTTTTTAATTAGATACATTCTATAGAATGCAAAAAAAAAAAATCTAACCTGGATTCTGGCTATAAAAAGGTCCTCCATTCATCTGATTCTGAAGGCTTGTTTGTGAAGTGATGGAAGGAGGGCGTCTATAGGGCAACGAGCCCCCTATTGTTGGGGGAGTATGGCGAGAAGCAGGCCTATTCATGCTGTAAAACTGTACAGGATGACCTGAAAAAGAGATAGAACATACATATGTCATTAAAAGAAAATTATCTCAGATCATTAAATACTTTATGTACAATGCCTAAATCTTAATAATTAAAAATAATAGCTAGTTTAGAATCTGAAATATGCAATGCAAGGTGAGTTATTGTTTGCTGATATTGTATCATAGTACAAAAGCAGAAAAGCAAACAAAACTATGATTAAGTTTGGAAACCTGTATCTAAATAGTTTACATTAGGGCTGGTGCAGTGGCTCATGCCTGTAATCCCAGCACTTTGGGAGGCCAAGGCAGGCAGATCATTTGAGGTCAGGAGTTTCAGACCAGCCTGGTCAACATAGTGAAACCCCGATTCAACTAAAAATACAAAAATTAGCCAGGCATGGTGGCGTGTGCCTGTAATTCCAGCTACTCGGGAGGCTGAGGCATGAGAATCACTTGAACTCAGGAGGTGGAAGTTGCAGTGAGCCAAGATTGCACCACTGCACTCCAGCCTGGGCAACAGAGCAAGACTGTTTCTAAAAAAAAAAAAAAAAAAGAGAGAGGGGGGAAGAAGAAAAAAAAGAAGAAGAATTAAAAAAAACAAGGGGGCAAAAAAGAAATTATAAAAAAAAAAAAAAAAAAAAAAAGAGAGAGGGGGCATGGTGGCAAGCACCTGTAGTTCCAGCTACTTGGGAGGCTGAGGCAGGAGAATGGCGTAAACCCGGGAGGCGGAGCTTGCAGTGAGCTGAGATCCGGCCATTGCACTCCAACCTGGATGACAGAGCGACACTCCGTCTCAAAAAAAAAAAAAAGAGAGAGGGGGCATGGTGGCAAGCACCTGTAGTTCCAGCTACTTGGGAGGCTGAGGCAGGAGAATCGCTTGAAGGAGGTGGAGGTTGCAGTGAGCTGAGATTGCGCCACTGCACTCCAGCCTGGGCAACAAACAAAGCAAGACTTTGGGGGAAAAAAAAAATCTTCTTGCTCCTGCTCCTTATTTGTATTTTGCTAAAGCCCCATCACATCAGTATTCTTCTAGACATTTTAGACATTTATGGTGGTGCTGTAACTTTACAAATCATTTAGAGAATATGTGAAATGGCTTTTATTTTGCAATAGCACTATCCCAACATTATTTTCTACCTTTTTAGTCGCTTTTAATACCATTCAGGGGTTATTAAGCCTGACACTTTCTCTTTGTGAAACAGCACACCCATTCAGGAACTCCTATATCTCATAGAACTATATTTAGATACATCTCTTGGAACCAACATTCACTTTATGAACTTTTTTCCAAAAGCTTTTAAGAAATTATGAGCAGTAAAATACATGCTACTTTCTCCTAAAGGCTTTAATACTTATATGCTACATTACTGATTCATTAACAAACAAGGTTTATGTAAGTATACATATACATACTCACATGTGGATATATGTATATTCTTCTTGACCACAAGGTGCTTCATATTTACATTTAAAGTAGAGACTGTTAACTCATAATTAGCCCTATGTGTTTCTATGACCCACCCCCCTTACCACTGGCAACATGAATGATAAATTGGTATTCCTATTTCATTGGCTGGATTAGATTAAGAAATAATGAGAACCAAAGGGATTTCAGTTATGCCCTGATCAAAGGGTTCCTTTCAATAACTTGTTTCTGAAATAATCTCATGAAAAAACAATTATTGTGCTCCTAAGACTTGGCAATAGACACTGGGTGTTATATATTTTAACTCCTATAATCGCCCTTTTTCAAATTCAGATCAAATTGTACATTAACAAATATAGTAATAACACTCCTAGATTTACACCTCACAGAACCCCACCGAATTTATATTCACATGACACCCTCCAGATTGTCAGCTCACTTCCTCAGAAGCATGCAACCACAGCAAGACTCCAATTACCAAAAAAAAAAAAAAAAAACTCATAAAACACACACTTCAGATCATTTTTGTTAAATCAGAGTATTAGTTACTTCAGAAAGCACAACAAATATTCTCATTGTAAATATGAAAACAACAGGGACAACTGCAGGGCCAGTGGGAGTAACACAGGAGACTTACATAAGTTTTTTTTTTGAGACAGGGTCTCTGTTGACCAGGCTGGAGTACAGTGGCACAATCTCGGCTCACTGAAACTTCCACCTCCTAGCTCAATCAATCCTTCTGCCTCAGCCTCCTGAGTAGCTGGGACTGCAGGCACCTGCCACAGCGCTTGACTCATAAATAATATTCTAATGAATATAAAATAAAAGTACATCCAACAGCCTTAGAACACTGATTCACAAATCATTAAGTCTTGCAAAAAGAGCTCTTCCAAGAAAATGGTTTAGTTAGAAAAAAAATTAGTTTAGAAAAAGTACTCTGATTAACCAACTAACAATGCTGTGGCCACCCACTTTAAACAGTTATCAAACCCCTGGAGATCAAAGGCAGAACTTAATAGAGCAGAGTACAGAAAAACAAAAAAGTGCAACTAAATTGACTCACACGTTACACAGAAAGCCTAACAATCCCAATTCACCTTACTTCCATGAGTGAGAAAAATACTTTTCCTTAAAATCATTCCATAAAGTGGGGATATTTTTACTTTAACATATACTTTCAAGCATTTGAAAATCAGATTTACAAAGAAACTATTGAAATATGTATTATAAAATACATTTAAATATGTGCTTAAACAGCCTTCAAATAAATTCTACCTACAGCGTTCTCATAGGACTATTTTGAAGCATACACAAACAAAGCATGAAATATCCCTGTATACGCTGGGCGCCGTGGCTCAAGCCTGTAATCCCAGCACTCTGGGAGGCCAAGACAAGTGGATGACTTGAGGTCAGGAGTTTGAGACCAGCTTGGCCAAGATGGTGAAACCCAGTCTCTACTAAAAATACAAAAATTAGCTGGGCATAGTGGCAGGCGCCTGTAATCCCTGCTACTTGAGAGGCTGAGGCAGGATAATTGCTTGAACCCAGGAGGTAGAGTTTGCAGTGAGCCGAGATTGTACCACTGCACTCCAGCCTGGGTGACAAAGCAAGACTCAGTCTCAAAACAAAACAAAACAAAAATTAGCCAGGCGTGGTGGCAGGCACCTGTAATCCCAGTTACTCAGGAGGCTGAGGCGGGAGAAACGTTTGAACCGGGAAGGTGAGGTTGCAGTGAGCCAAGATTGTGCCACTGCACTCTAGCCTGGGCAACAGAGCGCAACTCCATTAAAAAAAAAACAAAAAAACAAAAGAAAAGAAAAGAAAAAAGAAATAACCCTGTATATACTTACTACATATCATGTATAGTTCGTCTCAAGCTCTAACAGTGAAGCATCTCTCAGCTCCATAATGGAACCAACCCATTTTGGACTAACATTTGAGAGGGCCAAAGAGACAGCCCAGCTTCAGCAGAACTATGTAACAGGCTAAAACTAAAATTTAACATTTTTATAAACTAAAATTTAAAAATAAAAAATGCATTTAAATACAAAACAGCACCTGAACAAATGTAAATCTGAAAACATGGTTTAAAAGAAGAATGTATAAAAAGGGCAGTTTTATCAAAATTTAAGTTCAGAATGATTTAAAAAGAACTGTACAGCCAAAAACAAAAATGTGATAAAAGATAAAAGTATATATCAATTAAGGCAGTTGGTATTCACACTATGGTTTACACTGGATGGACTACAAATACAGCATTTAACTTACAAGAGGGACCCAGCAGAGAAGGAATTTGGATAAATGAACAAGGGATTTATTTGGCATTCAACAAACAGTTCCTGAGCAATATTCCAGGATGTAACTGTATAAAAGACTGACAAGGTCTCAGGCTTTCATGCACTTTATATCACATCCTTTCATCCGCCTTCCCCTCCACAAAAAAGAAGACTTGGGAGGGTAAGAAAAGATTTTTTTTCATCTGTAGGTAGGACAATAGAAAGAACATGGAACCCAGGCCAGGCACGGTGACTCACGCCTGTAATCCCAGCACTCTAGGAGGCTGAGGTGGGTGGATCATTTAAGGTCAGGAGTTTGAGACCAGCCTGGCCAACATAGTGAAACCCCATCTCTACAACAAAATACAAAAATTAGCTGGGTGTGGTGGTGGGTGCCTGTAATCCCAGCTACTCAGGAGCCTGAGGCAGGAGAATAGCTTGAACCCAGGAGGCGGGCGTTGCAGTGATCAGAGATCACGCCACTGCACTCCATCCTGGGCAACAGAGCAAGACTCCATCTCAATTTAAAAAAAAAAAAAAAAT
>NW_012116266.1:5439873-5441941 GCF_000951035.1 Colobus angolensis palliatus
ATTTATCTGCTCCACCCCCAAAATATAGTCACTAAACACTGAAAACTAAAATCAACAAGAATGACATTTGGGAAAGCAAGAGAAAAAAATGTTTGACACACAGTCTTATTCCAAAATAATAAATGTAAGGTAGTAAAAAATTTTGTTTAAAGGAAAATAAAGTATTTCAACAAAAGGTTAAATGACATGATTCCAAATCAAACACTTCTTTCATTTAATCAAAAAATCTACCATGAAAGCTACATTATTTTGTCTTAAAATTAAAATCTAAAAAATTTACAATCATGAAAAAAATTAAGATATAAAAAGAGGGTCAAAATATATCTTATTTTTAATATCATCCCTAAGTCCATACACAGTTATCATCAATTTCACTGTATTTTGCTCTCTTGAGAGTTCTTCCACAGCTAATGTCAACTGCAGACATGATTCCATAATCCATCAATTTCCTAATACTATAATCCACTCCCTAAACTTTACCTTGACTTCACTCCCACCTACATTAAGCTGAAAACTTTTTCTTACAGACAGAGCACTACAGCACCCATGAGAGAGTACACCAGCAGACAAGGGAGAAGGAGAAGGCAAGAGAGAAGAGGAGGAGGATAAATAAGTAGGTAGAGAAGAAAGCAGAAAGGGGACGGGAAGCTAGAGGAGGAGGAGATGAAGGTGGAGGAGGGCAAGAGGATAGAGGGGAAAGGAAAGGAGAAAGAGAAAGGGAGAAAGAGAGGAGATAAGTGAAGAAGAAAAAAAAAACACTTTTGCTAAACCCAACAGGAAGCCAGAAGGCAAAAGAATCCATTGGAGCATTTCCTGGAGGTCAGCCTACCGGAGAAAAGGGGAGAGTAGAGGAGGGGGACTGGGGGAACAGATGATACCTGGCACACTCATGTAACCATGTGTGCCTAAGGTTATCCTAAAATTTTTTAATTCTAAAATAAACTACTTGAAACACAGTGAGATTAAGACTTATGTAATGCAGAATTTGATGAATGCTTGATTTGTTCAAATCTTCATGATCAAACACTGCAGTCATATCCTCTTCCAGGCTTCGTATTTCTCAGTTGAATCTTACCATCTTTATTCTACTTTAATATGAGACTATCTTCTTGGTAATTTTAAGTAAAAGTATTAGAGGAAAAAAACACTTTGACAATTTTTCATCTTGTCTATTATTATAAAATGGTTTTACATGACTAAAACTGCTCTACAGGAACTCTGTAAGTTTATCAAGCTTAGATTCATATGGAGTCATACAGATTATAAGAGCACTCAACGCTTGTTATAACATTTAATCATCTTACATGTGTCTCAAAAACCTAAAACTCAATTGTTTTGTATAAAATCTTAAGCACTGAAGCTTACACATAATCCGCTATCAATTGAGAAGCCTCTGTAACCATGATAAACATGAAAACGTACAAACGATTTAAAAGGCATATTTAGTTATTTGAACCACTGAATACAATTATTAGCATTTCAGTAATTAATCTATAACAAACTAATACAAACCTAGGATCAAGTTAAAAACATCTGGATTAACATCATTATGAATTTTATAGTTATATCTAGTCTAAAACCTCACATGGGCTGGGCGTGGTGGCTCAGGCCTTTAATCCCAGCACTATGGGAGGTGGAGGCAGGTGGATCACTTCAGATCAGGAGTTCAAGATCAGCCTGACCAACACGATGAAACCTTGTCTCCATTAAAAATACAAAAAATTAGCTGGGTGTGGTGGCTCACGCTTGTAATCCTAGCTCCTCACGAGGCTAAGGCAGGAGAATCGCTTGAGTCCAGGCAACAGAGGTTGCAGTGAGCCAAGATCATCACTGTACTCCAGCCTGGGCTGTCTCAAAAAAAAAAAAAAAAGACACTATTCACACTATTAATGAGAGATTTACCATTTGGGGTTTAAAAATATATATACCTAATTATCATAAATCTAACAATAAAACCTGAAACTAAAAACTTCTAGAAGAAAACACAGAACAAAATCTTTATGCCTTCAGGTAAAGAGTTCTTAGATGTGCCACCAAAGCACAATTCATTAAAAAAAAAAAAAAAAAA
>NW_012116266.1:5442070-5454786 GCF_000951035.1 Colobus angolensis palliatus
TGGCCAACATGGTGAAACCCCGTCCCTACTAAAAATACAAAAATTAGCTGGGCATGGTGGCAGGCACCTGTAATCCCAGCTACTTGGGAGGCTGGGCAGGAGAGTCGCTTGAACCTGCGAGGTGGAGGTTGCGGTGAGCCGAGATCACGCCACTGCACTGCAGCCTGGACGCCAAGAGTGAAACTTTGTCCTTCCGCCGCCCCCACCCCCGCCCCCGCCAAAAAAAATAGAAAATAAGCAAATGAATCACAAAATGGAAGAAAACATTTGTAACTCATAATCTATAAAAGACATATATTTAGAAAGTAAAAGAACTCAATAAGAAAAAAAACCTTATTAAAAAGGTGAGAAGGAGCAAAACATTTGAACAGATATTTCACCAAAGAGGATATACACATGGCAAATAAGCACATGAAAAAAATGTTCAATATCATTAGTCATTATACAGCCATTTTGGAAAACAACTTGCCAGTTTCTTATAAAGTTAAAAATTTACTTATAATATAACCCAGCAATTCTATTCCCTAGGTATTTATCTGAATGAAATAAAAATCTAAGTGCACAAAAAAAACCTGTATGTACATGTTTATGGCAACTTTATTCATAAGCACTCAAAACTGGAAAAATCTAAATGTCCTCTGAGAAAGGGATAGACAAATTGTGGTACATCCCCATACAACACTACTAAGCAATAAAATGTAATGAAATACTTAAACATGCAACAACATGGGTAATTCTCAAATGCATCTGGCCAAAACAACAGATCAAAAAAGCTACATACCATATGCTTTCATTTATGTGTTATTCTTAAAAAGGCACAACTTTAGAGACAAAAAAACACATCAAGGGCTTACCAGGAGCTGGGAGTGGAGGGGAAGGACTGACTATGAAAAGGGGGCATGGAGGAAATTTTTGTGATGATAGGACTGTTCTATATCTTGATTGTGGTGGCAATTACGTGTCAGTACACCTTTGTCAAAACTCACATACATGGTATACAGGGTGAATTTTACTGTACATAAGTTACACCTTAGTAAAAAGAAAAAAAATTGCTTGGTAACTCAGATACTATATAAAAGAGACTACCCTGATGTAAATTATTAAAAGGCATTTACCTTGCTTTTTGTTTCAAAAACCACAGTTAATTATCCCCTCACACAACAAACGTTTATTTAGTGAACACTGAGCCAGACACCTGTTATTCGACTAATATTTAATTACTAAAACACAGACTCTCAGTTGGGGGTGATTTGTCCTTTCTGATGCATTCTTTATCAAAGCCGGAGCACAAGGAGATTCCTATATTTAACCAGTTAGTTTGGCCTAACAGTTGTATCTGTATCAAAAAACAGCCCATGTTTACATTTATCTACTGCAGAAAGCTTTTCTTTAAAAGTCATATAGAAGGAATCGCACACGACACCATCCAAAACCCACTTTGGCTAAAAGTGTCTTTTAAAACATGTAAAGATCTTACATATGTTTAACATGTATAACAGCAAAGCTGAATATAAATGCTATGAAGCTCTTTACTGGCAAGTGGAACACTACAGTGATTGATATGCTTTGAATCTGTGTCCCTGCCCAAATCTCATGTTGAACTGTAATCCCCAACGTTGGAGGTGGGGCTTGGGGGGAGGTGAATGGATCACAAGGGTAGTTTCTCATGGTTTAGCACCATCCCCCTCGGAGCTGTTCTTGCAATAATGATATCTGGTTGTTTAAAAGTGTGTAGCGGCCGGGCGCGGTGGCTCAAACCTGTAATCCCAGCACTTTGGGAGGCCGAGACAGGCAGATCACGAGGTCAGGAGATCAAGACCATCCTGGCTAATACGGTGAAACCCCGTCTCTACTAAAAAATACAAAAAAGTAGCCGGGCAAGGTGGTGGGCGCCTGTAGTCCCAGCTACTCAGAAGGCTGAGGCAGGAGAATGGCGTAAACCCGGGAGGCAGAGCTTGCAGTGAGCTGAGATCCGGCCACTGCACTCCAGCCTGGGCGACAGAGCGAGACTCCGTCTCAAAAAAAAAAAAGTGTGTAGCACCTCCCCCTTTGTCCTCTTGCTCCTACTCTGGCCATGTGACCAGTGTGCTTCCCATCTGCTTTAGGCCATGAGTGTAAGTTTTCTGAGGCCTCCTCAGAAGCCGAGCAGATACCAGTATCATGATTCCTGTATAACCTGAAGAACCGGTAGCCAATTAAACCTCTTTTCTGCATAAATTACCCTGTCTCAGGTATTTACAGCATTGTGAGAACAGACTAATACAGTGATATATGTCCAAACACATATATTTTATAGCAGATAAGAACCTGTTTACTAGCCAGCATCATTAACTGTACAAATACATTTTGTAGCAATTGAGTCCATCTCCTCCCCAATCAAAACAGATTTTAGATTGCAATTTTAAAACACTAGCCAACTTAAATAAACCTGAAATTCTTTACAAGTACATTGTCTATGAGTTTCCAATGCTGCTATAATAAGCAACAGATTCTGTTAAAAACAGACTTACAGAGGCTTTCCATTTGTTGTACCAAATATTTCCTATAAAATATACCTTAGAATTATTGTAATAGACTTTTGTTAACCATTTAACCTGTAATAGAAATATTTCTAACGACAATTTCCAAAAACTGTATATAAGATAGCTCCATATTAAACTTAAAAATCTCTAATAAATGAAATTCAAGCAATAAAAGAACATAAATTTATACTACCCTATTGGAAAAATGTATGAGAAACTTTACCTCAATTTTCTCAGGAAATGCTAATCTCTGGTCACAGACTTTCTAGTTAGTACATTATTCTTATTTTTTTTTTAATAAAAAGTATAATCAAACCAAAAACAACAAAAATCAAAGGTGTAAGTAAGAGAATAGCCAGATGACTGGATCTGCCTGCCAATTAATAAGCAAATACTTACCTGTAGGGGGAGTGGAAGAAACAACAGGGGGAGTTGGAGAAGTGAAGCCATCAGCAAGGGTCTGGGCACCCCCAGCAGCAGCGTCTGGGGCAGTGGAGGAAGGGACAGTAGCAGGAACAAGAGGGGCAGGGGCAGATGCAGAAGTAGCAGGAAGGGGAGGAGTGCCAGCAGAGCCAGCAGGGGCTGAGGGGAAAGAGGAGTAACAGGCAGCATTAATGAGGCAATCATATGAGGCAGGATTAGAAAAGGTATTAGAGTATTTAATGTTAGATATTCTAGATATTCAGTGCTTAACACTAACCAAAAGAACAGAGTTGAAAAAAAGAATAAAACTTATGTTAAAGGATTTCTATATAAGCAGCAAATAATTCAAGACACTCAGGATAATGTACAGATTTTTTCAATTCATTAAAAACAAACATTCCTTTTTATTTGAAAGCACTACTCCAGAAGAAAAGTGTTCCCTTCATATTGTTATTTCTAGCATAACATTCCATATATAGTATACAAAACTAACATAATACACTAAAAAGCAACAGTTTTCCATTTTGAATTATACAAATCAGAAAATAGACATATTCCAGATATCAGGCAAAAAAAAAAAAAGAGTTTTTTTAAAACACAAATCTTTACAATTTGTAAAAGGCATTATCTACTTGTTACTATAAGTAATTAAGTATGTAACACTGTATTAATGTATTTTGTGTCATGTTTTTAAAACTAAGTTTTAAGTGTGTATCTCCTCGAATCAAATAAGCAATTTTTCGGTTTCAGAGAAAAGAGGGTAACATTTTCAGAGACTACTAAATTCCAATACGTCCACTAAATTTAACTGTCAAAACTACTTTTCATTATCTGCCCAATCTTCTGTTACTAATATGATTCTCACACTGAGTTCCCACTGTGTCCGAAGACTGCACTGTCCTAACACTAGCTGGAATTAAACTTGTAACTCATAACAAAGTGTGATCTGAAACCTCAAAGCAGCAACTGAGCCACATCACCAAAGGCAGAAAGAGAAGTGCAAACTGAGCAAACACTTACAAATCACTAGATTACAAATAACAAATATATAAAGACTTCCCAATATTTATGATTCCTAAAGAAAAAAAAAATCCTGATTATGAAGAAAGCCCACCATAATTAAATCACAAATTGAATCAAATTCAGAAAGGAAAAGTGAAGATGAGGCACCATGAATGTTTTACCTGGAAAGACACTGGGAGGAGATGGAGTAGGAACAGCAATAGGAACCCCCACACTACCACTTCCACTGTTCTCTCGACTGCTGCTCCGACTACTTGGGTGGCTCCCTCCACTACTCCCACTGCTGCTAAAGAAATAAGAGCCACCAAAACATGAGTATTTATAAACAGTAAGAGATCATCAGCACTTCCCAACATTTTCTGAGATGAATGTAGCTACAATAAAGGTAATTCAAAAGCGTTCCACTTCAAAAAAAAAATTTCCTTGAGCTCCAAGTCAGTGACAGGTTAAAAAAAATGTGTGTGTGTGTGTGTGTGTGTATTTCTTAATAAAGTTGAGGGAAAAACTGAGTTCAATAAGCTTGTTTTGACATTTTGAAAAAATTATCCAGAAATATAAGTGATAAATGTTGAGGTTTAACACATTAAAACAATAAATATTGCCTTATTCCAGTTTAATGCCCATCTGAAGAAACTTCTTTTATAATAAAAACATCTTCCTAAACAGATTTGAGTAATTTTAATTCACAATCATATTTTGATGTACTATCCCATATTAATGTTTTATTATGTATAGTTTTTCATCTGTAAAGTTCCACCAAAAAAACAACCTGACATTTCCCACATTTGGTCCATAATTTTTTTTCCAGATCAACTGAACTCTTAAAACTTGGAGAGAAGTCTGCACTTTGAGATGTCTGTTCTTTATCAACTTCCTGACTGCTCAAAGTTGCATCAGAACATGAGGAGAGAGAGGTGAAATCAGATGAGGTTTGGGAGAGGAGAGTGAGGAAAAGAACTTAGTGCTTGGAAAATGAGAGATTTACCTGAAGTAATCTGAACAGATTATGGTACTACGACCATCACATTTTGCACTGAGGTAGAGAAAATACCTGTAAGTTCGATTTCTTTGATTCACAGAAGCTGTCCTCACAGGGCTCTGCTGCGAGGGAGCCATATTACGGGTTGGGCTAGGTACGTAATCATTTGGTACCACTGGAGGACGCACTGGCTCCAGTGTGCGATAGGGGGAGTGCCGCCTACAAAAAGAAGAGCGTATGTATTGTATGATTAAGCAAGTTTCGGCACAATAAATTCAAAGAGTTGCCAGCAGTGAGATACAATTTGTAATCAGAGATAGGAAATGTGTTTTAACATAACCCAGCTACCAATTTCAGTCTTTACTAATGTATCACTTCTCCACCATTATGGTTTTGGTGAATATTGTTATTTTTCAGTCTCCAACCTCATTTCCCTGTGCTAATGCAATTTTGTTCATTTATTCTCAAAGAGCACAAAGGTTCTCTACCATTTAAGCCAATGTTTCCCAGACCCTACTCTCTTCTTAGAAGAGTTGGAATTCTTTTTTTTAGTATCATATTGAAGTTTCCCAACTGTACTTCATGAATGCACTAATTATTCTCCTCTCTCTTCTCTCCCTAACCAAAGATATTCAAAGACAGGAACCACAAATCTAGATTTCGGATCCATAACCCCCACACTGATGATCACTACTAGCCATAATAACTCATTTCCCTTTCTATATACCAAACACACAGAAATTAAAGTACATCTGTATACAAAAATACACACTTTAATCTCATCTTCCATTCTCACTTTCTCCCTCAACTTTCACCTTGATCTCTTTTCCCTCCTCAGAGTTCAACATTTACAAAGGTGGGGGGAAGCGAATGACCACCACAACAGCCTTTCTATATTATTTACTTTGAACTGTAAAATACAAATCAGACTGGATTTTATTAACACATATTTCCCACCTTTTCCCAAAATTTCCTCATAAGGAGGATGAAAAGAGGAAGAAAGGAAATATGACAGTGAGGAAAAGAACTTAGTGCTTGGAAAATGAGAGATTTACCTGAAGTAATCTGAACAGATTATGGTACTATGACCATCACATTTTGCACTGAGGTAGAGAAAATACCTGTAAGTTTGATTTCTTTGATTCACAGAATGGGGAAATTAGTGATTATTAAATTAGTTCTCATTTCTACTTAGGTTTCCAAATTCTTTAAGATAAACAGTCAATTGACATATTTTAGATGAGATCTTGGTCACTAAAAGAATAAGAACTGATCAAGATGTGAAAATTAAAAAGCTTTCTTTTCCTGAAATGATGTTGCTCTACTGACTTATATATGGATCCCAGAGTTCCTTTAACTATTGCTCTCCTGGGGCACTCAAGTTATGGATCACTGATTTTGGATGAAATCACTTTGCAATTTACTCTACTACCCTTCAAAGTCTCCTTACATAAGTATATACATTGGTAATTAAAAATAAAATAAGGGACACTGGATGAAATCTTGGGTCAAAAGAGGAAAAAGTAATGTCAGGACTTTGGATTTAAAATACTAAAAGGAAGTTCCAGCATCTCTTAAATTATAATGCAATTATTAAAAATAAAATGGGAAACATTAATTTCTCCAACATCTAATTTTCAGACAATTTTTCCTAGGCAATAAAAATGCTTTGTTGTGGCCGGGTGCAGTGGCTCATGCCTGTAATCCCAGCACTTTGGGAGGCCAAGGCGGGCAGAGCACCTGAGCTCAGGAGTTTGAGATCAGCCAGGCCAACACGGCGAAACCCCATCTGTACTAAAAATACAAAAATTAGCTGGGAATGGTGGCATACACCTGTAATCGCAGCTACTCAGTAGGCTGAGGCAGGAGAATTGCCCGGGGGCAAGAGAATTGCCTGGGCACAGGAGGCAGAGGTTGTAGTGAGTCAATATTGCACCACCGCACTCCAGTAAGACTGTCTCAAAAAAATAACAAGTTCTGTTGCATCCAAGTAAAAATTCTTTGATAACTGAGAACTATAGAGTGAAGGCAATGACAAAAAGATTTTTTTTTAAAAAAAGCAAATGAACAAAATGTGGTGACAAGGCAAAGACTATGTGGAAAAATAGGTTAGAGCCATCAACTAGCAGAGTGGGTCTCAGCAACTGTGGTCCCCAAGGATCCTGCAGAACCACTACTAATATACAAGGAAAACAAACACTGGTATATGAGCAAATCTTCAAAACTTGAGAACACAAAGTTGCATTTTTCTAGGGACTTTCTAGGGACTAAGTAGCTTATCTTACTAACAATTTTGATTTAAAACCCAACAAAATCCATAAGGCACTACACATGATACAAATGTAAATGCTTCCATAGGAAAATAAAAACAGAGTTCCTCTTCATCTCTCTACCCTTACCCCTGGCACCATTATACACTACTATGCCATCTACATTGTACCTTGAAGTTTAAATCTTATTTGATCCACTAGATTTTCTCTCTCTCTAAGCAGAATTATTTCGTCTACCCCTAATAAAGTCATCCTATTCCTGGCTGGAATTTATTTTTATTCTTTGGTCTCCTACTGTCCTATTATCCCTCTTTCAGCACTATCCTCCACTGTATCTCAAATCAGTTTGTCCTATCCTGATCCACAGTGCTTGACTGGGTTTTGGTTTTTTGAAGGTTTGTGGTTGTTTTGTTGTTGTTGTTGCTGCTGCTGCTGCTGCTGGTGGTGGTGGTGGTGGTGGTGGTAGTGATGGTGGTGGTGGTAGTAGTGAGGGAGCCAAAAACAAGACTGTCAATTAAAAACTTGTTTAGCATATATCATAAAGCCAATGGTTGTCAAAACATTTTGTCTTTGTCTTATACATTTTTTAAAATCCAATTTGTGGTACAGTGACCCTGAAAAGTTGATAGAGGACAAATATTACCCCCCCTTTTACAGATGAAAAAACTGAATTCTCGGCAGCTGACTATGCAGGAACTATAAAGTCACAGCACAGCTGAAACAGAATTTTAATCATCTGGCTTCTGGGCTATACTATGCCAACCTAATCATAAATCTCAATCACAATAAGCCAAGTTGATAATACGATGCTCTAGAAGAAAAAAAGTCAAGCTTTTCCATTAATTGGTCATTTTTGCCAAATGTCAAATCTAGAGCCCAACTCTGTAGGACCAAAATAAAGCTCCATAGTCTTCTTCTTCTTCTTTTTTTTTTTTTTTTTGAGACAGGGTCTCACTGTGCCACCGAGGCTGCAGCACAGTGGTATGATCACGGCTCACTGCAGCCTCAACCTCCTGGGCTCAGGTGATCCTCCTGTCTCAGCCTCGCGAGTAGCTGGGGCTACAAGTGCATGCGCCACCATACCCAGCTTATTTTTGTATTTTTCGTAGAGACAGGGTTTCACCATGTTGCCCAGGACGGTCTTAAACTCCTGGGCTCAAGTGATCTGCTCACTTCCGTCTCTCAAAGTGTTTGGATTACAGGCATGAGCCACCACACCTAGCCTAAAGCTCAGTATTCTTGTAAGTTTTACAGAATTTTATAATCTACACAGCTTAAAATGGATAGTTGGAGTTAAACTGTAATATAAAAGACTATATAAATTTTCTGAAAGAAAAGGAATTAAAATTAGACTGCAATTTACAATAAATCATGAACTTGGGCTAGGATTTTATCTCAAATTTTAAATTCACTAGAAAAACAATTTCTAAAAGAATCTTTTTGAAGTATAAAAATGTGTTTCCCAAGAGAAAGTTATACACACAATAATCCTACAAAGAAAATGTTCTCTCTTCAAATACTCAAAAAATAATTTAAATATATGTTGTATATTATATTCCTTTCTAAACAATACTACATGAAATGGTTTTCAATTACTACTTAGTTATATACTCACCCAAGTGTCCCTTTCCCTGACATAGGGGGACTAGGGGGCTTCTGAGTTGGAGGTGTGGTACGCGGCAGCCCACCCATCTTCATGTTCTGGGTACTCACCTAAAAAATTTTAAGGAAAACTCAACTTGTATGCAGTGAAATAAAGTGGCACTTTTGGGAAATAATGCTACACTACGTAACAAAGGAGGGGAAGGTTTAAATACAGGGAAAAAATTAGAGGCCATGCATTTCATATGCAATTTCTACTCTACTATTATTCTACAGTTGTACTCAAAGGACTCTTCCTAACGTGAGATTTTCAAATCATTATAAACTTGTACGCAAAGACTTTATTTGCCATTAGGCCATCACACCAACAGATCACTGGTTAGACTATTTGATATTACATTCAATTAAAATTAAATAGAATAACTACAAAATTTTAGTTTTAATAAAGAGTAACTCAATCAAAAACAATCATGCTTTTAAGCAATTCCTTATTTTTAAAGATAACTTTCTTTTCTTTTTTTTCTGAGACGGAGTCTCACTCTGTCACCCAGGTTGGAGTGCAGTGGCACGATCTTGGCTCATTGCAACCTCTGCCTCCCAGGTTCAAGCAATTCTCCTGCCTCAGCCTCCCAAGTAGCTGGGACTACAGGTGCAAGGCACTACACCCGGCTAATTTCTTGTATTTTAGTAGAGACGGGGTTTCCCCGTGTTGCCCAGGCTGATCTCAAAACTCTTGAGCTCAGGCAATTCGCCAGCCTCAGCCTCCCAAAGTGCTAGGATTACAGGCGTGAGCCACTGCACCCAGCCAGTAACTTTCTTTAGATAGCAAGCTTATAAGGAAAATATTTCCCAAATAAAAATATGCAACTATGCATATGATCCACTATAACTAGAGAATATAAAGATAAATCATATAATATACACAGAAAATTTTAGTTTTTAAAATTGTGGGCCAGTCCTATAAGTCAGATTTAGTTAGTATCTTCTTATGAGGGAATCACCTACCTGAAAACTGCTAGAAGTTCAAGCCAGGTTCCTAAACATCTGAACCAGAAAGTTAAGGCTGAAGTATCCCATTCAACTGGGAGCAGCACAAGGGCCACAGGCAATATCCTAGTTCCAACGGAAATTGAACCCACTCAGGCCCAAACTGAAGGTGAATTCAGGCATGAGAAAGATGTAACATAGCTCTAAGTCAGAGCTGGACCGTAACTCCACTCACTATTCTATCTCCAACTGAAAATGCAAGTGTGGGAAAGATGGGTAATCTGGGAACAATGGAGGTCACCAAAGGAGTATGTCAGCACTTACACAGAAAGCCCTGGCTATCTCAAAAAGCTAAGAAAAGTTACTCACAAGTGTAGTTCAAATGCAGTCTCAAGAGACTACCAATGGGTTAGTGTTCACCACACAGGTTCATATCTGATCCTATTTTAAGACCCTAATACTCAAATAATATTTGAATTGCCATCTTCGAAATGTATTTTTAAAAAGGACCTCAACTTTTCTAAAAATAACGTGGCTAGACTAGTCAAATTATACTTCCTAAATAAAATTGCAAGACATTATACCATTGAAATCAGAATACATTCATAACTGTAATTTCAGAATATAAATTTTCAGAAAGCAAATCATAATTGTATACAGAAAAGTGAGGCTATCAAAACCAACCCTGGCTTAAGTGGAATTTTTTAAAATCCTAAAATACTACTTGTTATTTGAATAGGCAAGAAATACTATCTCAAGAAACAAATTCTTCAAATGAATAGCCCAGTGAACAAGTTGTGTGTGATGTTAAAACAATCTTTAATGACAAATGATACCTTTGAAATGTCAATATTTTAAAGTGAAGCATTTATCTGTAATCCTTTTGTTGTTGCTTTTAAACAATAAAAACAAACATTATCAAGAGTAAAGATTAACTTATGCTTGCTCTCCCTCTCATTAATAAGCAGAGGGTATACTACTCATATCTTAAAATGAAAACGCCAGAAAAAGTTTTTTTAAGAAAAATCAATCCACATTTGGGGAAAATTTTAGGAGCCATATAACAAATAATGAATAGCTTTTAAAACTGCATATCTTAATTTCTGAAACCAGAAGATTTTTTTAAAGTAGTAACCAAAGTCCTTTAAGCTCAACCTTAAAAAACATAAAACCCAAAGTTACTTTAAGTGATGAGGGAGAAGTGAACCAAACACTAAAACTACATCAATCTGCTAGAAACAGGAAGGAAAAGGAGCAGGAATTTAAGAGAGAATTTTATTCTATACATGGAATAGCTAAAATATTTGAAAAGATCTTTCCAACTTCTATTTGTTTTAGGTTTTGGTAAGCAAGGTGTTTTTGTTTAAATTGCAGTATCTTCTATAAGTCTTTAGACCTACCTCCCCCCCCAAAAAAAAAAACAGCATAAAATAAACAATCTATATATTAAAATCTGGTGGACATTTCTTTTTTATTTTTTGTTTTTATTTATTTATTTTTTTTTGAGAGGGAGTCTCGCTCTGTCGCCCAGGCTGGAGTGCAATGGCATGATCTTGGCTCACTACAACCTCCACCTCCCGGGTTCAAGCAATTCTCCTGCCTCAGCCTCCCGAGTAGCTGGGATTACAGGTGCGCCACCACGCCCAGCTAATTTTTGTATTTTTAGTAGAGATGGGGTTTGGCCAGGCTGGTCTCAAACTCCTGACCTCAGGTCTCCCAAAGTGCTGGGATTACAAGCGTGAGCCACCACACCCGACCGACATTTCTATTAGTATAACTTGGTACATTTTATGATCTGTAGAATCATCAAATGACTGCATTTATTTGGTTAATGGGATTGGATGACTAACCTAAGTCACTTAAGAAACAGAAGTCTCTGTAGAATGTTCAAACAATCTAATTTTATACCTCACTAATATTTCATTAACTTTCTATTAAAAGAATTTTTCAACATTTCCTCAAGGCAGGTTTTCCCTTGTGAAAAATGTTTCTACATTAAGTAAAACAATAAACATGCTATGCAGAATATAAATACTGCCATCAAATTTGAAGAAAAGGAAGAACAGAAATCAATGCCAAACAAAATAATTTTTATAATAGGTAAAATCTATATTATAAAGTTAAACTATATTTCAGAGCTAAAATAATTCTGGTAAAAATAAAAATATATTTACTAGACAGCCATCATGATTGATCCAAAAAAACTATTTTGAGGGAAGTATTTAAGAGATAAAACATTTCCTGACAAGTAGCAAAACAGATGAGATCTCTATGTGCTGATGGAGAGGAGTTTAACAAGAGCAAGAGTGAGAGAGAGAACATATACCATAAACTCAAGACAAGGAAAACAAAGCAATACTGCAGCCACTTCATAATAGCAATTACACTTGAAATATTTTTTAAAGTTACAAACACAGCAGAACTATCATCAGGCACATAGTAACAGTTTAGGGAATCAGAACAATACTCTGGTGGCTGATACCAATGATAATTTCGTTATGTATTTTTTATTCCATAAAATGAAAGGTCCTCAAGAGCTAAGTGAAGCAGGTATTAGGTACAATAAAGAAAAGTTGGAAAAGTCCCCACTTTTTCCCTACCAGAGAGAAACCTCCAAAACAGAAGAAATATTTCATTTAGGTGATGAAGGTTAATGCATGGCCACAGCTCAAACACTTTCCCACTGGGCCATGATGAAGGAATGCAAATACTACCAGAGGTAGAAGCAGTTCCTTTATGACCAGGCCTTGGAGACCACTACAACTGGCACCATCCATTAAGCCAATTATTGTAACTTAATGCCTTTTGTTTGTTTGTTTGTTTTTTGAGACGGAGTCTTGCTCTGTCGCCCAGGCTGGAGTGCAGTGGCCGGATCTCAGCTCACTGCAAGCTCCGCCTCCCGGGTTTATG
>NW_012116266.1:5455839-5457751 GCF_000951035.1 Colobus angolensis palliatus
GGCTATAGTCCCGCTACTTGAGAGGCTGAGGCAGGAGGATCACTTGAGCCCAAGGATACAGCGAGCTACCATGCCACGGCACTCCAGCCTGAGCAACAGAGCAAGACCCTATCTCTTTAAAAAAAAGAAAAGAGAATTTAAATATACAAACAGAAGAGGGGAAGTGTATGTAGGTTGTGCCTGTATGTGAAATAGTGAGGATGGGAAAAAGCTGAGGTCAGTCACCTCTGGGCCTTCATTCTCTGTCTAGTTTTGTTCCCCATTATAGTCCCATGTAGTACATAATTCTTTGGCTTTCTAGAGACCTCTATCCCTCTCTTCAGAGGATATATGTTCCTATTTCAATTCCTAAGGGAAACCAGGAAAAGGACGAGAAGATCCTCTGAGGAAAATCAAAGTTGAAACCAGGAATTAGAGTATAAATTCAGGACAGAGGTTAAGATTTTTAGTAAAAGGGTTAAAAGACAAAAAAGCCTATCAAGTTGAGAGTCCAATAATAAAACACAGAGAATAAGGGAACATAAGATTAGGAGTAAGTGGAAAGAGAAACAGGTAAAGAAAGCAGAAGAAAACGAGAAATAAAGATGGACAAACTCCTGCTTGATTTTGAAAACAGATTCTAACAACTGGCTTCTGTCAAAACAGAATTGATGGCTTAAGGTTGGAACTTATAGTCAAAACAGATGGGTCTCTTGAAGGTTGAGCTTTTCTTCCAGGTACTATATCGGATAAATTTTTAAGAGTGCACCTTCAACTGTACCTGAAAGCTAGAAATGTAAGAAGAATTTATCATATTTCTGTAAGGAATGACAAATACTTGCTAAAAATAGTACTCAAGTGAAAACAGTCCATTTTTTAAACATGGGGCTAAATGATGGATCTTCAAGATACTAGGCAAAATTTTTAAAACTATTATATTCTTAATTTGCTGGCTGTAAAACCCTTAAGCCCTGCTCATCAATTATTAAGAATCTGAGCTGGGCACAGTGGCTCACGCCTGTAATCCCAGCACTTTCGAAGGCCGAGGCGGATGGATCACAAGGTCAGGAGTTTGAGACCAACCTGGCCAATATGGTGAAACCCCGTCTCTAGTAAAAGTACAAAAATTAGCCAGGCGTGGCGGTGGGCGCCCATAATCCCAGCTACTACGGACGCTGAGGCAGGAGAATCACTTGAACCGGGGAGGCAGAGGTTGCAGTGAGCCAAGATTGCGCCACTGCACTCCAGCCTGGGCGACAGAGCAACACTCCATCTCAAAGAAAAAAAAGAAAAAGAAAAGATTCTGCTTGGGCAATGTTCAACTGAAATAATACGTTAAGAAACATAAGTTTTTATTACTTTTGATTAAACTAATATGTTTATTTTAAAAATACTTAAGTTTAGCTTCATTAGTGACAATTTTAATGTTTTCAACACAAAAATTCATTACAAACACATCATACTGACCTCAGTAACAGGGTCTTAAAATTCTTTTTACTACTAAAAGAGTACTGGCCAGGCATGGTGGCTCACAATTGGGAGGCCAAGGTGAGAGGATGGCTTGACCACAGTTCAAGACCAGGCAGGCCAACACAGTGAGACCCCATCTCTACAAAAATTTTTTTTAAAAAATAGCCAGGCATGGTGGTGCACGCATGTACTACCAACTACTCAGGAAGCTGAGGCAGGAGAACCACTTGAGTCAGGGCAGTCAAGGCTACAGCAAGCCGTGATCACACCAGTGCACTCCTAGGGGACAGAGAGAGACCCTGTTTCCAAAGAAAAAAAAGAATAGGGAATAGGAACCAGTTCAAGGTACATTTCACTTTTATATGGCCTTGGGTATATATGAAAACACCTCCAACATGGCACTCTATCCACTGACCTTGTACGTCCTTTGTTGTAAAACTATTACCATACTGTTTTTTTTTTT
>NW_012116266.1:5458866-5473111 GCF_000951035.1 Colobus angolensis palliatus
GGTCTCGATCTCCTGACCTCGTGATCCGCCCGTCTCGGCCTCCCAAAGTGCTGGGATTACAGGCTTGAACCACCGCGCCCGGCCGGCTTTAAATTTTAAGCACATTTTAAAACAACATTTAATCAGCTACCCTGATTAAAATGAGGATAAGGAATCCATGCCATTGCCCATCAGGAGACTTCTAAGATACTTGCAAGAATCCACAGGTCTCCAAAAAGCTCAGGGATCTTATCTAAGTGTGATTCTTCATTATATCTTTCTAGGAGACTCTCAGTTTGGCCTATCTCTCACAACAGAAACAGATCCTGACGCAGGAACATCAAGAAGGAATCATAGTGGGGTTTACAGAAAACAAGCATAAGGCAGTGGCTTGGGCAAGCTAAACTTTTAAGGGTAAAGAATTTGTTTGTTTCCGTATTTTTTCTTCAGTTAAACTTCCCGTGTACTTCTATCACTTTGGAGGTTAACACATCAATGGTCAAAATTTGAATACAGACTTTAGGGTAAAAGGACCAAAACAGCTACAGTCTGCTTTTGGTCTAGTTCACTGCAACCCACCTATTTTAAGCAAAAGGAATTTCTTCACAATTCCACATCTTACTATGACTGAGGATTTGGAACCAACAATCTAATCAATAATACAGGAGTCCATACACTTGGGCTCTTCCAATCAAATCTACCTACCATGGGCAGGTGAAAGTTGCATAGTTAGCACTAGTTAATGATTCAAAGCTCAGTCATCTTGTCATCACTTTCTACACTGAAGATATGGCAAATAATGGGTGTTAGATGGGAGGAATATACATTTGAAAATAAACTATGAAATGCACCTACAAAAAAACATCAAAGAAGAAATGCATGCTAAGTTTGATATATAATTGTAGTAACCTTCTATTTTAGGCAGGCTTCTTGAATATAGTTGAATTTCTTTTACCACGAATCCTCCAAAATACCAAAACATTATTGAAACGAATCATAACAGGAAATATCTCTAATTCTTAACCGATATTCTGTTAAACACTGTCATAGGCTTTTGATGTTTTGCGTATAATTATATTCGCCTTTAAAAACTCTTAAAGTTTATGTTGAAATATATTCTTTATTCAGCTATTTGGCAAAAAGAATAATTTTTCCACAAAAATATGATACTGCAACTTAAAAAAAACCCTGTATCACTGAATATTTTCTGCTTCTCAATTTCTTTATATGGATTAAAAGATAATGACATATTGTCCATAAGGTATATCAGAAAGCACACCATTTATAGAATAAAAAGGCCATTACACAGGGGGAGGGTTAAATAAAGCACATTAATTGGCCCTCCAATTCATAACAAAGTCTCTATAATTATAAAAATCCAGCTAATTATATTGCTTAACATTTTTATGATAGGGTAGCTTACGTTTCAGTTTCACAAAATATATTAACATTACAAAATAACCATTCATTCAACAAATATTTACTAAGCACCTAATGTGTGTCAGGTACTGTTCTAGGCACAAAGGATAGAGCAGTGAACAAAATAGACAAAAATATCTGCCCGCAAGGAACATGAAGACACACCACAAAGTTGCATGACAAAAAATAAAACAAAAAGGAGGAATTCTTTATTGGGTTTTAAAAGGCCAAGTGTTAACTATCTCTTTAACTCCCCATATGTAATATTCTACATAAGAACAAAGAATGGAAATCCAGCCCTGGAATCTCTTACCTTAAATCTAAGCAACCACTTAATGCATAAATGAAGCAAATAAAAGAGGTAAGGAAAAAAAGCATTGAAAGGTTAGTTGAAACTTCAGGATGTGAAGAGAAAGGAAAAAAAGAAAAAACAAGTTAAGCATTCAGCATTAACAAAATAATGTTTCAGTAGATCATAGAAAGAGTGGTTAAAGCAGAATGTGTCATGAACAGAAGTTTCTTTGATGAATTTAAGACACTGTTTTATTCAAAAATTTAATTTTATTAAAGATTTCTTCAAATTAATGACCTTTAAACATAGAAGGTCAAAAAATGAAGGGGCTAGAATCCTAAAAGAAAAACATCTTACTTTGAGGATTATAAGAATGGGGGATGTAAACATATGAATTATATATATAAAAAAATCAGATTACTTTTTTCTTACATAATTGGGCAAACAGAAATGTCACACTTTATATTCTAAGTATCTTTTTGGCATTAGAGTCTGGCAGTATTCTAAAATATTCCATTAGCAGTTGTTAGCCTTGAATAAATTTTCCCAAGTTAGAATAAATTTCAGTTATTAACTAACCATCCAATTACACATCTTATTTTAACATGCTCTTATTAGTAATCTAAATGCATGTAGGTATTAGCTATAAAATTAAATATTGGGCAGGCACAATGGCTTACACCTGTAATCCCAACATTTTGGGAGACCAAGATGGGAAGACCACTTGAGGATAGGAGTTCATGACCATCCTGGACAACACAGACAGGCCCTGTCACTACAAAAAATTTAGCTCAGCACGGTGGCATATGCCTGTCGTCCCAGGGAAGCTGACAAGGGAAGATCATCTGAGCCCAGGAGTTCAAGGTTGGAGTAAGCTATGATTGTGCCACTGCACTCCAACCTAGGTGATAGAGTGAGACCTTGTCTCAGAAAAGTTAAATTAAATATCATATTCCAGATAATAGTGCTTGCATCAAAACTCTGAAGAGAGATTTTAAAAATAAATTTACGTATATATTTTCTTTTTACCTAGATCTACATTAAATTTAGATTTAACTGATTTCCATCCATAACGGTTTGTGTTAAGTATGCTTATATTAGAAAAAAAATCAACTACATGAACTGTACAGTATCATTATAAGCATGTATGTATGTATATTTATTTACTCATATCTGATAAGACACTGTCTTTCAAACTACTGATCAGGTGTAAGTTGATACTCAGCTAAAGCTCTGAATCATTAAGTTCAAACACCAATTTAAATGAAATTTGCATGTTTTAGGCACCCAAATACATCTTAAAAGACAGTCAAAATATATAATAGCTATACACATAAAAGCAGTGGCAATATTAATTCACCTAACACTATTTTTGCCCAAAATGTTGGGATAAAATTATTTTAGAAAAATTCAAACTACATGTTTATTAATATATGTTGTTTTTGAAAACTAATGCCAAAAGTCTGCTGATAAATACTTGAGATAAGGTAAACACTTTCATAATTACATGATGATTTTTTAATCAGCCATATTAAATTAAAATTGGAAAGATTACACTACACTTATTTACTCAAACCATAGGAGGTATTATCATCACTAAGCAAATACAATTCATTCAAAGATGATTGTTTAAAACTTGAGAATACAGCACTAAGAAAAAGTAAAAAGGGTAAAACAGTTATAGTAGCAAGGAATCTTCACGACAACTGGGCCAAGACTTTGTCCTCTAAGAAAGAAAGATAGATAAAAAGCTTAATTTTCTCAAGAGTTAGTTTCATTATGGGTTACTACTTTTAAAAGCTTGAAAAAAAATTATACCTACCTTTACTCCATGTCCAATATCATCTAGAATTGTATAGTCAATAGGTTTTCTAATATAACGAACTGGTCGTTCAAGGTTGGCTGGAGCAATAATCTTATGCGTCCTTGAAGTGTTTTTATTGGTAGTCAAAATACCAATTTCTCTTCTTGCAACTTTCTCTTTATGAATATCAACTGTCTGCAAAATATAATGTAAAAAACACAAAAATGTATAGTTCTAATATCCACAAAAATCCAAATATATATGCCTAGAGATTTAATATTGCTACTCATATTCTAAACTATGCTTGCTAAATTTTATTCTTCTAGACTACTGACTTCCTCCATTTTCAGGTTAAAGCAAGGGCTAGTAAACCATGGCCAAATCTGGCCCATCACCTGATTTTTACAGCCCACAAGCTAAGAGTAGTGTTAACATTTTTTAATGTTTGGATAAAAGAACAACAGCAACAAAAAACCTTCACGTGAGAATTATATAACATTCAAATTTCCTTTTCCATAAGTAAAGTTTTATTGGAATATAACCACGCTGCTTACTTGCTTATTTGTCTAGACTTTACACTGTAATGGCAGAGATGAGCCACAACAGAGACTCATGGCCCACAAAAACTGAAGTATATATTAGCTGGCTCCTTTACAGAAAAGGTTTGCCAACCCCTGGGTTAAAGCATGCTAACTTTTTCCTCTCCATTAAGATTCAGACTAATACAGTGATTAAGAAAGCCCCTGAAATTAATCTAGTTACATTTTTAATGACCTATAATTTCTATTCATGTTTAAACATCTTTTTATTTAAAAGGAAAGAGGGCTGAAATATAATGTTAAAAATAAAGCCAGGCACAGTGGCTCAGGCTTGTAATCCAAGCACTTTGGGAGGCCAAGGTGGGCAGACTGCTTGACCCCAGGAGTTCATGACCAGCCTGGGAAACATGGCGAAACCCCGTCTCTACAAAAAGCAGCTGGGTATGATGGCATGTGCCTGTAATCCCAGCTATTTGAGAGGCTGAAGTGAGAGAATCGCTTGAGTCCAGAAGGTCAAAGTTGCAGTGAGCCATGACTGCACCACTGCACTCTAGCCTGGGTGACAGGGCAAGACCCTGTCTCAAAAAACAAAACAGCCATTTTTTGACCCCAAAAGACCAAGTTGCTTGGGTAAAGCTGCTTATATTTTTATCATGACAAAACGCCTGTAAAATATTTCATTAATTTATTTATATTTATTAAATGCTCCATAGGACATAAGAGTAAGAATGTATTGTAATTACAATCTTCTATTTGCTAACAGAGGATGAATTTCTCCACATACACAGGTAGTTAGTACACTAAAGCAAAATTTTTTAAACTGCAAGCTGCAATTTAGTGGTATGTAAGCAGCAATTATTTCAAACCAAATACAACAGAAACATCAGACTGCATGTACACACAGTAAGTTAAAAGTACTGTTTCTTGAAAAGTCTGTTTATTACGTACATAAATAGATACATGAATTATGTGCTGAATACAATGTAAAAAAATTTTTTTCCTGTGTGTTGCAGTCAACAGAGTTTGAAAAATCAGTTCACTAAAATGGTTCACATCTCTTACAACCAATTCCTGGCTCAAGCAGCAATCAACAGACACATTTTTTGCTAACTCTTCCCCAGTCCCACTTCAATGTCCTACTTCAATTTCCCCTTTGTAAAAGAACCCGGTAGTAACAATCAAGAGAAAAGATAATCATCATGACATTATAAAATACTATTTTAAGAAATCTGAACACAGATCATTTATCCTTCTAAACTGCCTCAAGTAAGAGGTAAGCTTGAAACAAATTCAAAGTCTCTTATTTCTCTACAACCAAGAGATCTTAAAAACAACAGGATCTGTATGTTCCAGAGCTAATGCATGTATAACAGAACCTCAAATAAAAAACTAACCATGGTAGTAATCTTACAATTTTAAGTATTTCTTTTTAAGAAAAAAATAATCTCTAAACTTTTCTATGCATGTTAGGCTAATTATGAGAATAGCTTTCCTCTTCAACTGCTTGGGAAAACTATAACAGAAAAGTTAAGTTTGCGTATTAGTGATGACATTGGAATTCACTTAATTTCTAACTTTAGAGAAATGGAAATTAATCAAATTTTGATTAAAGTTTATTTTTATGAGACAGTGTCTCACTCTGTTGCCCAGGCTGGAGTGGAGTGGCCCAATCATGGCTCACTGCATCCTCGACCTCTCAGGCTCAAATGATTCTCCTGCCTGAGCTTCCTAAGGAGCTGGGACTACAGGCGTGTTCCACCATGCTGGCCTAATTTCTATACTGTCTGTAGAGTTGGGGTTTTTCCATGTTGCTCAGGCAGGTCTTGAACTCCTAAGCTCAAGTGATCCATACACCTTGGTCTCCCAAAGTGCTGGGATTCAGGAGTAAGCCAATGTACCTGGCCTTGAATAAAGTTTAGTGAGTCATTCTGAATCATTAAAAACATGGGCTAGAAATATTGTTTCATACCATCAAGAATGCTTCAAAAAACAAAATATGACACTTTTTGTATAAAATGGGTCTATCAGATCAATAAAAGGTTCATCAGAAAATATAATCCTCAAGACATTGTTTTTATTCTCCTCAGTTTTTAGAAATGTACTTATTCAGAAATGAAACTACAAGAGTGTAAACCTGACCAACCATAACAGAATTACAAGCTTATAGCTTCTATTTCAAATCTGCATAATATAAATATACATTTTTTTGCAACATGGTCTCACTCTGTCACACAGGCTGGAGTGCAGTGGGACAATCACAGTATACTGTAGTCTTGAACTCCTAGGCTCAAGCAATCCTCTCACCTCAGCCTCCTCAGTAGCTAGGACTACAGACGTGCACTACCATGCCCAGCTAATTTTATTTTTTGTAGAGATGGGATGTCACTGTGTTGCCCAGGATGGTCTTGAACTCCTGACTTCAAGCAATGCTCCTGCCTCAGTCTCCCAAAGTGCTGGGATTATAGGCATGAGCCACCGTGCCTGGCATGTACCATAAATATTAATAAATCTCTGGAGAATGAACAGGGAGAAATCATCTTCCACTTATTATTTACACTAACACACAGTAATATTTTATAACAAGCACATATTTCTTAATTGTTTGAAAAATTGAGACTTTAAAAAAGCATGAAAATATAAATTAGAAATCTCTTCATTTGATCTTATAGAGATGTGACTTGGTCTAGGGATTGGGGACATTTACATATTGCCCATATGTTCTCTTCATATACACACAAACACACACTAAGCCCAAACCCACAGACCATAACAGTAAAATAAAAGGAAGACCAATACAGCAAATAAAAGGATAACAATAAGCCTAAAAGAAGGGGTCATTGTTATAATAGAGCAAAAAAAATGGCACTAAGCCTCCAGGGAGAGAAGGCAAAGTAGAACCATAATGAGTTACAAAGAAATATATCAATTCATCAGGAAAGTGAAATGTTTCCCAGGACTAAACTCTTTAAAAATATATTTGTTGTTGCTTCTTATATCAAATCTCAGTAAAAACTGAAGGTATATTTTTTAAACATAATTTTTTAACAGCATAAGTATACAGAAAGTCAAAATAATTTAGTTTGGCTATATGATGTTTTTAATTGTCTACTTCAAAGAATGCCTACATCTTAGAAACACTAGGGGCAGGGTAACTCAACAGTGGCACTATTGACATTTTGGGCTTGATAATTCTTTGTTGTGGGCGGGGGTGAAGACTGCTGTCTTGAGGATTGTAGAATATAGAAAAGCATCCAGGTAGGTAACTGTAGCACTCCCCCACCATGAGATGTGACAACCAAAAATGTCTAACATTGCCAAATGTCCACTTGGGGGCAAAACTTCCCTGGTTGAGAACCAAAGATCTATAGAGGAAGGACTAATTAGCTGGTCCCTTACTTCATTCAATCTCAAATCGCAATTGTTTCCAAATTTTTTCACAAGTCGATTCAAGATCAACGCCTCTAATTTGCCTAAATATAGATATTTGAAGTAAATAACTTTTAAAATACATCTATAATAATAAACGTAATCTAACAAGGGTATAATCTGTATTCTTGCCATCATACTACCACACCGGGTGGAACTGCAGGAGTTTCTATGGGCAGGAGAAAATATGCCTTTAGAAAATGGTGCCGGGCGCAGTGGCTCATGCCTGTAATCCCAGCACTTTGGGAGGCCGAGGAGGGCGGATCACGAGGTCAGGAGATCGAAACCACGGTGAAACCCTGTCTCTACTAAAAATACAAAAAATTGGCCGGGCGCAGTGGCAGGCGCCTGTAGTCCCACCTACTGGGGAGGCTGAGGCAGGAGAATGGCGTGAACCCGGGAGGCGGAGCTTGCAGTGAGCTGAGATCGCGCCACTGCACTCCAGCCTGGGCGACAGAGCGAGACTCCATCTCAAAAAAAAAAAAAAAGAAAATGGCCACGGTTCTATTTCGAGTTTGAATAATTTGACAGAGAGCACTAAATCTATTTCATAAACAAGCAGAAGATTCTCAGATTCTCAGGTTGGTCCAGAAGATTCTAAAGGTTTTCAGCAATCATCTGCTTCAATTTTTTTTTATAGCTTTCACTTGTAGAAAATAAGCATAGTCAAATTAGACAGAATAATAAACACTCCCTCCTCACATCTATCATGCAGCTTTAACATTCATAAATTCGTAGACAACTGTCAGCTGTAAAAGAAATTTAGGAAAGCTCCTGTAACATATTCTTAAATAAAATATGGCTACTATGTTTTTCCTAAATCAAATTCACAGCTATCAGTAATTATGGCATTTGCCCTCAGGATATTCTTTGACATTATAATGTTAAATCTCATTAAGTTAAATTCTGGAAGTACAAGTTCAACACTGATATTCAGGATGAATTTTAAAAGTAAGAAAAGTATTTCAAATTTATCCTGGGTTTTTTAAGTGACTAGTTATATGACAATAAACCTACTTATTTAGAAGAGGCCTCAACAACAGCACTCACCTGTGGCAAGTAAAAAATGTGTACTGCTAGCAAAGACGACCATAACTAATGCAAATACACAATTAATATAATTATTGTTTGCTACAGATCCCGTTAACCAAAAAACACACCAAGATATATCACTGCAATTGTGTAGGACTTAAACATCTATTCTCCCACAGTTCCTTATTAATTAGTTTCCCCATCCTTCTCACTGATATTGCCAAGCTGATCTCGCATGCTGCAGGCTTCCCCCATGACACTTCAGCCACACAGTGCGAAACCCAGGTTCCTTAAGGATACCTTTTATGGCCTTGAGATAACCATCCTGACTCCCAGCTCCTTTGCAAGCCTCAGCCCCACTCCCACATCTCCCTCATGAACCCAAGCACATGCTCAGGCCACAGCAGATGACAGGAAGGTACTGTATAAAATATTTTGTTTTAGGATTATCCATGCATTGTCATTTCCCATTACCACAGATAATTGAGAGTTGACTGTACTGGATAGCGCTACCTCAGTTAGCTGCCCATTGGTGTGGGAAAACATCTGCAATCAAACAGTTACAGTGGATTAACCCAACTAAATTGGGTGTTTTTAAGTATGTCTCAATTTTTTTATTAGTAAGCTAATGTTTCAAATAAACATATTTAAATTACAATTATTCTTCAAATTATGTATCATTCATAAAACAAATTAGTTACTAACAGTAATTTTCAGTTTTTTATAAAGTAATATAAAAATTATGTAGGAAATTAATTGGGAAGTATAAAAAGTCTACTTTCTATGCATAATTACATATTGATAACCTTCAGTATATCTCCTTAATTAAAACTGGAAATTTTTTTTTTTTTTTGGGGACAGAGTCTCACTTTCCACCTAGGCTGGAATGCAGTGGCACAATGTCAGCTCACCGCAACCTCTGCCCCCAGGTTCAAGCAATTCTCCTACTACAGCCTCCAGAGTAGCTGGGATTACAGGTGCCCACCACCACACCCGGCTAACTTTTGTATTTTTAGTAGAGACAGGGTTTCACCATGTTGGCCAGGATGGTCTCGAACTCCTGACCTCAGGTGATCCACCCACCTTGGCCTCCCAAAGTGCTGGGATTACAGGCATGAGCCACTGAGCCTGGCCAAAATTGGAAATTCTTAAGCAAGGCTATCTATATAAACTTTTTTGTTTTTTTTGTTTTTGAGACAGTGTCTCACTCTGTTGCCCATACTTGAATCCAGTGGCATGAACATGGCTCACTGCAGCCTCAACCACTTGGGCTCAAGTGATACTCCTGCCTCAGCCTCCTGAGTAGCTGGGACTACAAGCATGCACCACCACACCTCGCTAATTTTTGCATTTTTTGGAGAGATGGAGTTTTGCCATGTTGGCCAGGCTGGTCTCGAACTCCTGACCTCAAGGGATCCACCTACCTCAGCCTCCCAAAGTGCTGGGACTACAGGCATGAGCCACCACACCTCAGCCTAAAGTTTTTAGACAGTAAAAACTACCCTACTTGTTGAGTTCTTAAGGTTTAGACCGCCACTGCCTTTCAATACCTAGCTCTTGAGAAGAATTACTTCCAACTTTATATTATTTTATATTAATTCTTTTCCAGCTCCTTTACTTGTTACCTGCTAACTAATTTAACGCCTGGCCCAGTGAGTCCTACTCAGCCCTTGGGAAGGTGGGATGAGCACTACTTTCTTAAGTTCTTTATGTTGCCTTTTGACCTTGATTAATCTTTTATTCTAAGCCATCACAAACTTGAACATGGACAAGTACTGACTAATTTTACTAGCTAAGAAAAAAGATGGGCCTCGCTTAGAAAAATTTTAGTTTACAAACTGATAAGAATTTTAGTTTGAAAAGTGTTTTGCAAACTTTTTATTAAAAAAAAACTTACTAGAAAAGGACACAAAATAATGGGCACAGCAAGAAACACTCATCTTTATAATAATGTTACACTACACTGACTTAAAGGTATGTGTGCCTGTACAAGTATTCAGTGAAATTACATGTTTACTCCAATAAGTATATATTCTGGGGAAATATTTAATGTTAACTCCACTATCAGTTTGAAGATCAAAAATTTCATTTGTTTTAATAATATGCTTCCAAAGAACGGACAGGATAACAGCAACAAAGCTAGAGATGGAATTTCTTTAAAATTTACCATCCCTAAAATACACAACATAATCCATGTTCAGAACCAACCCAGCCGGGCGCGGTGGCTGAAGCCTATAATCCTAGCACTTTGGGAGGCCGAGACAGGCAGATCACAAGGTCAGGAGATCGAGACCACCCTGGCTAATACGGTGAAACCCCGTCTCTACTAAAGAATACAAAAAACTAGCCGGGCGACGAGGCGGGCGCCTGTAGTCCCAGCTACTTGGGAGGTGGAGGCAGGAGAATGGCATAAACCTGGGAGGCGGAGCTTGCAGTGAGCTGAGATTCGGCCACCGCACTCCAGCCTGGGCGACAGAGCCAGACTCCATCTCAAAAAAAAAACAAAACAAAAAGAACCAACCCTACTACTACCTTATAGATATGATGAATGTAGTAAAAATTAGTATACTACTTAATACTATATTATCCTTTTAATACAAAAAAGTGTCTGATACTATATATTCCTAATCAGTTAATATCCTGTTTTTGAAAACATCTGACATTTAGAAAGAGTGGGTTACTACTTTGTTTTGTTGAAGTATTTCTTCCGAATACAGAGTAGAGTCAATGGAATTCCCATCCTCGGATTACAATTCCGAGTAATTTGCGAAACAGTTCAGTTAAATTAAAGTAATAGAGGGTTGAGACCAGTGGACACAGATTGAGGTAAAGAGCAGAACCAACAGAACAGAATAGAAGCAAATAAAATCAAGCTCATTTGTGAGAATCACAAAAATAAGGAATTCAAGATGGAAGACAGCTAAGAAATTATCCAAACAGTCCTATCTTACAGATGAAAACACTTAAGTTCAAAGAAGTCAAATGTCACACAAGTCAGCAGAAGAGCCAGGGTAAAACCTAGATGCCCTGATCCTTTTCAGGACAATCCTGTTCAGCGTTCATTTTTGTCAAAATGGATGAAAGGGATAGGAGGCTGAAAGGTGGTAAAGTTCTTACCCAGCCAATGGGCAAAAAAATACTAATGGGAAAAGAAACTGAATACCCTAGATAATTAGTATCTACTAGTCCCAAACTACTCCACCCTTATAATTCTTAAGGCTTATTGCCATTCCAATAAATGTGTAATCCTGTCTTTGACCTGACTGAACCCTCCATTCCTTCAACTCAATCTTCACTATAAACTCTCAGAGTCTAGTATTTTTGCCCAAGTTGCACAAAAATCTGGTCTCAAGAACCCCCTGGTTCCCTCTAGAAACATACAATATTTTTAATAACACAAACATCATAATAAAATTTAACACTCAAACATTTGGAAAAAGTATTTTAGAGGAGGGGCTGGCAAACTAAGGCTCCATGCCAGAATGTGGCCCACTGCCTGCTTTTATATGGCCCAGAAGCTAAGAAAGGTTTTAACATTTTTAAATCGTTGTTAAAAAATACACACACACAAAAAAAAAAAAAAACAAAAGAAAACGTAATTAAAATGTCTTTCAAATCTGTCCACATCTCTACCTTACTTGCAATGTCATCTCTCTTTGCCGGGCATGGTGGCTCACGCCTGTAATCCCAGCACTTTGGGAGGCTGAGGTGGGAGGATCACTTGAGACCAGGCGTTCAAGGCCACCCTGGGCAACATCATGAGACTCCATCCCCCCACCAAAAAAATACACACACACACACACACACAGAGAGAGAAAAAGAAGAGAGAGAGAGAGAGAGAGCGAATAGGAGAATGACACCATACGTGGCCCATAATACCTAAAATAGTTATCAATACGTGGCCCACAAAACCTAAAATAGTTATCCTCTGGCCTTTTATTTAAAAAGAAAGTTTGCCAACCCCTGTTTTAGAGTATTTACTATTTGTTTTGTAAGCAGAAAATGTTTTCTTCTACACTACAGAATAAAATTTCAGTCTGAAGAACATCAAATAGTTTTGATATTCAACTGACTTTTTAAATAAAGAATTCTACCTGTAAACACAAGTAAAACAAAATTTCAATCCTTGAGGCAAATGTTAGAAAATACATAAATTTTTAAAATTACTCTTATTTCTTAAATACAGTCTCTATCAGCCTATTTCTCAGACTTGATCCTTTATCCGACATAATAATTTACATTCTGTATAAACTTAATAGCCACTGAGAACTGCAGCTCTATTACCTCTCCAACTATTGCCCCCTAGACACTCAACTCTGAAAAAAAAAGGTTTGATATATTCCTGACAGCTTTGACTGAGGCCTCTGTTATTTCCGGTTTACTAATCTCTATCCATTCTTCTGTTTTTTACTTAATCCATTAAAATAGCTTTAAAAGATAGCATTAATTGACCATATTAAATGCCAAGTTATGATTGATACTCCTAAAGAAAATATTCTCAATAAATGAATTAATACATATACTCAAAATCTAGGGTGGCTGAGTATTCACCTTCCTCCTTGAGCTTGCCAACACTTTTCTACCAAACTACTACAAAATTCTAAGCAGAAAATAAATTATCATCCTTGATTGCTATTTGCTTGTTGTCATCATTTACCCACATAATCTCTTCTACTCTCCCCTAATGCCTAATAAAACTTGTTCCTCCTTTTTAGGAACTCTAATATGCTAGTTTCTCTTCCATATTTGTTCTTTTTTAAAGAAGTTTATTTTTAACATCCTTTGCTAATGCTTCAAACATGAAAAAATTTTAGGATTCTCAAGAATAGATCTTGAAATTCTATATCAGATTAGCAATTTGTCAACCTCCCTCCTTCCATAGAAAACCAAGTTCAGGCCAGGAGAAGTGGCTCACACCTGTAATCCCAACACCTCTGGAGACTGAGGTGGGAGACTGCTTGAGCCCAGGAGTTCGGGACCAGCCACAGCAAGATGGTAAGACACTGTCTCTACAAACAAACAAAAAAAAATCAGCCAAGCATGGCACGTGCCTGTAGTCCCAGCCAGTTACTTGGGAGGCTGAGACAGGAGGATCCCTTGAGCCCAGGAGTTCAAGGTTGCAGTGAGCTGTGATCGTACAACTACACTCCAGCTTGGGAAACAGAGCAAGCCTTTAAAAAAAAAAAATTCATCTATTTAATCATTTTAAATTCCATTGATTATTTCCTCCAGGAGGCCTTTCCAAACTGAAATTTACCTTACACTCATTAAAACTCACCAATTCTTTTTTTTTTAACTTAAGATACACAATATAACAAGCAATAAATAACATGTCTGCAGAAGTTTGTGTAAAATGTGAAGAAACCCTTATAATGGCAAATTCAGATTTCAGATTAAATAATATTAAATAAGAAATCCTCTAAATCGGTCTGATAAATTTTCAAAAACATTGTATCTGATTTTATTATCTGGACTATATTTGGTCTAGTTATACAAATTTGCTAAACTTTAGACTCTCAAAAACAGTCCATTTGAAAAGAGCCCATGGCCGGGCGTGGTGGCTCAAGCCTGTAATCCCAGCACTTTGGGCGGCCGAGATGGGCGGGTCACGAGGTCAGGAGATTGAGACCATCCTGGCTAACACGGTGAAACCCCGTCTCTACTAAAAATACAAAAAACAACTAGCCGGGCGAGGTGGCGGGCGCCTGTAGTCCCAGCTACTCGGGAGGCTGAGGCAGGAGAATGGCGTAAACC
>NW_012116266.1:5474257-5475998 GCF_000951035.1 Colobus angolensis palliatus
AAAAAAAAAAAAAAAAACTATTTACAGGAAAAAGGATTACAAGGCAATATACCAAAATATTAACAGTGAAAAGCTTGAGAAGTGGTAAAATGGTTTTTTATTTTTCCACTTTTTTTCTTCTTTTTCTGGGTTTTCATGAGTATGGCTTTTATAATGAAGACAGATTAACATTTTTTAAAAAACTTTTACAAGTCCATAAAGTCACAAACTTTTTTTTAAGTTATATATAATAAAAATAATTTTGTAAGGTTTGCTAGTCTTTCCATTATTGCAGGTATAGTACCATCCCAATAAACATAAATCCTACCAAAAGAAAAAAAAAATTTTGAACACGCCACCAATCTATCAAGTTTATCTTTTTAAATTGATAAAGAAGTATGAAATTTGTTTAAAAAAAAGGGGGGTGAAGGATGAAGTTTCATTATAGGGCTGATTATGTTACCATGACAACTGAGTTTTAATAAAATTCACAATTTACTTTCCTATCAAAATCACACAGATAACCACCCACAAAAAGACGTAATCAAAAAATAACCTAATATTAAGTTTCTATTTTCCAAATCGTACATGTGAGTTAACTTACATAATAAAAGCTGCCAGCATTACAGACAGCCTGTGTTTATTATTAAGGGTTCCTCATAGGCAAATAGGAAAATATTGTGGTCTCACTTGTGAAATATGATTGATTGAAGATTCCATCCTTCGTAGCTGGGATGCCTGGATATCCAGCATCTGCAGGACATTGTTGGCCAAGGTGTTTATCAGATAGGCAACACTTGCTAAGGATTGGGTGGTATAGGCTTTGGTTTCTTCTAGGGCTCTCTGCTTATCTGATGACTAGGAAAAAAAACAAACCAGTGATCATTAATTCAAAGATAACCCATTTCTAGCAATCTAACCTAACAAAAACCTCATCACAACGATTCTGTTAACTGAATCCACCAGAAAGTAAAAAAACAAATCCACCAGAAAGTGAAAACTACTGGTATCACATAAACCCCAAACCAAACTATTGACTGAATTAACTAATGTTTTCATGTTGAATAGACACATTTTTGTACAGATGCAAATAAAACTCTAAAGCCATTATCTAGAAAATGAGATCCAATGGACAATTTGAGCAATGGTAGCAAAGTATACACTGCTTGGAAAGGTAGCACTGATTTGAACGTATAAATTTTGACACACTTTCTTCTGCTTTTCTGAATTCCTCTTTTCCTTTCACTCTATTATGTGAAATGTGGCCAGAACATAATATCTGATTAAAGTGATAATAATGTTTAACCCAGGAAAAAAAGTATTTTAATTATAATGATATGATAAATAAAATGGTAATAATGATTATGATAAACTGAAAGTAATAAAAGGATCCTTCCAAAACATTGTGTTATACCCCTTCAAGATGTAAATTGCCATGTTGACCAAGCTGGTCTCAAACTCCTAGGCTCAAGAGATTCATTGGCCTGCCTCAGCCTCCCGAAGAGCCAGGATTCCAGGCATGAGTCACCATGCCCAGCTAAACATTAATTTTTAAAATAAATTAAGTTGACACACGCAGTCAGGCTCATTCTTCTTTTCCATTTTAAAATTAAGATTTCTTTTTTTTCTTTTCTTTTTTGTTTGAGACGGAGTCTTGCTCTGTCGCCCAGGCTGGAGTGCAATGGCTGGATCTCAGCTCACTGCAAGCTCCGCCTCTCGGGTTCACGCCATTCTCCTGCCTCAGCCTCCCGAGTGGCTGGGA
>NW_012116266.1:5476106-5479106 GCF_000951035.1 Colobus angolensis palliatus
TATTAAAAAACCACAGAAAGTAAAAAAATTTAAAAAACAGAAATAAAGAAAAAAATACAAATAAAGTTCTGTAAGCATTAACATAACAGCCCCGGCGGAGCGCAGTGGCTCACACCTGTAATCCCAGCACTTTGGGAGGCCGAGGTGGGCGGATCACAAGGTTAAGAGATTGAGACCATCCTGGCTAACACGATGAAACCCCATCTCTACTAAAAACACAAAAAATTAGCCGAGTGTGGTGGCGGGCGCCTGTAGTCCCAGCTACTTGGGAGGCTGAGGCAGGAGAATGGCGTGAACCCAGGAGGCGGAGCTGACAGGGAGCCGAGGTCACACCAGTGCACTCCAACCTGGGTGACAGAGCCAGACTCCATCTCAAAACAAACAAACAAAAGATAACAGCCCCAGAAAACACGTAGCCTGAGAAAGATAAATAGTTTTCCTGATCTTGATCCCATAGAGTAAGGCTTTACTCAATGAAATGGAAAAATAATATTCAATTTTGTAAAAAAATTTATAGACGGCTTAGCAAGTATTTTCATTAACAGAAGAAGCAAACAAATCTGGTCCCATCCTCTATAAAATAAAAGTAACAGAAAATATCAGGAGGAAATTCTAAGGATCAGTGCTACAAAGAAAGAGAGCATTTTTGTTACAAAAAAAAAAAAAGGTGACACATTCATTCAATATAATCTACAAGTATCTACCATATATACAAAACATTGTGCTCAGAGTTGAGCAATTTGAAAACATTGTATCTGCTCTCAAGGACTTACCATGGGAGAAGATCCACATAAATTACTAAGGTGAATTAAGGTGAATAAAAAAAGTACAGGCAAAATAAAGGTAACATGACGAGCAGTATGAAGAAAAAGGCAGGTTGAGAATATCAGTGATGGCAAATGTTCAGTCAGATTTTTAACCAGTTTTTAAAAATTGAATCCTTAACAGACTCTACACAGCTAATTCTGAAAAATGAAAGTAATTCTCAGATTATTTGTCTTGTATGTATCTTCTAAATCAGTATACCATTTCAAGACGTCTTAAATAAATGTGTAAAAAATAAACCACACCCCTACTAATCTTCCAAGTAAAATTTTCAATACATTTCTATTTCATTATTACTTTTACCAGTAACTAAAACAGGTCCATACTGGGGACACAAGTAGCTTTACCATAGGTGAAACACTATAAACAACCATATATAGCATTTTTTTTATTTGTAAAAAGCCTCTGTCTTGGCTTGCAAATCATGACACTAACAGTAAAATTATAACATGCATAAATATAAATAATTTTTTCTTAGCCATTAAATTTTACTGCCGACATATTATCAAAGGGCATCTTGGAGATGTCATCTCCATCATCTTCCCCACCAGCCTTCAATTATTGTGTTACGAAAATACATTTTCAAATTTACAGCTACCCCTAAAAATGCTCCAATATAGCAATTCTGGAACCACTTCAGGATATGACTGAAGCAGTATTCTGAAACACCTGAGACTGAGACTATGAAATACAACTCTCTGGCTTCACCAAGCAACAAGATCATACTAAAAAAATACCAACACCTCGGCTGGGTGCAGTGGCTCACGAGGTCAAGAGATCGAGACCATCCTGGCCAACATGGCGAAACCCCATCTCTACTGAAAATACAAAAATTAGCTGGGCATGGTGGCGTGCACCTGTAGTCCCAGCTACTTGGGAGGCTGAGGCAGAAGAATCGCTTGAACCCAGGAGGCAGAGGTTGCAGTGAGCAGAGATTGTACCACTGTACTCCAGCCCAGGCAACAAGGGCAAAACTCCATCTCAAAATAATAATAATAATAAAAATACCAATACCTCAAGGGCTTCAATATTTCACTCTGAAGTTTTACAAGTTTCGCTACATTTGTAGCTTTAAATTATGTGAATAAACAATAATCAAATAAGAAAAAGGTACAGACAAGAATATTCATGTTCATTAACTCATTTAATGATGAAAGAGAAAAAGCATGAGGCTGACTAAACAATACATTCACATAGTACATTAATGCAGTAACTTAAAATGGTATTGCTATGCATTACTGCTATGTAAAGATATCTACGATATAACTAAGTGAAAAAAAGCTGATTACAATGCATCTTGAACATAATCATAATTCTGTATGTGCCTGTGTGTAAATACGAGCACAAGAAAAATGTCCAAAAAGTAAGCTCCAAAATGATAACCTAAGTTTTCTCTAAATGTTGGAAATAAAGTTGATTCGGATTTTTGAAATGTTTTCAATATGGCTTAATTTTTTTTTTAACTTGGGTATGCAGTACTTCCATTATCAAAAAGAGTAAAGCATAACGCTGGCCAGGCATGGCAGTTCATGTCTGCAATCCCACGACATTAGGAGGCTGAGGCAGGAGCATTGCTTAAAGACAGGAGTTCAAGACCAGCCTGGGCAACATTGTGAGAACTCAACTCTACAAAAATTTAAAAATCAGTCAGGCATGATGGTGGACCCCCTGCAGTCCTATCTACTAGAGAGGCTGAGGTGTGAGGATGACTTGAGCCCAGGAAGTCAAAGATGCAGAGAGCCATGATCACATCACTGCACTCTGGCCTGGGTAACAAAGCAAGACCGTGTCCCTCAAAAAAAAACTTAATTAAAAAAATATGTGTATGTGCATTAATATAAAATAATAGAAACTGAAAATTAAGCATTCCATCCTAGTCAACTATAAGGAATAATTATAAAGCATAAGAGGTCCAAAAGATTTTTAAATCTTTCTGAAATGTATTTTACATTTGCATGCTCATCAAAAAGTTATTTGGGGCTCAAGGGTCTTTTCTTGTTATTTCTAAGTTCAAGATAAAGTTTAAAGGACCACGGCTGCCATTTGTTTACCTGCTCCATGGATAAGTCAGCACAGTGGTGGTTCAGTGGTAGAATTCTCGCCTTCCACACAGAAGGCTCAGGTTCAGTTCTCAGCCAATGTACAAGTATGCAGTGGCTCACACCTGTAATCCCA
>NW_012116266.1:5480137-5483577 GCF_000951035.1 Colobus angolensis palliatus
TTGCAATGAGCCGATATTGCGCCACTGCACTCCAGCCTGGGCAACAGAATGAGACTCTGTCTCAAAAAAAAAAAAAAAATTAAAACAATTGAACTCATAGAAATAGAGAGTAGAAGGATGGTTACCAGAGGCTGGGAAGGGTAGGGGCAAAGTGGGGAGGTAGGAGAGGAGGAGGCAGAAGGAAAGATAGGGAGGTAGGGGAGCGGGGAGGTAGGGGGAAAGTGAGAATAGTTAATGGATACAACATAATAGAAAGAAAGAATAACACCTAGTATTTGCTAGCACAACAGGGTGATTTCATTAAAAAAATTTAATTTTACATTTTAAAATAACCGAAAGAGTACAGTTGGATTGTTTATAACACAAAGGGTAAATGTTTGAGGTGATGGACATCCCATTTACCCTAATGTGATTATTACACATTGTATGCCTGTATCAAAATATCTCAGGCAACCCATAAATAAATACACCTATATGCTCCTATATACTCAACACAAAAATTTTTTTTATGTAAAAATATTTAAAATACTGCCAGGTGCGCTGGGCCACACCTGTAATCCCGACACTTTGGGAGGCCAAGGCAGGCGGATCACTTGAGGCCAGGAGTTCAAGACCAGCCTGGCCAACATGGTAAAAACCCTGTCTCTACTAAAAATGCAAGAATTCGCCGGACGTAGTGGTGTATGCCTGTAGTCCCAGCTACTCAGGAGGCTGAGGCAGGAGAATCACTTGAACTCAGGAGGCAAGGCTGCAGTGAGCTGAGATCACGTACCTGCACTCCAGTCTGGGCAACAGAGTGAGATCATCTCAAAACAAAAGTGTTTAAAATACAGGCTGGGTATGGTGACTCACACCTGTAATCCTAGCACTTTCAGAGGCCAAACCAGGTGGATCACCTCAGGTCCGGAGTTCAAGACCAGCCTGCCCAACATAGAGGAAACCCCATCTCTACTAAACATGCAAAAATTAACCAGGCGTGCTGGCCCACACCTGTCAACCCAGCTACTTGGAAGGCTGAGGCAGGGGAATAGCTTGAACCCAGGAGGCAAAGGTTGCACAGAGCCAAGATCACGGCACTGCACTTCAGCCTGGGTGACAGAGTGAGACTCGGTCTCAAAATAAATTAATTAATTAAATTAAATATCAATAGAAAAAACAAAATACTCAAAATATAGTAAAACTCAGTATTTAAAATGTAGTGGGACCCAAAGGTAACATACCCCCAATTACATGAATGTGAATATAAAGCAACTACTCCCAGAACCTCCAAACAACATGACCTTGTACTGCTATATTAGAAATTATTAAAAGAAATGTTCACAGTGAAAGTACAGGTTATTTTATCTAACATTATATATTCCTCTTATAATTAAAAACAATTTTTCAATATCATTATTTCATGCTTAGATGAAAAACAGACCACAACAGCACATTCTGGATGCCACATTATCTACTTCACTTGTTTCAGTACAAAAGTGTTTTTTTGCCACAACTGTGGATATGAACTAGCCGAGCTGCTGCCAGAATAACTGAGATCACAGGAACTATGTCACCCAGGGTCCAGCATACAAATGAACTAGAAATATATTACTATGCTGATCAACTGCAGAGCTCTTTTCTTTCCAAAGCAGAACTCATCAGAAATGTTTCCTCTAACAAACAAAAAATTATTTTTAGCTAAATCTCCTGAGGATTCAAGAAGGACCACAAGGGAAGTAATGATTCTTCACTAGCCTTCCTCACTAATATAGTAGAATCACTCAAAATTTCGATTCCTGCAAACTTAGCACAGACACAGCCTTGAGAAAGGGTACTCCGTCACTCAATAAATGACACTATAAGACACAGGACATCATTCAATCTAGGCAAAAGGATGAAGAATGTCTATGTTAACGGCCCTTTTAAATTTTCCTGTATTTGCACAGAACAGTCATTTTTTAAATAGAAATAAAGAACTGTCTGGTTGAAAACAGGTTATTCTTCATCTGGTTTTATTGCCATGTAACACAACAGGCTCTGACTTTCTCCTTTTTTTTAAGTTTTCATTCTGTTTTCCTTTATGTGTTAGCATTCTGTCAACTTCTATACTGTTTCCTACAAAAAAAGAAAAGTCAGTGCAGCAAACTGTCCCATGCCAAGAAAAAGTTCAGTGTGGCAAACCACCATTATAGAGAACTTTTTTCTTTTCTGAGTCTTACTATGTTGCCCAGGTTAGATTCAAACTCCTGGGCTCAAGTGATCCTCCTGCCTCTGCCTCCCAAGTAGCTGGGACTAGAGGCACACACCACTATACCCAGCCAAACATTTTCTTGTTCAGCATCCATTACTGTTCTCTGGTAACAGAATTTCACTTTCATATGGTGATTTAAGCCTGAGAATTGATTCCCATCCCCTCAGGAAGGGACACATGACCCAAGTCTGCCAAAAGTATACCAACCTGTTGGACACTGACAGGCTAAGGCACTGACTCAAGACAGACCAACAGGAGACTTCTCCAGAACTTTTCTAACAGTAATGGAAAATTTTATTTCAAGCAAGGATTGCTGTGGCAGCCAGACACACATATTCAGATCTTCTTTCAAGAGAATATGCTTTACAAAGCACTGACAGCCATCAGTCACACCTGTGGAGCTAGTGCTCATGCTGAGGCCACACTTCTCCTCAGTAATGTATTACTCTTGAATAAATAGAGAATAGGTCATCCTTGAAAGTTGTTACCCTAATTTTGGTCCTTCCTGATTTCATAAATGATATTAGCAACAGCATAAGAGTCAAAGGAGACTAAACAAGAGTCCCATTTAACCTTATGTCGATTCAATGTTCTAAACTCAGAAGTTTCCTGATCTTGGAAAGCCATGTCCCTAAATATTGGTAGAATCTCTGGTGTGGCAAGCAAACTTCTTTTCTGCACGCTGGGCTTCTCATTCATCATTTGTTGTTTCACAGCTGGGCCATACATTGAGCCCCAGTCAGACTGATCTCTAGGCAAAAGTCACTTACTAGCCTGAATCAGGTCATTCCCGGTATCTAAATTCTCCATTTTGCCCCTCTTGCTAAACTGCTTCTTTAGCCTATTCATCTCTATTCTTACCATCTCTGTCCTCCACTACTTACACTGCTTTAATTCTTACCTCTTATTTACAGTGCCTCAACTGTTCTACCCCAAACCACCAAATTTGTTTCCCTTCATCATATCCCATTTCCCCTTTCCAGCTTCTCAAAAATCTAAGGCAAAATAATCTGCTCCACCCAACACTTCACCTTGCGTTTAAAGCATTCCTCATCCTCTTACCAATAAGAACCTTTATCACTGATAACCAATCTCACATGTCAACACAAATTGTTTCTAAATAAATTTAAGGGTTTTTTTATCCTAAAATAAAATAGACTACATTAACTAACTTAAAAAGGCCTTTATACAACTGCTTAATTTTTTTTTT
>NW_012116266.1:5484042-5500851 GCF_000951035.1 Colobus angolensis palliatus
TGCCCGGCTAATTTTTTGTATTTTTAGTAGAGACGGGGTTTCACCAAGTTAGAAAGGATGGTCTCGATCTCCTGACCCTGTGATCTGCCCGCCTCGGCCTCCCAAAGTGCTGGGATTACAGGCGTGAGCCACTGCGCCCGGCCAAAACTGCTTAATTTCTAAATACTCATTGCTATAGTCTGAATTTTTTTGTGTCCCCCCCCCAAAAATGTACATGTTGAAACCTAACTCTGATGGTGATGGTGTTAAAAGATGGAGCCTTTAGGAGGTAATTAGGCAGAGCCTTCGTGAATGGGATTAGTGTCCTTATAAAAAAGGACCAAAGGAGCTTGTTTGTCCCTTCTGCCAAATAAGGACACACAGAAGGCACCATTTATGAGGAACAGGTCATCATCAGACACCAAATCTGCTGACGTCTTGATCTTGGACTTCCCAGCCTCTAGAACTGCGAGCACTAAATCTCTGCTAAGTTATCTAGCCTAAGATATTTTGTTTTAGAAGGACCAATGAACTAAGACACACACGTATATACTTGAACATATTTAAATATAACCTGTATATTGTCTAAATACAACAGATTAAAAAATATTGATTCTTTTACATTAAGCTAAGTACAGATTTGGGATCTTTGTACATTCTACAAATGAGAAACTACAGGCTGAATACTCTAAATTAAGACATCACTCATAAGAACTCAAGTGAAAATGTAATCAGTGAAAATTCTATCAACTTGGGAATTAGAAGTCTTCAGCTCACAAGAAAATGAAGGAAAATATAAAGGCATATATAAAAAGACTGATTATGTTATAAAAAAACTTTAATCTGTCATAGTAGATCACATTTGTCTCAGAAGCATCTTGATTAAAAAGGAAAACAAAATGCCTTCTCTCCATCACACACTCCACAGTCTGACCTACACTAGGGAAATTCCAATACATTTGCCCACTTTAGGCCCACAGTGATTTTGTTCAAGCAACAGAACCATGACATAGATCCCTCCCTGGACTTTTCTTTTGTTTTTTGTTTTCGTTTTTCGGGTTTTGTTTTGTTTTGTTTTTGTTTCTTTTTGAGACAGAGAGTCTCACTCCGTCACCCAGGCTGAAGTGCAATGGCACGATATCGGCTCACTGCAACCTCTGCTCACAGGCTCAAGCAATTCTTGTGCCTCAGCCTCCAGAGCAGCTAAGATTACAGACGTGCACCATTACACCCAGCTAATTCGTGTTATGTTTTGTTTTGTTTTAGCACAGATTGGGTTTCGCCATATTAGCCAGGCTGGTCTCAAATTCCTGGATTCAAGTGATCTGCCCACCTCAGCCTCCCAAAGTGCTGGAATTACAGGTGTAAATCACCATGCCTGGCTGAATTTTTCAAACTGATTCTAAAAGAGAGAATGCTTTTGTCTTCTGATGTCAGAACTATTAATATACAAGGCCCAAAACACATGAAAGGAATCTCACAGTAAATGAAGTATGCCCATCTGAAAGGATGAAGTCAACAGGCATAAAGTAGAAATGAGACAGAGTTCTAAAGGTGTTTGAGTTCCTGATTCCAGTGATTCCTGCTCCTTCACATTTAAGTTTGTTCAAACTACATTTCTGGCTGGGTGTGGTGGCTCACACCTGTAATTCCAGCACTTTGGGAAGACAAGGCAGAATAATCACTTGAGGCCAGGAGTTCAAGATCAGCCTGGACAACAGAGCAAGACCCTGTCTCTACAAAAAATAAAAATAAACTTGCCAGGCATGATGGCATACACCTGTAGTCCCAGCTACTTGGGAGGCGGAGAAGGGAGGATCACTTGAGCACAGGAGTTCAAAGCTGCAGTGAGGATGTAGCGAGCTATGACTATACCATTGCATTCCAGCCTGGGCAACGGAGCAAGGCCCTGTCTCGAAAACAAACACACACACACACACACACACAAAAAGGAAAAAAAAAACAGGCCAGGCACAGTGGCTCATGCCTGTAATCTCAGCATTTTAGGAGGCTGAGGCAGATGGATCACAGGAGGTCAGGAGTTCGAGACAGCCTGGTCAACATGGTGAAACCTCATCTCTACTAAAAATACAAAAATTACCCAGGTGTGGTGGCCCACACCTGTAGTCCCAGCTACTCGGGAGACTGAGGCAGGAGAATTGTTTGAACCCAGGAGGCAGAGGCTGCAGTGAGCCAAGACTGCACCACTGCACTCCAGCCTGGGCAACAGAGTGAGACTCTGTCTCAAAAAAAAAAAAAAAAAAAAAACCCCAAAAACCAAATTCAGTTTCTGTCACTTGAGACCAAAGAATCCTAAAATTCTTTAAATTGTTCCTTTTAATCATTTAACATATACTGGCTTCAGTTCTCAGTAACATGACACTTTTAAAATACGTTATACCATCTGCATAGACAACATATGTACAGACAAACTGGAAATAACTGAGGCAGGTTAACTTGATATTCACCTACACACCAAAAGTGTCAGAGGAGCACTTGAGAAAAAGGAGGTTACTTAGAAATAAAACAAATGATCAGAGGTTAATCTTCATGAGATTCAGAACATAAAGTCACCTAGCTATTTGCTACACTTGTGGTTGACTATCTTGAGTAAAACCCATCACATTAAAGCCTTAAGTGAGGTTTCTGGAAATGCTGTGGATACTAGAATGGATAAGGGCATTGAGTTATTGTTCTAGCTCTGTTACTATCTTACTTGCTCTTAAATAATTAATTTATACTCCCAAGGACTCAGTTACCATAAGTTATATTAAAGGGACTGGATTTTTAGGTCATTTTCAGCTATAAAATATGATTCTTTTATGGAACATATTTGGAAGTTGGTCATTTTATACTGGACTATATATGCTTACATAAAAAGTAACAAATCACAAATTTTATATCTATTTTATATTAGGGAAAAAACTGAGTTTGGTAAGAAATCTAACGTGAAACTTGCTTTTTAAAAACAGACAAAAGCTTTGAAAACACTTTCCTCATTATTTGAAGAAGTAATTGTTCTTAGTTTTGTTTTATTTTGAGACAGAGTCTCGCTCTGTCACCCAGGCTGGAGTGCAGTGGCCAGATCTCAGCTCACTGCAAGCTCTGCCTCCCGGGTTTACGCCATTCTCCTGCCTCAGCCTCCCGAGTAGCTGGGACTACAGGCGCCTGCCACCTTGCCCAGCTAGTTTTTTGTATTTTTTAGTAGAGACGGGGTTTCACCAGGTTAGCCAGGATGGTCTCGATCTCCTGACCTTGTGATCCGCCCTTCTCGGCCTCCCAAAGCGCTGGGATTACAGGCTTGAGCCACCACGCCCGGCCTGTTCTTAGTTTTTTTAACTCATTTGTCTTTAACATTCCCAATGCTTTCAGTCATTCCCTCCCCCACAAAAAAGACAGGGACAATGTGAGGTATACTCTGTACCATATGTAAGCATAAAGGTTCTTATAATCCTTACAATACATGTTATTACCTAAAAAAAAAAAAAAAAGTGTAAAACCAAAAACTTTTAGAAATAACTGCATTTTAAAATATGCTGCCAAGTGTGGTGGTTCATGCCTATAATCCCAACACTTTGGGAGGTCGAGGTAGGAAGATTGCTTGAGCCCAGGAGTTCGACACTGGGCAACATAGCGAGACATCATCTCCACAAAAAATTTAAAAATTTGGCCAGGCATGGTGGCTAACACCTGCAATCATAGCACCTTAGGAGGCCAAGGTGGGCAGACTGCCTGAGCTCAGAAGTTCGAGACCAGCCTGGGTAACACGGTGAGACCTCGTCTCTACTAAAATACAAAAAATTAGCCAGGCGTGGCAGCGTGCGCCTATAGTCCCAGCTACTCAGGAGGCTAAGGCAGGACAACTGCTTGAACCTGAGAGGTGGAGGTTACAGTGAGCCAAGATTGCGCCAATGCACTCCAGGCTGGGCGACAGAGCAAGACTCCGTCTCAAAATAAAATTTAATTTAATTTAATTTAATTTAAAAATTAGCCTGGTGTGATGGCACATGCCTATGGTCCCAGCTACTTGGGAGGCTAAAGCATGAGATCCCAGGAGTCTGAGGTTGTAGTGAGCCATGATTGCAACACTGCACCCCAGCCTGGGTGACAGAGCAAGACCTTGTCTCAAAAAAAATACAAGTTAATTTTTTTCAGAGCTGAAAAGTATGTCTCCACTAAGTGCACTCATTAAGTGCACTGTACAATTAATGAAAAAGACCCATAGGAAGGATCATCATCATAACAAATAAATGATTCTATAAGCTTTCAGAGAGAGAAAGAAAAAACTATATACAAAGAACTGAGAATCAAAACAGTACTTGACTTTTCAAAGGCAACACCAAAAGCTAGGAGACAATAAACTAAAAGAATGCCTTTACAATCTGGGGAAAAAATTATTTCCAACCTATAATTCTACATCTAGTCAAACCATCTAGTGAAAGTTGAAGATTTTCAGCACACCAGGGGTTTCTTGGTTTTTTGTTGTTTTTGTTTTTGTTTTTGAGACAGAGTTTCGCTCTTGTTGCCCAGGCTGGAGTGCAATGGCACAATCCTGGCTCACAGCAACCTCCACCTCCCAGGTTCAAGCGATTCTCCTGCCTCAGCCTCCTGAGTAGCTGGGATTACAGGCATGCGCCACCACGCCTGGCTAATTTTGCATTTTTTTAGTAGAGACGGGGTTTCTCCATGTTGGTCAGGCTGGTCTGGAACTCCAGACCTCTGATGATCCGCCCGCCTCGGCCTCCCAAAGTGCTGGGATCAAAACAGTACAGGCATGAGCTACCATACCTGGCCTCTTGGGTTTTTTTGTTGTTGTTTTCTTTTTTTGAGACAGGGTCCTCCTTTGTCTCCCAGGCTAGAGTGCAGTGGTGCAATGACAGCTCACTGCAGCCTCAACCTCTCAAGCTCAAGCAATCCTCTAGCCTCAACCTCCCAAGTAGTCTGGACTACAAGCGCACACCACCAGGCCTGGCTTTTTTTTTTTTTTTTAATTATTTTTAGTAGAAACATCTCACCATGTTGCTCAGGCCACTCTTCCCACTTGAGCTCCAGCAATCCTCTTACCATGGCCTCCCAAAGTACTAGGATTACAGGAATGAGCCACCACACCCAGTCTTCTTTTCTTAACTTTCCACGTATTCTTTGTCAGGAAGCACCAGAGGATATGCACTGTCAAAACAGAAAGCCTAGAGAGAAGCATGGGATCCAGAAAATAGGATCTACATCAAAGAGGAAAAGGGAAATCCAAGGTTGACAGCAAAGGAAACTTCTGAGATGACAGCTGTGAAGCAGGACTAAAATGTTAACAATCCAGACAATCCAGATTGGAGAATGGCAAAGGGGACATACTTATGTCTTCTCCGGGGGAGGAGGGATGAAACTGATATTAGAAGACAATTTTCCATAGGTCTCTGCACTCATGTGAGCAGAAGTACTGACTACCTTTATTCCAGACCATCTTTTCCGATGTTTATATCAAAAACAGTCTTAGAAGATACTAAGATAGCATATCCCTCTGGAGCAAAGGGCAGACATGTTCACGGACCAATATAAAAGATTTAGGTTTCCTAAATTCAGGGTTCTTCCCTGTAATACAACCCTTGCATATACCAGTATCACTTGGGCCTCTTCTTATCACAATATGTGAACTGGGGCCTTGGGAACCAGTACAGAGCAAGAAAATGCTAATATGCTGGCTATTATTGTTGTTGTAATAAAGTCTTATGTCTTTGACCTAGAAGTCTCACCTCTTTTGCCACAGCATCCATGAAACTCCCTAGCTAACCTGTTAACTTCCAGATATGGTAAAAATTCAGTCCCTTTGAAGTTCTCAACAATTGATAGATTACTGATATGTTTCAGTATGTTCATATTAGATTCATACATCCAGGGGAGAGTTTGGAGATAAACTAAAGATAGATTCATAGGTAACTAAGCAAATCAAAAAAATGAATTATTAGCGCCAAGGAAAAGAAAAAATTTGTTTAAGAAGTCTAATTGGCTAGGCGCAGTGGCTCACACCTGTAATCCCAGCACTTTGGAAGGCTGAGGCGGGAAGATCACTTGAGCTCAGGAGTTTGAGACTAGCCTGGGCAACATGGTGAAACCCTGTCTCTATAAAAAATACAAAAATTCGCAGGGAGTGATGGAGCACGTCTGTAGTCCCAGCTATTTGGAGGCCAAGGTGGGAGGTTGGCTTGAGCCCGGGAGGTGGAGGTTGCAGTGAGCTGAGATTGCGCCACTGCACTCTAGCCTGGGTGATAGAGCCAAATCTTGTCTCAAAATTAAATAAATAAATAAAATCTAATCACAATCCACTCTATGCTTCAGCTGTAATTACTTACATAGATTTAATGGATACAATGAATAAATCTAAAAGTTGCTAAATCTACATGTTAAGAAGACAGGAAGAAATACAAGAAAGCTAAGTTACCATATCTCATAGTAAAAATGTCTGAATCTCAAAAAACAGCAATATAGGCATATCACATGGCCATATGGAGATGAATACCAGAAGAAACAGTAAGAGTTTAAAGTACTTCTGGGCCTCACACGGTGGCTCACACCTGTAATCCCAACACTTTGGGAGGCCAAGGTGGACAGATCACTTGAGGCCAAAAGTTCGAGACCCGCCTGGCCAACAGGGAAAACCCCATCTCTACTAAAAATATAAAAACATTAGCCAGGCGTGGTGGCACATGCCTGTAGTCCTAGTTACTCTGGAGGCTGAGGCAGGAGAACCACTTGAACCTGGGAGGCAGAGGTTGCTGTGAGCGAAGACCATGCCACTGCACTCCAGTCTGGGTGACAGGCTCAAAAAATAAATAAATGCATAAATGAAGTGTGTCTGGACAGAAGGAAATTAGAGGTAAAAGAGGTACTCATTTTTTGGTTTTTATTGGATATCTAATAAAACTGCAATGTTGAAAATAATCATATCTATTAGATATGGTAGTCAATAGCCACATGTGGCTATGGAGCACTTGAATGGTAGCTAGTGGAAATGCAAAATGGAATTTTAAATGTAATTTTAATACAAGTTTAAGTCACCATAAAAGATCAATATACAAAATCAACTGTATTTTTATATGATAATTGTAATCTGAAAAAAAATTACAAATTCCATTCACAATAGAAAAATAATAAAATATTTAGGAATAAATTTAGAAACAGAAGTACAGTCATGCATCACTTAACAGGGACATACATTCTGAGAAATGTGTCATTAGGCAATTCTGTCACATCACAGAGTAAACTTCGCAAATCTAGATGACAGAGCATACTACACACCTAGGCTATATGGTATAGGCTACTGCTTGTACAGACAAACCTGTACAGCATGTTACCATACGGAATACTGTAGAGAATTTTAACATAATGGTAAGCATCTGAATATCTCAACATACAGAAGGTACAGTAACAACACAGCATAAAAGATAAAAAATGGTATACCTGCATAGGGCACTTACCATGAATGCAGCTTGCAGGACTAGAAGATGTCTGGGTAACAGGAGGGCCTAGGACATTACTGTACGATACTGTACAGTTTAAAAACACTGTGGACTTATGCTACACTAAATTTATTTCTTAAATTTTCTCTCTTCAATAATAAATTAACCTTTACTGTAATTTTTACTTTATAAACTTTTGACTCTTGTAATAACAAATACATTATGCAGCTGTACAAAATTTTTTTCTTTATATCCTTATTTTCTTTTTTCTGTTTTTAATTTTTTTTCTTTTTTAACTTTTTTTGTTAAAAACTGAGACACATACATATTAATCTAACCCTACACAGGGACAAGATCATCAATATCACAGTCTTCCACCTCCACATCTTGTCCCACTGGAAGGTCATCACAGGCAGTAACACATATGAAGCTGTCATCTCCTCTGATAACAATGCCTTCATCTGGAATCCTCCTGAAGGACTGCCTGAGACACTTTTACAGTTAACTTTTTTTTTAATAAGTAGGAGCAAACTCTTAAAAAGTACAATATCGTAAATACATATACCAGTAATAATCTTTATTATTATCACTGTAACCTTGAACTCCTGAACTCAAGCAGTTCTTCCATCTCAGGCTCCCAAAAAGCTGGGATTATAGGAATGTGGCAGCACCACACCCAGCCTGGATAATCAGCTGCTACATCTATATGTGTATCTGTATACCAGTACCACAGTGTCTTTATTATTGTACTTTCATAGTTTTAAAATTCTGATGTGTGTGTCTTCTGCCTTTGTTCTTCTATAAAGACTAGTAGCGAAGTAGGTTTGTTTACACCAGAATCACCACAAACACGAGAGTAATGCATTGTGCTACAACATTAGGACAGCTACTATGTCACTAGGTGTTAGGAATTTTTCAGCTCTTTTATAATCTCATGGGACCACCATCATATATGCTGACCATCATCGACTAAAACATCATTATGCTGCACATGACTGTACGAGACTGAAACACTGAAAACTGGCTGGGTGCGGTAGTTCATTCCTGTAATCCCAGCACTTGGGGAGGCCACAGTGGAAGGACTGCTTGAGGCCAGGAGTTTGGGACTAGCCTGAGCAGTGAAGTGAGATGCTCGTTCTACAAAAAATACAAAAATCAGCCGTGCACAGTAGCACGCACCCATAGTCCCAGAAAACTGGGAGACAGAGGCAGGATGATCACTTGAGCACAGGAGTTCAAGGCTGCAGTGAGCTACGATCACACCACTGCATTCCAGCCTGCATGACATACCAAGACCCCATCTCTAAAGGGAAAAAAAAGGCCGGGTGCGGTGGCTCAAGCCTGTAATCCCAGCACTTTGGGAGGCCGAGACGGGCGGATCACGAGGTCAGGAGATCAAGACCATCCTGGCTAACACGGCGAAACCCCGTCTCTACTAAAAAATACAAAAAACTAGCCGGGCAAGGTGGCGGGCGCCTGTAGTCCCAGCTACTCGGGAGGCTGAGGCAGGAGAATGGCGTGAACCTGGGAGGCGGAGCTTGCAGTGAGCTGAGATCTGGCCACTGCACTCCAGCCTGGGTGACAGAGCCAGGCTCCGTCTCAAAAAAAAAAAAAAAAAAAAAAAAGGAAAAGAAAAAAACTAAACACTGAAAACTACAAAACATCATTGAAATAAATTTTAAGAAGATGTAAATGAAAAGACATCTATGTTCATGGATCAGAAAAGTTACTATAATTAAGATAGCTCCCCAAGTTTGTCTACAGATTCAATACAATTACTGTCAAAATCCCAGCTGCCTTTGTGGCAGAAATTAACAAATGATCCTAAAATTTATATGGAAATTCAGGGGCTATAGAATAGCCAAAATAATCCTGAAACAGAAGAACAAAGGTAGAAGATACATACATCACAATTTTAAAACTATAAAAGTACAGTAATAAAAACACTGTGGTACTAGCATACAGAAAGGCATATAGATCAATGGAATTCAGAGTCCAGAAATAAAACTATACATTTATGGGTAATTTTTGACAAAGATGCCAAAACAAATCAACGAGGGAAAGAAAAGACTTTTAAACAAACGGTGTTGGGACAACTGGATAGTGACATGCGAAAGAGTAAATATGAACCCCTAACTTTACAACATATGCAAAAATTAACTCAAATGGATCAAAGATCTAAAGGTAAGAGCTAAAACTGGCCAGGCGCGGTTGCTCATGTTTATAATCCCAGCACTTTGGGAGGCCGAGGCGGGCGGATCATGAGGTCAGAAGATCGAGACCATCCTGGCTAACACGGTGAAACCCTGTCTCTACTAAAAATACACACACAAAAAAAATTAGCAGGGCATGGTGGCAGGCGCCTGTAGTCCCAGCTACTCGGGAGGCTGAGGCAAGAGAATGGTGTGAACCCGGGAGGCGGAGCTTCCAGTAAGCCGAGATCGCGCCGCTGCACTCCAGCCTGAGTGACAGAGCCAGACTCCATCTCAAAAAAAAAAAAAGAGTTAAACTATAAAACTCCTAGGAGAAAATCTTCAGACTCTGGATTAGGCAATAGTTTCTTAGATATAACACCTAAAAGTATGCATACACATACACACACATACACACACACGCACACAAAACACACAAAACAAAGGAAAGGCCGGGCACAGTGGCTCACGCCTGTAATCCGAGCACTCTGGGAGGCCGAGGCAGGTGGATCACCTGAGGTCAGGAGTTCGAGATCAGCCTGATCAACGTGGTGAAACCCTGTCTTTACTAAAAATACAAAAATTAGCCAGGCGTGATGGCGTGTGCCTGTAATCTCAGCTACTCACGAGGCTGAGGAAGGAGAATCGCTTGAACCTGAGAGGCGGAGGTTGCAGTGAGCAAAGATCGCACCATTGCACTCCAGCCTGGGAAACAAGAGTAAAACTTCGCCTCAAAAAACAAAAAAAAAAAAAAAAGGATATCACTGGAAAAAATGGCAAAATGTTAATGGAGACTTGAGGATTAGACAGTGGAAATATATCAATATTATTTCCTGATTGTTATGACTATTTTGGAGTCATAATGGTCAGCAGCCTCAGTCAGGAGGCTAAGGCAGAAGAATCACTAGAACCCAGAAGGTAGAGGCTGCAATAAGCCGAGATCACACCATTGCACTCCAGCCTAGATAATGGGAGTGAAACCCTGTCTCAAAAAAAAAAAAAAAAAAAACCTTCAGCAAGCCCTGAACCTTTGCACTATTCAGGGGGCTTTGCACTATTTTTTTAAAAAATTTTAATTAAAATAAAAGAAATTTTGGGTGATAATGATGTGTAAATTCATCAATTGTAATGATGTACCACTCTAAAGAAGGATATTAATAACGGAGGGGGCTGTACATATGTGACAGGAGAAAGAAAATATAGGAGAAATCTCTGTACTTTCTCGTCAATTTCACAGTGTAAACTTAAAACTGCTCTAAAAAGTAAAGCCTATTAAAAAAATAATAAACTCCTCATTTCACTCAGGTAGGGTGATAATTACATTATTGCTGAGTATTTTTAATTGAGGGAAAATTTCTGTTAACCATCATTAAATTTTGGCTTATATATCTACTTTTAATCATCCTGTCAACATATAACATATAATTGACCATATGAAAAAGAACTCTTTCATAGCTGCTTCAGGTAAAAGGGCCTGTATATAAATTATGCATGTTTTCCACCATTGCATCTTAAGCTAATTACCTCCTGCATGCTTCATACCAATTAGAACAATCACTGAGTTTTGAAAAACTCTTCATGTTTAATGTGGGAACTACTACTCACTAAGAATAAATAAACTTTAAAATACTAAGCTGAACCTTTATTACATTTATTTTCACATAAAATATTATCATTTTGAGACAAAGTCTCACTCTGTCCCCCAGGCTACAGTGCAGTGGCATGATCTCTGCTCACTGCAACCTTCACCACCAGGGTTCAAGCAATTCTCCTGCCTGAGCCTCCCGAGTAGCTGGGATTACAGACACCTGCCACCATGCCCAGCTAATTTTTGTATTTTTAGTAGAGAGGGGGGTTCACCACGTTGGCCAAGCTGGTCTCAAACTCCTGACCTCAAGTGATCCACCCACCTTATCCTCCCAAAGTGCCAGGATTACAGGCATGAGCCACCTGCGCCCGGCCCAAATCATTTTTTTTCATGTTTATATTTATCACCTGGTTAATGATCAAATCCTAAATATCTAGAAAGCATCCAAACTGCAGGATTCTGATAATATTACAAAAGGTTAATCCTATATGTAACTGTTCCTGAAACAACTGCCAGGCCTTAGACAAACTGCCAAACCAAAAAGCCATTACCAAGACCCAACAACTAAACAAGCAACTACAATTTCCTAGTTGGAAACCTAAGTGTCATAACAGTTACGTGTTGCATAATAGACAGTTTGCCTGTGCAGAATAAACCTAAAGTATTATAAAAATATCATTTCAATCCTTATATCATTTCTATTCCCTGTTCTCTAAAACAGAAACTATTTTGTTATCTCTTCTCTCAGCTGCCCAGAAAGGCTTGGTGCACATGGCGGAGATTGATAAACATCTGTCAAATTGAACCATGAGTTTCTGCTGCACATTTTCCTTGGGTGGTCATCATGCCATTTACTACATACTACAGTTATTCGTGTCATGGTCCTATGTCCATTATGGGATTACAAGGCTAGAAGTATCTTCAGAACAAGAATCACAAGTTTATCGATTTCTTTCTAAATTCCTATGCCACCAGAAATTTCACACAAAAGAACAAAAGATTAGTTGTTTAAAACCAGTGCACCTTTATCTATTAATAAAACTTGCATAAACTGGGAGTCGGGATATATTCCTTCCCATTTTCAAATGGAAAAATAGAGCAAAAAATGAATTACTCAACTCACTTCTATGGTTTGACCAGAGACCAAATCCATCACTTCCTTGCCTTCTATATGATGACTCATTACCCTGTTAGAAACATGCAATGGCTCCAATAAAACCAACTACAACACAAAAAAGTATCTGATACACATGTTAGGGCAATCATAGTTTAATAGCTTAGTTTCAAACTCTATTATAGGAAACTCACACAAGAACACAAAGTCCTTCCTAAATAAGGAAAAACTATACAAAATTAAAACAAATTCAAGTTTATAAGAAATGAACGTTTGAATAAATTTTAAAATGCACTATAGCACATGAAGTGGGGCAGCAAAAACAAGGGCCTAGATTTAAGGTCTACTGGGTCCATTTTAACAGCTAGCATTGCAAGAATATAAGATAAAATAAAGGACTGACATTTCATCATACATACCCTCCTTGGGCCACGGGTTTATTATTTTGTCTCTGCTCTCTTTTTCCTCTTTCCCTCAAAGTATTTAATTCACTTCCCTTAAACAAATTAATTTGTTTCCCTCAAAGACAAGATGTTAACTAAAAGACAACAGAAACATAGAATGAGGAAGAGAACAGCACAAGTTGACACTCCCTAGAGTTAAATGTGGTGGGGGAAAAAGAGTTAATTAAACTCAATGGACTATAAGGAAGAACTAAAAGCTATAAGAATTATGACAAGGGAAAATGTGTAACTCCAGTAACGGATAAACCCAAAACAAACACCAGTATTTCTCAAATTCTCACCTTCCTTCTCATAGCTGACGTGTTCATTTGGGCAGTAATATGGTATCATACACATTGGTGATACACATGCTTATTAGTCCCATATATTCCCAAGCTGCAGAAATATTTTCCTCTAATATACAAAAAAAAACAAAAAACAAAAAAAAAAAAACAGTCTTTTGTGGTTGTTAGCAAAAACCTGAAAAATATACCAAAAACCAAAATAGTATCTGGTAGACCTATCTGGTTTGCACATATGCAACACTAAACTTCTCAAAGATTTAAATAGTTGGGAAAGCACTTACTATTCTAAAACCTTATTTGGATTCAATATAGAAGTACAAGCAATTTTCTTTTTTTTATTTTTTTATTTTTAGTAGAGACGAGGTTTCACAATGTTGTCCAGGCTAGTCTCGAACTCCTGACCTCAGGTGATTTGCCCACCTCGGCTTCCCAAAGTGCTGGGATTACAGGCGTGAACCACTGTGTCCGGCCAGAAGCAAATTTTTGTCGAAAGCAAAACTCATCTGATCAAAAAAGAAAATACTGCCGGGCACAGTGCCTCACACCTGTAACCCCAGCACTTTGGGAAGCCGAGGCCAGCGGATCACTAGAGGTCAGAAGTTTGAAACCAGCCTGGCCAACGTGGTGAAATTCCATCTCTACTAAAAATACGAAAATTAGGGCCGTACACGGTGGTTCACGCCTGCAATGCCAGCACTCTGGGAGGCCGAGGTGGGTGGATCACCTGAGGTCAGGAGTTTGAGACCAGACTGGCCAAGATGGTGAAACCCCATCTCTACTAAAAATACCAAATTAGCCAGGCATGGTGGCGGGCGCCTGTAGTCCCAGCAATTCGGGAGGCTGAGGCAGGAGAATCGCTTGAACCCAGGAGGAGGAGAACTGCAGTGAGCTAAGACTGTGTCCAGAATTGGTTCCTTCCAGTGGGTTCTTGGTCTCGCTGACTTCAAGAATGAAGCCGCAGACCCTTACAGTGAATGTTACAGTTCTTAAAGATAGTGTATCCCGAGTTTGTTCCTTCAGATGTTCAGAGGTGTCCGGAATTTCTTCCTTCCGGTGGGTTTGTGGTCTCGCTTGACTTCAGGGTGAAGCTGCAGACCAGACCTTCACAGTGAGTGTTACAGCTCTTAAAAGGCGGCCCCTCTGGAATTGTTTCCCGGTGGGTTCCTGGTCTCGCTGGCTTCAGGAGTGAAGCTGCGGACCTTCACGGTGAGTGTTACACCTCATAAATGTAGTGTGGGCCCAAAGAGTGAGCAGTAGCAAGATTTATCACGGAAGAGCTAAGAAGACATCTTCCACAGTGTGAAACGGGACCCCAGTGGGTTGCCACTGCTAGCTCCGGTGGCCAGCTTTTATTCCCTTATTTGGCCCTGCCCACGTCCTGCTGATTGGTCCATTTTACAGAGCACTGATTGGTCCATTTTACAGAGTGCTGATTGGTCCATTTTACAGAGTGCTGATTGGTACATTTACAGACCTTTAGCTAGACACAGAGTGCTGATTGGTGCATTTACACACCTTTAGCAGACACAGAGCGCAGATTGGTGTGTTTACAATCGTTTAGCTAGACAAAGTTCTCCAAGTCCCCACCCGACCCAGAAGCCCAGCTGGCTTCACCTCTAAAGATCACGCCACTGCACTCCAGCCTGGGCAATAACAGTGAAAATTCATCTCAAAAAAAAGAAAAATGCAAAAATTAGCCGGGTGTGGCGGCAGTCGCCTGTAATCACAGCTACTCAGGAGGTTAAGGCAGAAGAATCACTTGAACCCAGGAGGCAGAGGTTGCAGTGAGACGTGATCGCGCCACTGCACTCCAACCTGGGCAACAGAGCGACAGACTATGTCTCAAAAAAAAAAGGAAAAATACATATATATTTATTTAAAAATTAAATTGTTCTTGATTATTTTCATCAGGAAATACACCATTAGTACTTTAAAGCAATTACTGGCATTGTTGGGGTTTTATTATTAAAGATTGTTTCCTTTCTATGAATAATATTAATGGCCTATAGTATTTTCTTATAACTGTAAGATGATACAACTTATGCTGCTCAATAAGACTGTCTCTAAACAAAGTTTAAGCACAAAGCTTTACCATGGAGTAAGAACCAAATGGAAATATGTAAATGAATAGTAACATTTGACATTTCAAGCACTATCAAGAGTCACTGCAGCCTCTGTGCTCACTGCAGCCTCCACCTCCTGAGCTCAAGGAATCCTCCCATCTCAGCCTCCCAAGTAGCTGGCACACCATCACACACCTCTATATCCAGTTAATTTCTATAACTTTTGTAGAGATGGGGTCTCTCGTCTTTTTGCCGAGGGTAGTCTCAAAGTCCTGGGCTCAAGCAATCCTCCCACCTCAGCCTCCCAAAGTGCTGAGATTAGAGGTGTGAGCTACCACATACACCAAGAAACAGTGCTTTAATTAACTTGGACAAAAACTGTTACTTTTGGAAAGGCAGAAAGGTGGCCTGATTAGTGGCCAAAGAGGACATGATTTAATTAACATATTTTTGTCAGAAGAGCCCATATGCAAATAACATCAAATAGTATTAAACCAATCTCAATTAATCAGAGAGTTTTAAATCTACTTCTAAAAACATGTTTTTAAACCTCATTAGTAACTCTGAAGGGCTGGGCACAGTGGCTCACACCTGTAATCTCAACACCTTGGGAGGCCCAGGCAGAAGGATGTCTTTGAGGTCAGGAGTTGGAGATCAGCCTGGGCAACCCCATCTCTATTTCAAAAATAAAGAAATAAATAGCCCTAGAAATTCGGTCTTTAATCACTCATTTCAAAAGAACGAAAAAAAACCTCAAATATAATGCCTTGTCATTACATGCACATAACATGTTTGTACCACAAACTAACCTGCTGACATTAATTTTTTTGTTTTGTTTTTTGAGACGGAGTCTCCCTTTGTCCTCCAGGCTAGAGTGCAGTGCCGCAATCTCAGCTAACTGCAACCTCCGCTTCCCAGGTTCAAGCAATTCTCCTGCCTCAGCCTCCTGAGTAGCTGGGACTACAGGTGCGTGCCACCACATCCAGCTAGTTTTTGTATTTTTAGTAGAGACAAGGTTTCACCACATTGGCCAGGCTGGTCTCAAACTCATGACCTCAGGTGATCCGCCTGCCTTGGCCTGCTGCTTGCTTTTAGTTTTGGCCGGAGGCTCTACTTCCCAATATGCAGGCTGTAATCCTCTATAGGAAATAAAGCTCTCCTTTTTCTTCTTCCACAGATCTCATGGTCTTTTGTTAACGGTATAGACTGTATTATTTACACATGAATAAAATTTTTAATTATGCATGTTAATACATTATAAATAAATGCATGATTAAAAACTAGAAATAATATAAATTTCATGTCAATAAATTTAAACAACTTTTCTCTCAAAAATAGTGAGATGTGTGTGTGTGTGTGTCTGTGTGTATAAGCATTATATCCAGCCAAGCAATTTAAATTTTTTTTTGTCAACCTAGCCTGCTCTTCTAGATTCAGAATAAAAGGTTTTAAAGGAGATTAGCCAGGCATAGTGACACACACCTGCAATCCCAGCAGTAGTACTAGAGAGGCTGAGGCAGGAGGAGTGCCTGAGACCAGAAGGCAGAGGCTGCAGTGAGCTGAGATCATGCCGCTGCACTCCAGCCTGGATGACAGAGTGAGACCTTGTCTCAAAAATAAATAAATAAATAAATAAATAAATAAACAAATAAATAAATAAATAAATAAAAGGTT
>NW_012116266.1:5503141-5503890 GCF_000951035.1 Colobus angolensis palliatus
TATACAGACTGTCTTAGTAAATTTCAAGTATACAATATTATTAACTATAGTTACTACACAGTACATTACACCCCCAAAACACATTCATCCTATAACACAAACTTGTGCCCTGTGCCCAACATCTCCCCATTTCTCCCCACCTCCCAATGGCCCCTGGCAAACACCATTCTATTCTCTGCTTCATTCTACGGGTTCAACTTTTTAGATTCCTCATATAAGTGAAATCATATGATATTTGTCTTTCTGTGCCTGGCTTATTTCACTTACCATAATGTTCTCCAGGTTCATCCATGTTGTCACAAATAGTAGGGTTTCCTTCTTTTTATGGCTGAATAATATTCTATTACATATGCAGTTGACCCTTGAACTGTGTGGTCCAATATACACAGATTATTTTCAACCAAATATGGTATTCATCCACATATATAGATGGATGGATGACTTTTCATATACACGCGTTCCACAGGGGTGACTGCAGGATTTGAGTACATGCAGATTTGGGCATACTTGGGGATCCTAGAACCAATGCCCCATGTAGACTGAGGAAAAACCGTGCGTACAGTACACATTTTCTTCATCCATTCATCCACTGACACTTAGGTTGTTTCCATATATTAGCTACCACGAATAATGCTGAAATGAACATGGGCGTGCAGATGTCTCTCTGAGATAATGATTTCATTCCCTAGGGATATATACCCAGAAATGGGATATATGTTTGTCCTATTTTTAATTTTAGGGAGAACTGG
>NW_012116266.1:5503940-5510727 GCF_000951035.1 Colobus angolensis palliatus
TAAATAAATAAATAAATAAATAAACAAATAAATAAATAAATAAATAAAAGGTTTTGAGGGAGACAAGGAATCACTATTTAAGCACTATCTCCTGGCAGAAGACTTTGGTATACATATTGAAAGAAGCTGGCATCCCTTGTTGGCTTCCCCTATTCAACTTTGTTTCGTAGGTTCCTAACAACCTATCTCCTTGCCTTTATTCAAAGTCTTCAACAGATAAGTGGGTAAGGCCACAAAATAGCAAGAAAAACAAAAAAAGTCCCATATTATATGCAATTCAACTTCATTAATTCAAAATTTACAACAAAGACTCTTCATAGAAATCAAAATGGTAACAGAACTAGACTTGGTCCATGAGTTACTTACCACTGACCTCACAGAATGGAAAGATGCTCAATAAAGATTTTTGAATGACCAGGAAGGAAAAAAAATATAATAAAATAAATGGTGTGAGTCATAAGTTCATTTTACTCAACAAAAATTTATTGAACACTAAGAAATGAGGACATAACAAGCAAAAAAAAAAATGAACATAATTCCTCTCTTCACAGAATTTTAGTTTAGCAGAGTCAGAGGTAAACTTGAGTTGACTCATCTAATTTGTTATAATAGGAATATATCTCCCTTGCTTATACCTCCCAGGAAGCTGTAGATCAATTCAGACATTTGATGAGCTTCCATTATCGAGTAAGTCCTGCACTAAGTAACTGTAAATAAACTGCTTAATTCTAAAGCACCAACCATATGTGGAATATTAGTGTCAATTCTGTTGGCCATATCTACATTAAATATTCTGGACAAATAAAAAGCATTTGCCAACTTTCATTTTCCAGAGCATAAATCTATCAACTCTTCAAATTTGCAAAACTAATTTTTTTTTTTTTTTTTTTTTTTTTTTTTTTGAGATGGAGCCTCACTCTGTTGCCTAGGCTGGAGTGCAGTGGTGCAATCTAGGCTCACTGCAACCTCTGCCTCCCGGGTTCAAGCGACTCTTGTGCCTCAGCCTCCCGAGGCACTACAGGTGCACACCAACATGCCCGGATAGATTTTTTTGTTTTTAGTAGAGATGGGGTTTCACCATGTTGGCCAGGCTGGTCTCAAACTCCTGAGCTCAGGCAATCTGCCTACCTCAGCCTCCCAAAGTGCTAGGATTACAGGAGTGAGCCATTGCGCCTGGCCCAAAACTAATTTATTTCACTGCCCTCAGACATTTTCTAATAATTACTAGAAAAGATCTAATTTGCTCATTTAGCAAATATTTACAGAGTGCCTATTTTGTGCCAGACACTGTTCCAGGTACTGGAAATGAGTAAGAGACAAAAATCTTTGCCCTCACGTACCAGGGAGGGAAAACACACAAATAAATAAGATACACTGTATGTTAAAAGAAAATATGTAGGGGTAAAAAAAGCATGGAAAGATAAGTATAAGCAAGGGGAGAGTGACCAAGTGGCAGGAGTATGTTATAATTTTACACAGAGTAACCAAGAAGGGGTCACCAAGAACATGATGTATCAGCAAAAGCTTGAAGTAAAAGAACCAATCATGCAACTATCTTGGAGTAGAGTACTCCTGGCAGAGGGCACAACAAGTACAAAGTAAAAAGGCCCCCAGGCAGAAGTATGCCTGGTATGTTCAAGAAAAGGAAGCCAAAGTGGCTGAGGTTGAGTGAACAAAGAAGGGTACAGGAGTATAACAGGAGATGATGTCAAGGCTAGATGCTGATCGCTTGTGGCTTGTAGGCAATATTGTTTTGCTTCAGTTTGCTTTGGGTTTTTTTTTTTTTTCCAGCTTTACTGAGGTATAACTGACAAAAACTGTATATATTTAAAGTGTACATGATGACATGATACACATATAAACTGTAAAATGGTTATCACAATCAAGATAATCATTTCTTGATTATCTTTGGTGGGGGCGGGGAGTGGGCAACACTTAAAATCTACCCTTGACCAGGCAAATAGTAGCTCACACCTATAATCCCAGCACTTTGGGAGGCCGAGGTGGGTGGATGGGTAGAGCCCAGGAGTTCGAGACCAGCCTAGGCAACAGGGCGAAACCCTGTCTCTACAAAAATTAGCAATATGTGGTGGTACATGCACGTAGTCCCAGCTACTCGGAAGGCTGAGGTGGGAGGATCACTTGAACCTGGGGAGGTGAGGCTGCAGTGAGCCATGATCATGCCACCGCACTCCAGCCTGGGTAACAGAAAAAGACCCTGCCTCAAAAAAAAAAAAAAAGTATATATGTGTGTGTGTATATATATACACATACATATATATACACACACATATATATACAGACTGTCTTAAACCTGGGGAGGTGAGGCTGCAGTGAGCCATGATCATGCCACCACACTCCAGCCTGGGCCACAGAAAAAGACCCTGCCTCTTAAAAGAAGAAAAAAAAAAGGAAAAGTAATTAAAGAAAGTGTTAGGAGATCCCATGGCCTAAAAGACAGGTTTCCATGGAGAGTGGAGGAATTCTGAGGTCAGCCAGCAGTGTTAACGCCCTACATCAGAAACCCTTCCTGATGTAGAAAGGACTGTGAAGAAAAGTCTGTGACTCTGCTCTGTGCCCCTTGCTTGGCTGTTCGAGGTAAAAAGCTTCAGCTCACAGAGTAAAAGCCTGCTCGCCCTTCTCCCTCACAATCAAGCACTTCTGTCCATTGGCCTTGGTGTACTTGCAAGGGTGAGGACCAGACTCTTCTCTGCATTTGTGGCCAGAGCCAAAATGCCAGAGCCCCTCTTGCCCTGTGCTCTGTAGCACAGAGAAGCTCGAAGACAAAAAGCAAAGGGTCCTGAGGGTGCCCTGTTGATCAGGTCCTCAGCCTCACATGGAAGGTTCAGCTCTGATTTCACCGTTCAGGTCAGTGCTAAGGGCAGAACCACGCATGCATGCGGAAATACAAACCTTTAACTCTCTGAGCTGGTGCATTTTCTCCATCTAATTGAATGCTGTGAAATCATTTGCTTCTTGGCCCAGGAGTCAATAACACCTGCGTGTGTTCTGACAACACCTGTGTGTGTTCAGTTGGATGCTGTGCTCTTCTCTCTCTTAAATGTCTCCACCTTCTCCTCCCTTCTCCCTGCTACTGCCTTAGGGAAAGGGACCATTGCCGGGCCACTGTAGCCTTACATGAAGGCTTTAAACCGCATTCGGCCTGTTCTCCCCAGAGAATCATCAGTTTACCCCTCGTGTCTAAACATGCTTTAATATCATCCACCTGAAAAAGCACACTCTTTTGACCGCCCGTCTCCTACCCGCTGCCTGTCCACTCCCTTCACCAGTCCCATGGGCAGAGCATTTGCTGTCTGCAGAGAATTTGCAGACAGTCCCAGGGCAGTCCCATGGTGGCACGTCTCTAATCTGTCCACTTTGCTCCCAGCGCCCTCTGGGCATCCCTCTCCTGGACATCGAGGCTGCCTCCCCTCTTCACTTAGCAGCCAGAGGGATTGTATTTATTTATTTAAAAAAAAATTGTTGGAGACAGGGTCTTGCTCTGTCACCCAGGCTGGAATGCAGTGATGCACCAAGGGCAGTTTAAAGCCTTCATGTATGGTCTACCTGAGTCCAGGAGAAAATGCCCTTAGCACTGACCTGAATGGTGAGGTCAGAGCTGAGCCTTCCATGTGAGGCTGAGGGCCGATGAACAGGGCATCCTCAGGACTCTTTGATTTTTGTCTTTGAGGCTTTTTGTGCTGCAGAGCATAGGGTGAGAAGGGCTCTGGCATTTTGGCTGTGGCCGTGAATGCAGTGAAGCCTTCCTCATAGCTCACTGCAGCCTCCAACTCATGGGCTCAAGCAATTCTCTCACCTCAACCTCCTGAGTAGCTGGAACTACAAAAGCATGCCACCATGCCTGGTATGGTGGAGATGAAGTCTTACTATTTTGCTCAGGCTGGTCTTGAACTCCTGGCCTCAAGTGATCCTCCTGCCTCAGCCTCCTAAAGTGCTGGGATTACAGGCATGAGCCACTGAGCCCGGCCAGGATTTTATTTAAATTAAACCAGAGGACATCACACTTCCGCTTAAAGCCCTGCACTCTGCCCATTGTAATTGGAATACATCAGTCTTCAGCTGTGGTCCTGCTGCACATGCTTCTTCCCTCACTATCTCTGGAGCACTCCACCTTTATTCATACTCCTGGGCCTTTGCACAAGCCGTCCCTTTGACCTGGACTGTGCTCACCCCATATCTTGTGTGGCTGGCTCTGCCTCAGGATTCAGGAATCAACCCAGATGTCATCTCAGAGAGGTTTCTCCAGGCACTGGCCAGCATGGCACCTCGTCCCTGCAGTCCCTCTCCAGCGACCCTTTTGTTGGACTTTCTCCATAGCGTGGAGATAGACCATGGTATGTGTGTGTAGTTCATCTCTCCAGGAGCTGAGCAGCTCTGCAGGAACTGGTCTGTGGAATTCCCAGCAACTCGAGCAGTGCCAGGCATAGAGTGGGTGCTCACGTGAATCCTGAGGCATAGGAATGAATCAGAGCCCCTCTGCAGTGAGGCGCCCACACTCGGCTCCCAAGGATGGATAATCGTCTGGTTACAGACTGGGAACGTAGGCCTGGTGTCATAGCTTCCCACCTCATGGGATGCTGGAAATCTGGATTTTCTTTTTTCTAAGTGAAATGTTCCAACTTTTAAAACACTGTGTGAGCCAAACAAAACATGCCTCCAGGGCGCACCTGGGCCACAGGCTGCCAGCGCGTGTGTGATCTCTGCTCTGTGCTCCCATTTACGACTGCAGCTCAGCCTCGCTGCTTTCAAGGGGAAAAGGGTCTTTATCCTCAACCCTAGAAGCTGGTGGGAGTTTGGTGGGATGATTATGTGAGGGCGAGGGGTTGGTTTCACTGCAGACCTCTGTAAGGGAGCTTGTGGTGAGTCCTGGAACATCTGGTTTGAGAGGATGATTTGTGTATTTTTCTTCCTGCCTATAAGTTAAAGTCTGGCAAAACCCCATTTGCTTTAGACTGGACACCCCCTTGGAACACAGGTGGTGAAACCCAGTGTCCACAGTGTCTCTCCATGGTCAGGGACCACTTTGGATTTTATAGCAGCTCAGTGTGGCTTTTAGTGCTGAGATGCCATAAAAAAGCATTTCCAGTTCTAAAATATCATCATCATCATCATTGTTTTTATTGTTCTGCACAAACACCATAATAATATTTAACAGAAATGAGAAAAAGATTCAGTCACAAATGTTACTCATCAGATAAAAAGGTTCTTATTTTTTTTTTTATTTCTCTCCAAGTCGAGTATGAGCTGAGAACTGTTCTACGTAATGACAGTTCTAAGCAGATTCATTTGCAGACCGCCTTATTTTCCTTTACCTTATATCATGTGTGTTTTTCTGTGTGGCCAAAAAAAGTCCCAATAATGCCGAGCACTTCTTAATATCTTGTTAAAGAGACACGTCAAATAATTTACGTAACCGTTCCCTGGTGGCTGGATATTTTTCCTTTTTTCTGACTTTCAAGTATTGTAAATAATGTATGATGAGCTTGTGCTTGTAGCTTTCCCTTTCTTCTGGCTTACTTCCTAGGGATAAATTCCCAGAAGTTTTATACCAAAAGACAGCATCAGTATGTTTACAGTTCTTCTCAGAGTTCTTTCCAAAAACTTATTCCATCTATCTATCTATCTGTCTGTCTATCTTTCTCTCTCTCTCTCTCTCTCAACAGGAATGTATAACTGTGGTTTCCCTGCAATGTTGGCAGCTTTATATATGGTTTTTCTGCATGCTTCCAATTTAAGAGGTATAAAATGGTCCTTCGATGTGGTTTTTATTTTGCCTTTCTTTGACTATGACTGACCTTGGCCATTACCTCATATTTTTGTGGTTATTGTATTTGCACTTGCACACCTTGTCTCTCTAGCTTTTGTCTTTTTTTTTTTTTCCCTGTTGAGATCTTTGATTTGTTTTATTGATTTATTTTATGAGTTCTTGGCAGAGTAGGGATAGTAACCCTTGACATGCTTTTTCTGCTGTAACTGTCCCCTTGTCCTCTGGTTTTTTTTGTTTGTTTATTTGTTTGTTGTTTTGGTTTTTTGGGTTTTTTTTTTGTTGTTCTTGTTTTTTGGTTTTGTTTTTTTTTTTTTTTGGCAGTTTGGGTTTGTTATGTAGGGCTGGTTGCCTTTTTGATTCTTTGTATGTCATATGTAGGATAAGTTCAAGAGGGGCCGGGCGTGGTGTCTCACACCTGGAATTCCAGCAGTTTGGGAGGCCAAGGCAGGTGGATCACCTGAGGTCGGGAGTTTGAGACCAGCCTGGCTAACATGGCGAAAACATGTCTCTACTAGAAATACAAAATTAACCGGATGTGATGGCACATGCCTGTAATCCCAGCCACTCGGGAGGCTGAGGCAGGAGAATCACTTGAACCCGAGAGGCAGAGGTTGCAGTGAGCTTGAGATCACGCCATTGCCCTCCAGCCTGGACAACAAGAGTGAAACTCCATCTCAAAATAAGAAAAAGAAGAAGAAGAAGTTCAAGAGGAAGGGGGCTGAGAAGTAGGAGCATGTGTGTGATCCTCCCATGTTACCGGTGTGACTCCATCCTGCCCCATAGGCACCCCCAGGGCTGCCCGAGGCCTGTCAGTACTTCCGTACCCGGCACCGCAGTGGGACACACATTCCTGAGCATTCCCAAGGACTTCAGGGTCCCCCCACCTGCCTCAAGAAAGCCTCCAAGCTCTGGGTGCAGAGGAGGGAGAGCAGTGCTGCAGTCTTCTGTACATGAAGCCCTAAGCCGCTCCCAACTGAACTGCATCAGGGCAGGCACTGA
>NW_012116266.1:5512142-5516015 GCF_000951035.1 Colobus angolensis palliatus
ACACACTGGATATAAACCCTTTATCAGATAGATGTATGGTTTGCACATTTTCTCCCATTCTATAAACTGCTTTTTCATTTTGTGTCCTTTGCTGTGCAGAAGGCTTTAAGTTTGATGTAGTCATTCTCATCTTTTCTTGCTTTTGTTGCCTGTGCTTTCGGTGTCATATTCATAAAAACCATTGCCAAGACCAGTATCAAGGAGCTTTTTCCCCTATGTTTTCGTCTAGGAGTGTATCAGTCCATTCTTATGATCATATGAAGGAATATCTAAGGCTGGGTAATTTATAAAGAAGAGGTTTAATCAGCTCTTGGTTCTGCAGGCTTTACGCAAAGCATAGTGCTGGCACGTACTTCTGGTGAGGTGTAATCACGGCAGAAGTGGAGCCAGCATGTCACATGGTGGGGGGGCTCTCAGACTAATTTTAAACAACCAGTTCTCATGTGAAGCAAGCAAGAACTCACTTATCACCAAGGGGATGGTGCTACACCATCCATGAGGGATCTGCCCCCATAATTCAGTCATCTCCCACCAAGACCCACCTCCAACACTGGGAATCACATTTCAACAAGAGATCTGAAGGGAACAAACATCTGACCCATATCCAAGAGTTTTATAATTTCAGATCTTACATTTAAGTCTTTAATCCATTTCTAGCTAATATGTGTGTGTGATATAACAATCCAATTTCATTCTTTGCATGTGGATATAGTTCTCCCAATGCCATTTACTGAATTATCCTTTCCCCATTGTGTACCTGGTGCCTTTATCAAAGCTTAGTTGACTGCACAGATGTGGGTACATTTCTGGGCTCTATTGTGTTCCATTAGTCTACATGTATTTTATGCCAGTAACACACTGTTGTGATTACTATAGCTTTTCTTGAGACAGAGTTTCGCTCTGTTGCCCAGGATGGAGTACAGTGGCGTGATCTCAGCTCATTGCAACCCCCACCTCCTGGGTTTAAGCAATTCTCCCAACTCAGCCTCCTGAGTAGCTAGGACTACAGGCATGTGCCACCATGCCCAGCTAATTTTTGTATTTTTAGTAGAGATGAGGTTTCTCCACGCTGGCCATGCTGGTCTTGAACTCCTGACCTCAGGTGATGCAGCTGCCTCGGCCTCCCAAAGTGCTGGGATAACAGGCGTGAGCCACCATGCCTGGCCTATAGCTCTGTAATATAGTTTGAAATTAGGAAGTATGATACCTCCAACTTTGTTCTTATTCAAGACTGGTTTGGCTATTCAAAGTCTTTTGTGGTTTCCTATGACTTATAGGGTCTTTCTATTTTTGTGAAAAATACCACTGGAATACTGATTGAGATTGCATTAAATCTATAGATGGGTTTGTATAGTATGGACATTTTAACAATATCAAATCTTCCAATTCATGAGCACAGGATATCTTTCCATTTATTTGCATCTTCTTCAATTACTCTCATAAATGTTTTTTAGTTTTTAGCATACAAATCTTCCACCTCCTTGGTTAAATTTATTCCTAAGTATTCTATTCTTTCTGCTGCTGTTGTAAATGGAAACGTTTTCTTAATTTCTTTTTCAGATCGTTTGTAGTTAATATGTAGAAACACAACAGATTTTTGCATGTTGATCTTGTCTCCTACAACTTTACTAAATTTGTTAATTAGTTCTAACAGTTTTGGTAGAGTCTTTAGGGTTTTGTATACATAAGGGATCATGTCATTTGCAAACAGAGACAATTTAACTTCTTCCAATTTTGATGCCTTTTATTTATTTTTCTTTCCTAACTGGCTGGCTAGGATTTCTAGTACTTTGCAGTACTTGATTAAATAGAACTAGTGAAATTGGGCACCACTGTCTTATTCCTGATCTTAGAGGAAAAGGTTTCAACTTTTCATGCTTGAGTATGATGTTAGCTGTGGGCTTGTCATATATGGCCTTTGAGACATCACTAACAACAGAATAGCTAAAATTTTAAAACCTGACAAAACCAAATGCTGACAAAGACGAAGAACAACTGGATCTTTGCTGGTGGGAACGCAAATGGTACCATCGTTTTTGGAAAAGAGTTTGGCAATTTGTATAAAGCTAAACATACATTTACCATATGGTAATAATCCCACTATTAGATATTTATTGTCAAGGCAAAGAGAAGGCAGTGTGACAGACCTGCCCAAGTGCTTGTTAGGTTCAGAAAGCCTACCATTTACATGGAGAGCAGAAGGAATAGTAGTAAAAGGTACAGATCTTGTGCAGAGCAATACCAAAACAAAAGGAGCCAGGTGACTACAATATAGACATGACACCCTGTTGCAGATGAGCCAATGCCATGCTACAACTAAAAGTCTTACAGCCTGCAGCTACTACCTAAAAGGGTACAACAGAGAGCCTCATCTCATCAGAACCAGGAGGTGATGAGGCACTGTTATCATGTACAGCTTCCTTGGCAGATGAAGAGATTGAGAAAGGACTTCACATAAGGTCCTCACAAACTTCCCATAATCTCATATTCCAAGAGGATCACAAGGTGCTCTGCCAAGAGTCAGATCAGATGCAGTTCAAACGCTGCCTATGCAGCCTATGCGGATACATCCACTGTCACCAGGGTACAACAGTGGATCTGTTCACTTAAATTTACCCAAAAGAGTGAAGACTTATGTTGCACCAACACCTATATACAAATGTTTATAGCTGTATTCACCACTGCCTAAAACTAGAAACAATCGAGAAATCCATCAGTTGGTGAACGGATGAACAAATTATGATTCTTTCATACCACAGAATATTAATCAGTAGTAAGAAGGAACAAAGTACTGACAAAACACAGTAACACTGATGATTTTCAAACGTATTAGGACTTCTAGTACCAAGAAGTCAAACACAAAAGGCTCTATACTATATAATGCCCTTTATATGGCATTCTGGAAAAGGCAAAAACTAGAGGGACAGAAAACATATCAGTGTTTACCAAAGGCTAGTAGTGGAGGGACAGGACTGACTACAGAGGATACAAGGAAAATTTTACATTGTGGTGGTTACATGACTATGTAAGTTTATCATAATTCATAAATCTTTATACCTAAAAAGGGTGATTTGTTCCATATATGTATTAAACCTCAATAAACCTAACTTTAAAAATCAAATGAGAAAAAATTCATGTTGTAAATGATTCAAAACAAAGCTGTTACATCATTCAAATTTTCTACAAAGTATATTACTTGTTTAAGAAAAAAGAGCAAAACTATGCTCTTTGCATGAACTCTGCAAATATGAAAAGTATTGCAAAACTTTACAGAACATAAATGTCACTCAAAAAATCAAACAGGAAAAAACTTGCAAGGTAAATTAACAGGTAATTATATCCTACTTATAAAATAATTCAAGGCCAGGCATGGCAGCGGACAGCTGTAATCCTAGCACTTTGGGAAGCCAACGCAGGAGAACTGCTTGAGCCAGTGAGATCCCACTTCTAACAAAAAAAAAGAAAAAAAAAAATTAGCTGGGCATAGTGGCATAAGCCTGTAGTCCCAGCTACTTCGGGAGCTGAAGTGGGAGGACTGTTTGAGCTTGGGAGTGCAAGCTGCAGTGACCCATAATCGCGCTACTACACTCCAGCCTGAGTGACAGAGTGAGACCCTGTCTCAAAAAAAGTAAAAATAAAGCAATAAAAATAATTCAGTGCATAGGCTCTTGCATATTCAAGTCTGTATTTCTTACATTCAGCAACTATTTAATGAGTGGCTACTACATGTAGAACACCCTACGGCTAATGGGAAAATATAGAAATGTTTAAGAAATGACTCCATCTTCGGCCGGGCGCGGTGGCTCAAGCCTGTAATCCCAGCACTTTGGGAGGCCGAGACGGGCGGATCACGAGGTCAGGAGATCGAGACCA
>NW_012116266.1:5517080-5519255 GCF_000951035.1 Colobus angolensis palliatus
GGAGAAACCCTGTCTCTACTAAAAATACAAAAATTAGCTGGGTGTGGTGGTGGGTGCCTGTAATCCCAACTACTCAGGAGGCTGAGGCAGGAGAATTGCTTGAACCCAGGAGCCGGAGGTTGCAGGGAGCCAAATCACACTACTGCACTCTAACCTGGGGGAAGGAGTGAGACTCCATCTCAAAAAAAGAAAAAGTAAACGAACAGTTTATTAATTAATTATTTTGGTAAAGAGCAATTTTGAACCAGGAAGTTCTTCAAGGAAGGGCGAAATGAGGTGAGACTGGATTCCTTGGCTCAATAACAGGAATTATGAGGTCACTTAAGTTCGTTGGACAAGAAAGTGTAGGAAGTGTACAAATGACAAAATGTTTAAAAGAGCAAGGGGTCAAATATAAATTAGCCTGTTTTTGCAATCTTGTCAAAGGTCTTGAGGATGACTGATTTGTCACTGAAAATCTATTCACCAAATGTCTCTGCTGAGAGTTAGGGACTAATTTCTTGAGGAATGGTAAACCTTGATCAATTTCAAATGAGTTGAGTCATCTTAATCTATGGGGAATTCAGTCTTCCAAAGTCTACTCAGTCTCCTTACTCTCAACTGACCTCTTTCTCCTTCATTCTAGGTATTTTCAGATTCTCCCATTTGCAAGAACATACAGAACTCGACTTATAAATATAACCAATCTCCTGCCAATATACCATATGACATCCATTTAAAAAGAAAGTCAAGCCCAGCAACCTTAAAAGTTTCTTTTAAAGGTACAGAATATAGAACATAAACCCATTTCTACAAAAATATTGATATATAGTTGTGCATACAAAAAAGATTTAAAAGTATGAGTACCAGATATACATTCAAGATGATTGGGCAATTTTCCATTTCTTTCATAATATCTACTTGTATTCTCTAATAATTTTTCAACAATGAGCATGTATTCTAATTATTTTTATTAAATAAAAATTTTAAATCTTGATAGCATTTTAGTAATTACTTTTTATGAAACTGACTGATAATATCCCCTTGTAAACCTCTCATGAAGTTTTTAGTGAACTCTGGGAGTATTCATGCTGATTAAGAGAAGAAAAGGAAAGCTACTACTATGTCTTCTATTGTTCAAATATATTTCAGGTAAAAATTTAAGGTAAACTCTTAATTTCTTCTCTTTTGAGTAAATCCATATTATGGGATGATTCTACTCTTAATCCAAACAATAAGATTTTACTGTGTATCTATGTGAACTGTCACTCACAAAAATCAGTAACTTTTATCTAACAAAAATGTACATATCAACAAGTTAGCTTTTCAGATTTCAGGAAAGTAACAAATAGGGAGTTATTTCATCTACCAAAACAACTATATTATAATAAAATTCTTCTATTTGCAAAAACGCAGATTCCAAGTTAACCAAAACATTTTTAATTCCTGGACACCTTCAAACATATTAGGCATTATACCTGTAATTTTATTTTCTTCTTTTGAGACAGAGTCTTGCTCTGTCACCAGGCTCACTGGCGATCTTGGCTCGATCTTGGCTCACTGCAACCTCTGCCTCCCAGGTTCAAGCGACTCTCCCACCTCAGCCTCCCAAGTAGCTGGGACTACAGGCACACGCTACCACACCCAGCTAATTTTTGTATTTTTAGTGGAGACACAGTTTCACCATGTTGGCCAGGATGGTCTCGATCTCCTGATCTTGTGATCTGTCTGCCTCGGCCTCCCAAAGTACTGAGACTACAGGTGTGGGCCACCGTGCCTGGCCTAGATATGTATATCAATAAATGAAGAAAAGAAACACGAGTCTTATACGTATCTCAAAAAAAAGTCTCTACAAACTACTAAATCCTTTGTATAGGCAAGAAATAAAATCGATCTCATAAATATCAGCAAATTGTATTTATACTTATCATCATATTTTAGAAAAAAAAATGTGACTATCCCATTTTCTAGAGGTTAGAATAATGAAACTGTCTAAATTTTTATTAAAAATGACTTTTAGGGGGCCAGGCGCGGTGGCTCACACCTCTAATCCTAGCACTTTGGGAGGCCGAGGCGGGTGGGTCATCTGAAGTCAGGAGTTTGAGACCAGCCTGGCCAACATGGCGAAACCCCATTTCTACTAAAAACACAAAAATTAGCTGGGCGTGTTGGCACGCGCCTGTAATCCCAGCTACT
>NW_012116266.1:5519690-5524036 GCF_000951035.1 Colobus angolensis palliatus
AAAAAAAAAAAAAAAGGAAAAAAACAGATTTTTAAACATCTTTTTGGAGACAGAGTCTCACTCTATCATCCAGGCTGGAGTGCAATGGTGGGATCATGGCTCACTGCAGCCTCCACCTTCCAGGCTCAGGTGATCCTCCCATCTCAGCCTCCTGAGTATGTGGGACTACAAGCATGCTACCAGGCCCGGCTAGTTTTTTTTTTTGTTTTTTGTTTTGTTTTGTTTTTGTCTGTAGAGAAAGGGTTTCGCCATGTTTCCCAGGCGGGTCTTGAACTCCTGGGCTTAAGCCATCCACTGGCCTTGGCCTCCTAATGTGCTGGGATTACAGGCATGAGCCACTGCTCCTGGCCTTAATTTCTAATGTTAACTGAATTAGTAACCTAGAAAACAGCTTCTTAACAACCCTGCTCTATTTGTAGATTTTGTGTGTGTGTGTGTGTGTGTGTGTGTGTTTAAATACAGGAACTATCTGATCACTCCTAATGCTGATGGTATTTCAGAAGGGTACTTTTCTAAGACACAAACAATTTAAATAGAGTACAATTATTTTCAGGACAACACAATTATTTCCCTTCCTTGGCTCAATTTTCATACAATCCACATTTAGAATGTTATTTGCCTTAAATGTTTTGATGTTCCTAGGCATAAAACCAGTGACTTAAGAACACTGAGCCCAGGCATGATGGCTCATCCCTATAATCCCAGCATTTTGGGAGGCTAAGGCAGGCAGATCAACTGAGGTCAGGAATTCAAGACCAGCCTGGCCAACACAGTGAATCCCCGTCTCTACCAAAAATACAAAACTTAGCTGGGTGTGGTGGTGCGCGCCTATATTCCCAGCTACTCGGGAGGCTGAGGCAGAAGAATCACTTGAACCCAAGAGGCAGAGGTTGCAGTGAGCCGAGATTACACCACTGCACTCCAGCCTGGGTGACAGAGTGAGACTCTGTCTCAAAAAAAAGAAAAAAAAACCAAAACACTGAACAAAAACACTTATTACATATGATAAACAGATTTTTTTCTACTTTATAGGCAAAAATTACATTTCCACACAATAAAATGAGTGTTGGGTTAGTTAACTCGAGCTAGTGGCTAAGACATGATGCTATAATAAGGCTAAATTAGCCAGGCACGGTGGCTCACGCCTGTAATCCCAACACTTTGGGAGGCCGAGGCAGGTTGATCATCTGAGGCCAGGAGTTCCAGACCAGCCTGGCTAACATGGGGAAAACCCGTCTCTACTAAAAATACAAAAATTAGCTAGGCATGGTGGTGCGTGCCTGTAGCTCCAGCTACTCGGGAAGCTGAGGCAGAAGAATCGCTTGAACCCAGGAGGCGGAGGTTGCAGTGAGCTAACATCAAGATCACACCACTACACCATAGCCTGGGTGACAGAGCGAGACTCTGTCTCAAAAAAAAAAAAAAAAAAGAGGCTACAATTGACCATTTGATCACTGATCCTGTGAATTAACTTTCATCTATTGCAGGGTCACAGGCAGCATCAAAACCCCTGCTAGTCAGTTCTTTAGTCACAAGGCGCATCAGCCAAATGTACAGCTGGATCAGCACAAATTCACTATCACCACATTCTATTTATCAACTTTCCCAACAAATCATGTAAGAGCTATCATCCTGACAGAGTGTACCAATTATATACCCAAGGCATCCTAAAATAAATGGTAATCTAAAAAGTGTAAAATCTACTTCAGATGCTAAATTGAAGAAATAAACTATTTTAAAATCTGTTCATTTCTATTAAATTAATATTAATCAATATTTATGTTTTAAAGTTTAAAATGTCACCACACTAAATTTGAGTCCCATTGCTAAAACAGATACTGATAGTAGTGACATTTTTCTCTTTTCAACTGGAGGAAATGTATATAATATTTAAAAAGACAAGAGAAATCTGTTTATTTTTTATTTCTTACTGGTAATAATTGCAATCCACTTTTCCACCCTCAATTTCTCTTCTGACCTGCAACTCTTTCCCCATAACATGCTGCACAACGCAATGGAATTACCACTTCAGTCCTTTAGGTTTTGCCTCTACTAGAGCTTGTGAATTCCCTCAGAACAGCATTGCTTCCTCCAGTCCTCCTTGGTACCAGCAGTGCACTACAGAACATAAATTAACTACATGGTATTAATTTCCTCCAAGATCAGCCTCTCTTACTAATTAGACTATCAAACTCTGTAGACACTAGGTATGTACCATCCATCCCTCACACAGTTCTAGGCCATAAAAGACTTTCAATTTTAGAGAAACACTGAGCAACTTTTTTTTTTTTTTTTTGAGACGTAGTTTTACTCTTGTCGCCCAGGCCTGAACCTCTGAATCTTTTCTACCCTCTCATATCAGTAAAGTACCTTACAAGTGGACATTTGTATGTTTTTGTATTAACCTTGCCTACATTCCTTTCCTAGTAGCCATACTCAACTGCCTCTTTCGAGGGAACAGGTTTATACTGTGGTTCATTTTCAAATACAAATGTTGTCTACAAGATAACAGTATGTCTAATCAAACAAAATCTCACTTCCGTGATCAACAATGTGGCCATTACAAAACTTATGAACCTATAAAATTGAAACACCAGTTTCTTAAAATTTACACTAAAACATGAAAATGCTTTCCTATATAGCTAACGTTAAGAAAGGTGCCTCACGCCTATAATCCCAGCACTTTGGGAGGCCGAGGTGGGTGGATCACTTGAGGTCAGGAGTTCGAGACCAGTCTGGCCAACATGGTGAAACCCCATCTTTACTAAAAATACAAAAATTGGCCGGCTCTGGTGGCGGGCGCCTGTAGTCCCAGCTACTTGGGAAGCTGAAGCACGAGAATTTGCTCAAACCTAGGAGGTCGAGGTTTCAGTGAGTCGAAATCGCGCCACCGCACTCCAACCTGAGCTACAGATGGAGGTTGTCTCTCAAAAAGAAAAGAAAAAAGAAAGATCCCTGGAGAGATGGAGGTGGGAGCAGGAAAAAAAAAAAAAAAAGGACTGTGGTTTAACATATTGCTTCCATTTCCACCTTTATCCCAAGAGAATTTAAATGGGAAAGAAAAAAAATGGAGGCAGAACCCATAACTCAAAATAACCATTAACAAAAAAGCAAAAGATGCTGGATTTTGCAAACTGCATTTTAACCTGCTATCCTTTCAAGTAATGTTTAAAGAAGGATTTTTCTTTAATCCACAGAATATTTTGCTTCATCCAGGAGCAGCTGGATCTCATATCATCCAGTAACCCCCGCCTCCACGCACACGCCGCTACCACTACAAGCCCCTGTGCCAAACGATCCATCACGGTAAACATAATAATTTTTAAAAAAACAAAAAAAACAGGAGGTTCATCTTCCCAATTCTCAGAAACAGTCATAGTCCGTCCTCTTCCCACCCCCAGGAAAATTGCCTATTCTAACGGGACTAGGAGGGAGGGGGGAGTCAGCTCACTACCCTTCTCCACAGGGAGAAAAATGACATTAACTTCCAACAAGAGACTGCTGCTCTTCCACCGTATCCCCTTTAGAACATAAAATATTAAGAAAGGGTTTCTGAAGCATTCACAGGAACAGAAAACTGAAGCCTGAAGCACTTCACACTGCAGCAAGATAGCCCCTTAAAATGTGGGGGATGGAGGTAACCCGTCAATACCCGCGACACCCCTACCCTAAGGGGGAGCAGGATTCCGTCAAACAGAAAATGCCACTCTCCGCCCCCTCTGCCATCCGGAACGCTGACCGGCGCGGAGTGTGGGGGCGGCCGAGGGCAGCAGCGGCGAGGAGGCGGGACGCGACACACGCACCGCGCGGAGGACTGCTTCACGGCTTTTAAAAAGGTTTTAAAAATGCATTTTCTCCAGCCGGAGGATTCCCACCCATTCACCAGCCCCAGCCCTCACCCAGCTCCCCACCCCCATCGGGGACTCCGCCGGGCCGTGTCCCCCCGGCGGCCTCGGCCCCACACCCCGAGGCGCGCGGCCCTCCATGGGGTGGTCCCCTACGCGTCCCTCACCGCCCCCTGGGCCCGACGCGCCCCAGCGGGGGATGCTTTCGCACCTGGATGTAGTTGTTCTCGCAGTAATCCGCCACCCGTTCCAGATTCGTGTAGCTGTCGAAGAGGGCCCGGCGGCCCCCCGGGATTTCCTCTTCCAGCAGCATCTGCAACTCCGCCATCTTCACATCCTCCTCCTCCTCCTCCTCCTCACACAGCTCGCAGAGGGAGCGGCGGCCGCAGCGCCAGAGAAACCCAGGACCGGGAGAGGAGGAGCGGTGGCGACGGCGGCAGTAACTCGGGAGGAGCGAGAACCAGCCCCAGCGCGCGACAGGGGAGGGGGCGACGGGGGCGG
>NW_012116266.1:5526916-5531348 GCF_000951035.1 Colobus angolensis palliatus
GCCTGTAGTCCCAGCTACTCCAGAGGCTGAGGCGGGAGAATGGCGTGAACCTGGGAAGCGGAGCTTGCAGTGAGCCGAGATCACGCCACTGGAGGCGACAGAGCAAGACTCCATCTCAAAAAAAAAAAAAAAAGAGTATATAGTTATTAGGTTTAAGGATGAGATTGTGTACCTCATGAAAATCTTCCACTACTTCTCCGTAATTGTTTAAGCTGATGAAGGTAATTGAAATCTGTTCATTTTTACAATTTTTCAGATGAACTGGTATGATAAAAGTGCATTTTCAAGCCCTTAGAGAGTTACAATTATAATAATAGTACACACTTCACATGAACTTCTTATAAACATAAATAAGCACTCATTGCTCTAAGAAGCCATATTTAAGAGCTTTAGTACAAGATTTTCAAAATTATACAAATCTAATATACTCATGTATGAGGTTGTGAAGTTATAACCCATCTTAAAACAATCTTTCTTAAATTTATTCCAGTGTTTTAAAAATTATTAGCCCCTTCTAAGTCCCATGTAATATAAGCACATCTTACCTTTAAAAACTGTAACTTCTAGCAGGACAGGGTGGCTCGTACCTGGAATCCTACCTACTCAGGAGACTCAGGAGGATCACTTCAGCCCTGGAGTTTGAGACCAGACTGGGGCAACATAGACCTTTGTCTCTGGAAAAAAAAAAAATGTTTTTTAATGAATAAAAACAATTACTTTTGTATGTGATTTAATAGCCATCTCTTTTGTTGTTGTTGTTGAGATGAACGTCTCACTCTGTCGCCAAGGCTGGAGTGCAGAGGTGCAATCTTGGCTCACTGTAATCTCTGCCTCCCAGGTTCAAGCAATTCTCTTGCCTCAGCCTCCCTAGTAACTAGGACTAAAGGCACCGCCACCACGCCAGGCTAATTTTTGTATTTTTAGTAGAGATGGGATTCCACCATGTTGACCAGGCTGATCTTGAACTCCTGACCTCAGGTGATCCGCCCACCTCGGTCTCCCAAAGTGCTGAGATTACAGGTATGAGCCACCACATTCAGCTGCTCATTTCAGTCTAAAAATGAGTCAAACAAAAATCAAGTTACAATATATAACCGTTATATACTGACTGACCTCCCTCATATCTTGGAAAATTCAAAATATTCACGTATTCATCAGATAAATTCAGGATGGATGCACTATGGAGAAAAGACCAGGGAAACAATGCTAAAGGCAGACACTAGTTTGAGGATTATTAAATCAATCCAGCTAAGAAATGATGGTGATCTCCAGGGAGAGGAGATGCAAAGAAATGGATGGAGTAATAAATATTTAGTAGGTAAAATCAATAGGGGTTGGTGAATGATTGAATATAGAAGTTAATGAAAGAGAGGAGTCAATGTTGGTGGTAAGATTGCTGGCTTGGGCACCTGGGTAATTGGTGGTGCAATTTACATATAAATTACATAATCTTTCACATGCCTGGAAAACTTCCAATTTACATTTATTTTCTATATGTTTGGATCATTGTTATCAATAACACTGGCATACAGGACACTGTATTGGGCTCTGTGTTGATATAATGCTTCTCTAGGTAAGTTATTTAATTAAACAAAAGCCTTCAGTAGTATAGCATGTTTTACCCTATCAAAAGTCTTTAACAGCTGTGGAGGGAGAGGGGGAAAAATTAGAGTAATTAACATGTGTTCAATGCCTACAATGTGCCAGGCATTCATTCTGCATTTCACATAAATTCATCTTCACAACTAAATGCAAAGTAGGTTTTATGATCCTCATCTCCAGATTCAAAAACCAAGGTTTAGAGAAACAAACTAACCAAACATACTTGGAAATCAGAGAGTTAGCAATTACACCTGGTTTTGATTGTTTTAATGTTTTTCTTTTCCATTATACCATGCTAAATCACACTTCTACTTTAACTCTGTAAATGCAGTACTTCAATAATGCACATAAACATTAATAATGTCTATTGAACATCCATTACATAACCTCTTTTAATAAAAAAAAAAAAAAGGTTAATTCTGGCCAGGCACAGTGGCTCATGCATGCAATCTCAGCACTTTGGGAGGCCGAGGCGGGAAGATCACCTGAGTTTGGAAGTTCAAGAACAGTCTGACCAACATGGAAAAACCCTGTCTCTACTAAAAATACATAATTAGCCAGGCATGGTGGCACATGCCTGTAATCCCAGCTAGGGAGGCTAAGGCAGGAGAATCGCTTGCACCTGGGAAGTAGAAGTTGCAGTGAGCTGAGATTGCGCCATTGCACTCCAGCCTGGGCAACAAGAGCGAAACTCTGTCTCAAAAAAAAAAAAAGTTAATTCCTTTCAATAAAGCAACTCTTTGATACTTAAAGGCATTCACTAAGCATAGGGTTTTTTTTTCTTCTCAAGGATAAACACAACCAATTCTTGTATTCTTCATCAAATATTTTACAGAATTATGGAATGTACAAGTTGGAGGGCATCTTAGAGATTATCTAGGACTTACCCCAATCTTTTATCGATTTGGGAACTGAAACTAAGAAATATTGATTGCCCAAGGATACCTAGTAAGTGTGAAGACCTAAACTCAAAATCGGGAGAAAGGAACAAAATACATTTTAGATACAAATATTATTTTTGAGCTGTTTCATGATATTTTTATGTAAATTCCGTTCTTATCCTTACAAGTAGCTGCCTCCTTCTGGGGTCCTCACTATCTTGTCAAAATCTTTAAAATGTGAACCCCAAATGGAACTCAGTATTCCATATTTGAAGCAAAAATGATACCAGACAACAATTCCAATGCAGTTTTTTTGGAACTTGACAACATAATTCTAAAGTTCATGTATAAAAATAAAAACACAAGAGTAGCCAGGACATTTCTGAAAAAGGATAATCAGGAAGAAAACATGTGGTTCTCATTAATAAAAACACATAAAGTAACCTGTAATCCCAGCACTTTGGGAGGCCGAGGCGGACAGATCACCTGAGGTCAGGAGTTCCAGATGAGACTGGCCAACATGGCAAAACCCTGTCTCTACTAAAAATACAAAAATTAGCCAGGCATGGTGGTGGGCACTTGTAATCCCCGCTACTCAGGAGGCTGAGGCAGAAGAATCGCTTGAACCCAGGAGGCGGAGGTTGCAGCAAGCCAAGATTGCACACTGCACTCCAGTCTGGGTAACAGAGTGAGACTCTGTCTCAAGAAATAAAAAATAAAGTAGAATAAATGAAAATATCACTAGAGTAGAATAAAAACTAAAAACTTGGCAGGGCATGGTGGCTCACACCTGTAATCCCAGCACTTTGGGAGGCCGAGGCAGGTGGATCATGAGACCAGGAAATCGAGACCATCCTGACTAACAGGGTGAAACCCCGTGGTGGCAGGCATCTGTAGTCCCAGCTACTCAGGAGGCTGAGGCAAGAGAATGGTGTGAACCTGGGAGGCAGAGCTTGCAGTGAGCCAAGATCGCGCCACTGCACTCCAGCCTGGGCGACAGAGGGAGACTCTGTCTCAAAAAAAAACAAAAACAAAAGCAAAACCCTAAAAACTCAATCCTAGTAAATATAAGAATTAAATACGTGATCAATGTGACACTTCAAATCAAAGGGAAATAAAGAGTACTAGAATAACTAGATAACAGGAAAAACATGTTAGCTCATGATATAAAAATAAATAATGGGCCAGGCACAGTGGCTCACACCTGTAATCCCAGCAATTTGGGAGCCCAAGGCAGGTGGATCACTTGAGCTCAAGAGTTTCAGACCAGCCTGGGCAACAGAATGAGATCCGATCTGTACAAAAAAACAGAAAAATTAGCTGGGCATGGTGGCACACATCTGTAGTCACAGCTACTCAGGAGGCTGAGATGGGAGGATAGCTTAAGCCTGGGAGGCAGAGGTTGTAGTGAGCCGAGACTGTGCCACTGCACTCCAGCCTAGGCAATAGAGCCAGAACCTGTCTCAATAAATAATAATAAATAAATTCTGACTGAGAGAAGTGGCTCACACCTGTAATCCCAACACTTTGGGAGGCTGAAGCAGGAGAATCATTAGAGCCCAAGAGTCCAAAACCAGCCCGGACAACAAAGTAAGACCCCTGTCTCTACAAAAAAAAAAAAAGAGAGAGAAAAGAAAAATAAGTTAGCCGAGCATGGTGATACACGCCTGTAGTCCCAGCTACTTGGGGGGCTGAGGTGGGAGGATCTCTTGAGCCCAGGAAGTTGAGGCTGCAGTGAGCCATGATCTGCACCACTGCACTCCAGCCTGGGCGACAGAGCAAGACTCTGTCTCAAAATAATAATAAATAAATGCAACATAAATTCAAGATTTAAAGTTTTTTTTTTTTGAGGAGGAGTCTCGCTCTGTGGCCCGGGCTGGAGTGCAGTGGCTGGATCTCAGCTCACTGCAAGCTCCGCCTCCCGTATTTACACCATTCTCCTGCCTCAG
>NW_012116266.1:5532738-5533136 GCF_000951035.1 Colobus angolensis palliatus
AGAGAGAGAGAGAGAGAGAGAGAGAACACACTGTACACCTGGAACACAACCTGAAGGGATTATATTTTTGTAATCTATAGTGGTTTCCTTATCAGCAATGCCAAACTAAAGAGCTCCCTTCTTTGTAAACGATAAAGGGATTAAAAATTTTTAAACATTAAACCATAAGAGAGTGGACAGTATAAATTTGAAATTATGCACCATAATGTAGTTCTATGTATAGCAATGGGGTAAGGCTGGGTGCTGTGGCTCACGCTTGTAATCCCAGCACTTTGGGAGGTGGAGGAGGGTGGATCACTTCAGGTCAGGATTCGAGACCAGCCTAACCAACATGGTGAAACCTTGTCTCCATTGAAAATACAAAAAAAAAGAAAGAAAATTAGCTGGACGTGGTGGCT
>NW_012116266.1:5534141-5535156 GCF_000951035.1 Colobus angolensis palliatus
GCTGTAGCTCAGGCCTGTAACCCTAACACTTTGGGAGACAGAGTGGGGAGGATCACTTGAGTCCAGGAGTTTGAGATCAGCCTGGGTAATAGAGTAAGACCCCAGTCTCTACGAAAAAACAAAAAAAAATAGCCAGGCTTGGTGGCATGTGCCTGTTCTCTCTGTTACTGGGGAGGCTGAAGTAGGAGGATCACTTCTACTCAGGGAGTTGAGGCACTGCAGTGAGCCATGATCCCACTTCTGGGCGGCAGAACAAGACCCCATCTCAAAAAAAGGAAAAAAAAAGAGAGAGGCCTGTGGATCTCCTGGAAGATGGCAGCGTGATCTGTGTCCGGCACCACCAGAAAAGTCTTCATGTGGACAGTCTCAGGGCACCACGTAGAGAATTTTGGTCTCGATCCAGAAAAGAGAAAGAGCCAGTGGTTGCTGAGACAGTAGAAGAGGTGAAAAAGGAACCTGTCCCCAGTGTGTCTACCCTCATGAAGCCAAGTACACACGCCACCTGAAGATCTCCAGAGTCATTTAGAATCTTACGTTAAAAAGTTTTTGGTTCATCTCTTCCTAGTAATTGGCAAGACATCTCACTGGAAGATGGTCGTCTACAGTTCAATCTCTTGGCACATTTAGCTGATGACTTGGGTCATGTAGTCCCTAACTCCAGACTCCACCGGATGTGCAGGGTTAGAGATGTTCTTGATTTTCTATAATGTCCCTATTCAAGATAGATCTAAATTTGACTAACTCAGTGCCAGTAATCCACCCCCTAATTTGAAAATCATTTGGAGTTACTAAGCAATTTGGAAGAGAAACACATTGAAATCATTTTTTCCCCTGAGCAAGGGGGCTGCTTATTAGACCTTTCGATACTTCACCATGTGAAATACTACCAGAAGTGGTCTCTAAACCTACTTTTTCTATAGAGGAATGTGTCATCTCTTTATTTCTCATATTATGAATGGACAAATAACAGGACTTTCTATTTTCATATTTGCTGAAACCTTTTTTTTTTTTTTTT
>NW_012116266.1:5535674-5537920 GCF_000951035.1 Colobus angolensis palliatus
CCCGTCTCGGCCTCCCAAAGTGCTGGGATTACAGGCTTGAGCCACCGCGCCCGGCCTGAAACCATTTTTTAAATGAAATTAGGCCATTACTAATTTATGAAAAATTTTGAGAGGATACTGTCATTAACTTGGGTTTAAGACAGGAGGACATTTCAAGTTCACACCCTTCATAGGCATAAAGTAGTAGTTGCAAGAAAATGTTTTTATCCTGTTAGGACTCATATCTAAGATAGTTATTATACATTGCACATATACAAATAAGCTTGTATTAGATAGATACCTATAAAAGTGTGTTGTATATTACTGACCGTCCTAGATTAATTTCTTTGGAATTAAAGTAGATTTGTTAAAGTGAAAAAAAAGAAAGAAAAGAAAAAAGAATAAAGTAGAAAATGTATCTCTCAAAAATACTTTATATTTAAATTTGTATTTATTTATTTATTTTTTTAGAGACAGGGTCTTGCTCTGTCTCCCAGGCTGGAGTGTAGTGGTGCCATTATAGCTCACTGCAGGCTCAAGCTCCTGGGTGATCTGCCCACCTCATTCTCCTGCCCTAGCCTCCCAAGTAGCTGGGTCTACAGGCAGGAGCCACTGTGTCTAGTTCATTCATATTTTTGTTTTAAATTATGTTGAAGATTTTCTTAAACTTCAAGCTTCAAAATATATTAACTGAGTTTTTATTACTGAAAAGTATACTAACCTTCATTTAATAATATGAATTACAGAGTTTGAAATGTAAGTTTTTCTGATTATGTATTAATACCATTAGAACCTGTATGCTAAATATTAACTGACCTATCAAATGTATAATTTTCAAACCTTGCTAATTTTTTAAAAAACAACTTGTTTCTTGTCTGTTGCAATAATATTACTAACAAAGAGATTATACTTTGACAAAATTGCTAACTGAATTCTATGATGCTTGGTAATAATGTCTCATTTATGTAGTACACAGTTGATAAGAATAAGGGTATTCTTGGCCACTGATTGCTATTTTCATGAAATAGAATGTAGAAGAGGTTAACAGCAAACAAAAACTGACTCGTGATTTTATCAAAGTTATTTCATGTATCCTCTTGGAAAGAAAGGAGTAGAACAGAATAATCTTGATATTTTAAAATGGCAGGGAACACTGAATTTAACTACACTTAAAATATTTCAGTAGGATTTCTTCCTCCCTCCTCCACAGGAATTAACAATATATATTTCTCACAGATTTCTGTTAACTACTTCTATTATCTAAATGTCTACCCATATGACTAAGTGAATGATTCATATCACTGAAATGTTTCATAGGGTTTTATAATGATATTTCAGGGAAAAACATCATTTTAACTTCCAGCAGAAAATTTTCTGACAATTATTCTTAATATACAGGAAAGTAAGAGTTTCATGAGTGAAATGGTTTAAGAAAAGAGATTTTTAGAATTCTTTTGGCAGGGTATGGTGGCTCACACCTGTAATCCCAGCACTTTGGGAGGCCAAGGCGGGGGGATATCTTGAGTCCAGGAGTTCCAGACCAGCCTGGACAACATGGTGAAACACTATCTTTACAAAAAATACAAAAACTAGCCAGGCATGGTGGCTCTAGCCTGTAGTTCCAGCTACTCAGGAGGCTGAGGTGGGAGGATCACTTGAGCCCTGGAGGTTGAGGCTGCAGTGAGCAATGATCATGCCACTATACTCCAGCCTAGGCGACAGAGTGAGAGACCATGTTTCTATATATATATATATACTTTTGCAACTTTAATAAATGTGTATATGAAATTTTTTTTTCTTTTTTCACAAAAAGATTGGCATCTATTCATTGCCTATTTTGTAAAGAATTGTAAGACATTCTAGAGATTTAAACCACTTAAAAGAAAAATCGTGAATGAGACATTTATATATATTTGCAAGAACTACTAGCATACAAGCAAGAAGGAGAGCCCTCAAAACCCACCAAGTCACAAGTACCATGCCCTCTAAGGTCAGACATGTCTGGGGGCCAGCTATACTCCAACCAATATAGTTGCTCAGAATTCCACTGCTCAGAGGGACACTGTGCTTGGGGTTTAATGCTTTGGGGGCACTGTCTTTAAATTCTTTTTTTTTTTGGACAGAGTCTCACTCTGTTGCCCAGGCTGGTGTGCAGTGGCTGATCTCAGCTCACTGCAAGCTCTGCCTCCCAGGTTCAAGCGACTCTCCTGCCTCAGCCTCCCGAGTAGCTGGGATTACAGGCATGCATCACCATGCCTGGTTAATTT
>NW_012116266.1:5538361-5542882 GCF_000951035.1 Colobus angolensis palliatus
CACCGCGCCCGGCCTAAATTCTTAATAATTTCATTTTTGAATTTGTGTTTTGTAAGTGAAGTCCAATGGGACCATGGAGCATGCTTGGAGCCCACCTCCATGCCTCCCCCTACAGGTTCTCAGTGACTAGCTGCCTGCCCCTTGGTACCCTGATCCCCACCCAGCCTTCCTCTCTCCAACTCTGCTCACTACTACAGCCACTATTGCCTTCTGCCCTGAGCAGTAATTGGATTACATTGGCAGGAGAGTGGAGAGGAGGCTCACTTTTCCCTGTGGTTGCCCTCAGCCTCCAGTGGGGATCTGGGAGTAGGTTGGAGGGGTCCCACAAGCAGTCTGTTTTGGAGTATTTTCAGGAAAGGCAAGGAAACATCTACTTTGGGCTGGCAGCACCACAGCATGTTCAACAGGTGTTGAATAGGGCTCTCTACACCACCCTAGTCAGTAAGGTGTCCCAGTGCAGATTTCAGTTCCTTGGGATCGCATACACCAAAGGTTGAAAAGGCAGGGCCATAAGAAGAGGAGATTTCCTCCTCCACTAGGTCTCACAAATTATATAGCCAGTAGTGATTGTGCCTCTTACAATAAAAATGAACTCAAAAACCTTTATAAACATCATAACATGGACTGTGGGACATCTTTCAAGTGTTTTATTTGAAGGCTGGGCATGGAAATGGGGTAAGAGGAAGTGAAGAGGTATCCCCGGACCGTTGGTGGATTGGGGCTCAGGCCGGAAGCTGCTTCTGGGTTATCTCTGTGCACATGCATGCCATCACAGAGAAGGGTCTTGTGGTTCTGAGACATCCTATGATATCAGCTACTGATTAGATTGAGAAGAACCCAAGGAGCCTGGATCAGTGTTAGGGCTAACCAAGAGAGTTGGTCCAGAATGTACCAAACTTCCTAAGATCACCCTGTAAATCTTCTAGATATGAAAAAAGAGAAACAGAACAGATTCACAGTTCTACTTCAATCCCAAATTTCATCTTGGGTTTGAAGCCAGAAACATCTCTGATCATAGAGAGAACAAGATGACATTTACCTATGTGACATCACTGTGCTATAGAACTTCCCTATTGCTTGATTTGCATTTTCTAATATTATATAATTTCTACAGGGCACCATCCAGATAGAAATATACCACAGAGCTCAATTCTTGTAATTAGACCCTGTACTGGAAAATACAAAAACCTCAAAGAGACAGAGAAAAAATTTATACACACATTAAGAAAGGTTGTCATGGCAACTTTGCTTGAAGATATGTATTTTTAAATCTAAGTAAATTTGGCATTCAGAACATTTGCATCTCCCTCAAAGGTTCTGTATCAAGAATATTTTTAAAAATTGTTTTCAAATTTCTTCTGAATGTACACTTCCTTGAAAGCTTAAAAATTCCTATGAATATAATAGCAGCATAGACTCAAGCACATATTTTCAGAAGGCCCTATATGAGGAAAATCCAAAGTGAAAGGGTAAAAACATTACTTTTCTACCCCTAGAATCCCTAGGCTTCTCCCTTTAAAATGTTAAACTGTGAGCAGGCTATGCCCATATAATCTCTACAAGGTCCTTTAATGCTCTAAAAATCAATTAGCTATTAGTTGATGACCTTGCAATATATGCAACAAATTATGAAAACTGAACATACCTAGTGCTGCAGTATAATTAAGCAACAATTAATACAGACCACTACAATAAATATCACCCTGTAACTTAACCAAACCAATTCTTATCTTTGTTTCTTCTTACTTTGAAAGTTCTCCAGTATTCCTAATCAGCATCATTGTTGAAAGTATTCCTTGATGAGATAACTAGTTTAATCATCTTGCTCATACATTGAAATTAAAGTGATGAGGCCAGCCGCGGTGGCTCACACCTGTAATCCCACTTTAGGAGGCCAAGGTGGGCGGATCACAAGGTCAAGAGATGGAGACCATCCTGGCCAACATGGTGACACCCCATCTCTACAAAAATACAAAAATTAGCTGGGGGTAGTGGCACTTACCTGTAGTCCCAGCTGCTAGGGAGGCTGAGGCAGGAGAATTGCTTGAACCCAGAAGGTGGAGCTTGCAGTGAACCAAGATCATGCCACTGTACTCCAGTCTGGCAACAGAGTGAGACTCTGTCTCAAAAAAAAAAAAAAGAAAAGAAAAGAAAGTGTTGGGTCCATGCCTGTAATCCCAGCACTTTGGGAGGCCAAGGTGTGAGGATCACTTGAGTCCAGGAGTTTGAGACCAGCCCTGGCAACAGAGTGAGACCCCGTTTCTACAAAAAAATTAAAAAGTTAGCCAAGTGTGGAGGTGCATGCCTGTAGTCTGAACTACACAGGAAGCTGAGGTAGGAGGCTTGCTTGAGCCTGGGAGGCAGAGGGTGCAGTGAGCTGAGATGGCACCACTGCACTCCAACCTGGGCAACAGAGTGAGACCCTGTCACAGAAAGAAGAGAAGGAAGGAAGGAACGGAGGAAGGGAGGGAGGGAAAATAAAGACTGGAAAAAAAAAAAGGAGAAAGAAAATACAGTGATGGTTTCACTCCCAGCAGTTCCGTGTGCTTCTTCCCCAATTATAGCTTATGACAGAAGCCTCCTGTCACCTTTGTCATGTAGTTATCTCCAAGTTCCTTCCTATGTTCCTCTCAGCCACTAACCTAAAATGTCCTTGAGCTATGTATTAGTTTGTTTTCACACTGCTGATAAAGACATACCCGAGACTGGGCAATTTACAAAAGAAAGAGGTTTAATGGACTTACAGTTCCATGTGGCTGGGGAGGCCTCACAATCATGGCAGAAGGTGAAAGACACATCTCACATGGTGGCAGACGAGAGAAGAGAGCTTGTGAAGAGAAACTACTATTTTTTTAAACCCATCAGATCTCATGAGACTTATTCACTGTCACAAGAACAGCATGGGAAAGACCCACTCCCATGATTCAATTAACTCCCACCACCCAGTCCCTTCCACAACACGTGGGAATTCAAGATGAGATTTGGGTGGGGAAACAGCCAAACCATATCATTTCACCCTGGCCCCTCCCAAATCTTATATCCTCATATTTCAAAACCAATCATGCCTTCCCAACAGTCCTCCCAAAGTCTTAACTCATTTCAGCATTAACTCAAAAGTCCACAGTCCAAAGTCTCAACTGAGACAAGGCAAGTCCCTTCTGCTTATGAGCCTGTAAAATCAAAAGCAAGTTAGTTTCTTCCTAGATACAATGGGGGTACAGGCATTGAGTAAATACAGCCATTCCAAATGGGAGAAATTGGCCAAAACAAAGGGGCTACAGGCCAGATGCAAGTCCAAAATCCAGTGGGGTAGTAAAATCTTAAAGCTCCAAAATTATCTCCTTTGACTCCATGTCTCACATCCAAGTCATGCTGATGCAAAAGGTGGGTTCCCATGGCCTTGGGCAACTCTGCCCCTGTGGCTTTGTAGGGTACAGCCTCCTTCCCGGTGGCTTTCATGGGCTGGCATTGAGTGTCTGTGGCTTTTCCAGCTGCACAGTGCAAGCTGTTGGTGGATCTACCATGTTGGGGTCTGGAGTATGATGGCCCTCTTTTCATAGCTCCACTAGGCAGTGCCCCAGTGAGGACTCTATGTGGGGGCTCTGACCCCACATTTCCCTTCGACACTGTCCTAGCAGAGGTTCTCCATGAGCGCCCTGCCCCTGTAGCAAACTTCTTCCTGGACATCCAGGTGTTTCCATACATCCTCTGAAATCTAAGCAGAGGTTATCAAACTCCAATTTTTGACTTATGTGTACTTGCAGGTTCAACACCATGTGGAAGCTGCCAAGACTTGGGGCTTGGACCCTCTGAAGCCATGGTCTGAGCTCTGTGTTGGCCCCTTTCACCCATGGCTGGAGTGGCTGGGACACAGGACACCAAGTCCCTGGACTATACACAGTACAGGGATCTTGGGCCCAGCCCACAAAACCACTTTTTCCTCCTAGGCCTCTGGGCCTGTGATGGGAGGGGCTGCTGTGAAGACCTCTGACATGCCTTGGAGACATTTTCCCCACTGTCTTGGGGATTAACATTTGGCTCCTCATTACTTATGCAAATTTCTGCAGCCAGCTTGAATTTCTCCTCAGAAAATGGGATTTACTTTTCTATCGCATTGTCAGGGGCAAATTTTCCAAAGCTCTGCCTCCCTTACAAAACTGAATGCTTAACATCACCCAAGTCAACTCTTAAATGCTTTGCTGCTTAGAAACTTTACCAGATACCCTAAATCATCTCTCTCAAGTTCAAAGTTCCACAAATCTCTAGGGCAGGGGCAAATGCCAATAGTCTCTTTGCTAAGAAATAGCAAGAATCACCTTTGCTCCAGTTTCCAACAAGTTCCTCATTTCCATCTGAGAACACCTTAGCCTGGATTTCATTGTCCATATCATCATCAGCATTTTGGTCAAAGCCATTTAACAAGTATCTAGCCGGGCGCAGTGGCTCAAGCCTGTAATCCCAGCACTTTGGGAGGCTGAGACGGGCGGATCACGAGGTCAGGAGATCGAGACTATCCTGGCT
>NW_012116266.1:5543092-5544741 GCF_000951035.1 Colobus angolensis palliatus
AAAAAAAAAAAAAAAACAAGTATCTAGGGAGTTCCAAACTTTCCCACATTTCCTTCTTCTGAGCCTTCCAAACTATTCCAACCTCTGCCTGTTACCCAGTTCCAAAGTTGCTTCCACATTTTTGGGTATCTTTTCAGCAGTGCCCCACTCTACTGGTACCAATTTACTGTATTAGTTTGTTTTCACACTGCTGATAAAGACATGCCTGAGACTGGGCAATTTACAAAATAAAGAGGTTCATTGGACTTACAGTTCTATACTGCTGGGGAGGCCTTACAATCACAGCAGAAGGCAAGGAGGAGTTTAAGTTACATCTTATGTGGATGGAAGCAGGCTAAGAGAGAGCTTGTGCATGGAAACTCCCCATTTTAAAACCATCAGATCTCATGAGACCCATTCACTATCACAAGAACAGCACAGGAAAGACTCACCCCCATGATTCAGTCATCTCCCACCAGGTCCCTTCCACAACACGTGGGAATTATGGGAGCTACAAGATGAGATTTGGTGGGTGACAGAGCCAAACTATATCAAGCTGCTTCCCAACCCAGTACCCAGAGAGCTCTGGGTGCTAGAAGATTCAAGGTGGTAAAGCTCTGGGACATGAGACTGTGGGGTTCTCCCTCCTGAGTATACACAGTAATAATGCCTTGTATGTTTTATTTACTGCTATACCCCCAGTGTGTAGCATAAGATCTGGCACACGTGCTCAATAAGCAACTATTGTCTGACAAATGGGTCCCATTTCTTTGGGTGGGAATGGAAAAATCAGGACAGGGATAGGAGTCAGTGAAGCTAGAGGACATATGGGGCTCTGGCAGAAGAGAGGTGGAGGTAAGGGAGAGAATATGGTATTCAGGTGGTTCAGTTTTAAGGCTATGGTCATTCTTAGACTAGAGAATCTCTGGACCATATATAGTTTAAGGAATTTGTCTCTAGATCATGTTGGGCAAAATGGGTTCTGTTCTATAAGAGACTACTTCTATGAAATCTGGATTTTACAGGAACTGGTTTCAGAGATGTTATTGAAAAAAAGAGTACCTTCATCAAATACATTTGGAACATTCAGAGTTTAACCAAATTAAAGTAGGTTTCTTTTTTTTTTGAGAGGGAGTCTTGCATTGTCACCCAGGCTGGAGTGCAGTGGCGTGATCTCAGCTCACTGCAAGCTCCACCTCCTGGGTTCAAGCCATTCTCCTGCCTCAGCCTCCTGAGTAGCTGGGACTATAGGTGCCCGCCACCATGCCCGGCTAATTCTTTTTATTTTTAGTAGAGATGGGGTTTCCCCATGTTAGCCAGGAAGATCTCAATCTCTTGACCTCATGATCCGCCCGCCTCGGCCTCACAAAGTACTGGGATTACAGGCGTGAGCCACCGCGCCTGGCCTAAAGTAGGTTTCTTTACAGTAGGACTTTTTGGCTCTTCCAATATTAATGTATATTATAAATATCTGAGAAAGAATATAGTATGGAGAATCTGAGAATGAATATCAAGGAAACTTCTGAGAGTATCTCACAGGATGGTGTTTCGTGAGACATTGTGGGAAATAATGCTCTCACTAACCTCGTAAAAAACACTTATCTTTAAACATTTCTTGGTTCAATGATCATCTAATGATAAGACATAGAAGGAACAGGATGGGGCTGGGT
>NW_012116266.1:5545491-5553016 GCF_000951035.1 Colobus angolensis palliatus
GAGGTTGCAGTGAGTTGAGATTGCACCATTGCACTCCAGCCTGGGCGGCAAGAGCAAAACTCCGTCTCAAAAAAAAAAAAAAGGATACAGAAGGAAAAAATGACTACTTAGTTACCAACTATTTTAGTTGTGTTTTGTATAGTACTATATTATAAATCTATGTTCACATCTAATACAGGCATGAGTGGAAGGCAGGCATACAACATCCTCTTAAACACTTCTATTAATGGAGTATTCAGCACATCACAAAATAGCTTTATGGATAGTTCGGCTTCTTAATTTTTTTTTAACTATTAAGTAACATCAATCATTTCCTTTATTCTGTATGCACAGAACACTGACAATAAAGATTTCATTCATTTACTCAAAAATATTTATTGGTTGCCTTTTTGGGGACAGATACTTTATGACTTTATGACAGTTACAATGGTAAAGTAACAAAATTTCATTTCATACCATCATGTGTTTAAAGTTAAAATAAGTATTTTAGATGTAAATAAACGTTTTTTTAAAAATTACCAAACAGGATATGTGTAATTTATTTGCTCATGGCATTTTATCACATACTATAACAAGTTCTATTTATCACATACTATAACAATATTTATTCCCAGTCTCTAGAAAGTCAGTCAATGGGCCGGCGCAGAGGCTCACGCCTGTAATCTGAGCACTTTGGGAGGCCGAGGCAGGCAGATTACAAGCACAAGAGATCGAGACCATCCTGGCCAACATGGTGAAATCCCGTCTCTACTAAAAATAAAAAATTAGCTGGGCGTGGTTGGCGAGACTGTAGTCTGACCTACTCGGCAGGCTGGGGCAGGAGAATCGCTTGAACCTGGGAGGGGGAGGCTGCAGTGAGCTGAGATGGCGCCACTGCACTCCAGCCTGGTGACAAAGTGAGGCTTGGTCTCAAAAAAAAAAAAAAGACAGCCACCGAACTGTAAACCAATTAAACTGGTAGAACTGGAAGAGTGTGATTTATTACCTTGTTTATAGCCTGAATGTCTTACAAAATGGATCCCAACTCAAACTTTACAATTATCCATTAAGTGTCATAAAATTCTATAAGTCAAATATTAAAATTGATTTATAAGTCTACTCCGTTTAAAAAAGCCTATTCCCTGAAGCCCTTACAAAAATGAATAAAGGAATATGTTTAACTTTTATTTATTTATTTATTTGAGGGTTGTGCTTTGTCACCTAGGCTGGAGTACAGTGGAATGATCATGGCTCCCTGCAACCTCTACCTCCTGGACTCAAGCGATCCTCTCACCTCAGCCTCCTGAGTAGCTGGGACTACAGGTGTGCACCAGCACACCTGGCTAATTTTTGTATTTTTCGTAGAGATGGAGTTTGAGTACAGTGGCATGATCTCGGCACGCTGCAACCTCCACCTCCCAGACATTCTCCTGCCTCGACCTCTCAACTAGCTGGGATTACATTTGCCCACCTCCACGCCCACTAATTTTTGTATTTTTAGTAGAGATGGGGTTTCCCCATGTTGGCCAGGCTGTTGTTGAACTCCTGACCTCAAGTTGTACGCCCACCTCAGACTCCCAAAGTGCTGGGATTACAGGTGTGAGCCACGGTACCAGCCAAAACTTTCTTTTAATATTAGTGGTATGTTATTCTCTCAATACTTTTTTTTTTTTTTTTTGAGACAATCTTGTTTTATTGCCTAGGCTGGAGTACAGTGGCACAATCTCAACTCACTGCAACCTCCACCTCCTAGGTGTTTTTTTATTTTTCCTCATGCCTCAGCCTCCCAAGAAGCTGGGATTATAGGCATGTGCCCCAAAGGCCAGCTAAATTTTTTCTTTTTTTCTTTTTTTTGTTGAGATGGACTTCTGCTCTCGTCACCCACACTGGAGTGCAATGGCGCGATCTCGGCCCACTGCAGCCTCCGACTCTTGGGTTCAAGCAATTCTCCTGCCTCAGCCTCCCGAGTAGCTGGGATTAGAGGCACCTGCCACTACGCCCGGCTACTTTTTGTATTTTTAGTAGAGATGGGGTTTCACCATGTTGGCCAGGCTAGTCTCAAACGCCTGGCCTCAAGTGATTCACCTGCCTTGGCCTCCCAAAGTGCTGGAATTATAGGCCCGGCCTATTTTTTCAATAATTATGAATAGTACATCATTTAAACCTACTGCTTGATCCCTCCTTAATAACTAAATATACCACTGGCCATCATAGTGAAAACCTGTCTCCACTAAAAATACAAAAAAATGGCCAGGCACGGTAGCTTACGCCTGTAATCCCAGCACTTTGGGAGGTCAAGGAGTGTGAATCACCTGAGGTTAGGAGTTCAAGACCAGCCTGGCCAACATGGTGAAACCCTGTCTCTACTTAAAAAATAAAAAAATTAGCCGAGTATAGTGGCACATACCTGTAATCCCAGCTACTCAGGAGGCTGAGGCAGGAGAATTGCTTGAACCTGGGAGGCGGGGGTTGCAGTGAGCCAAGATCGTGCCACCACACTCCAGCCTGGGTGATACAGCGAGACTCCGTCTTGAAAAAAATAAATAAATAAAAACATAAAATAGAAAGGGGCTGAGTGCTGTGGTGCGTGCTTGTAATCCCAGCACTTTGGGAGGCTGAGTTGGGCAGACCACGAGGTCAAGAGTTCGAGACCAGCCTGACCAACATAGTAAAATCCTGTCTCTATTAAAAATTAAAAAAATTAGCTGGGTGTGGTGGCGTGCGCCTGTAACCCCAGTTACTTGGGAGGCTGAGGCGGGAGAATTGCTTGAACTTGGGAGGTAGAGCTTGCAGTGAGTCGAGATGGTGCCACTGCACTCCAGCCTGGTGACAGAGTGAGACTCCGTCACACACACACAAAAAAGATAAAGAATGACAAAAATCTGTGCCTACATTCAGAATGACAAGAATACTAATGTTCTGGTTGTAGAAAATACTATTAGTTCAAATATGTTAAATGTAAATATTTTGTATAATATATATAAACCATATATGCATAAAAAGAGTATCTATATTAGAATTTTTTTTTTTTTTTTTGAGACAGGGTCTTGCTCTGTCAACCAGGCTGGAGGGCAGTGGCACTACCATGGCTCAATGTAGCCTTGACCTCCTGAGCTCAAGCCATCCTCCCGCCTCAGTCTCCTGAATAGTTGGGACTACAGGTGGTGTCACCAAGGCTGGCTAAGTTTTTATATATTTTTATAGAGACAAGGTTTCATCACGTTGCCCAGGCTGGTCTCAAACTTCTAAAAGCTCAAGAAATCTGGCCTCCTCGGCATCCCAAAGTGCTGGAGTTACGGGCATGAGTCACTGTGCCTGGCCTACATTAGAATCTTAACAGTGGGACTGGGCATGGTGCCCCACGCCTGTAATCCCAGCACTTTGGGAAGCCGAGGTGGGCAGACTACTTGAGGTTAGGAGTTCGAGGTCAGCCTGGCCAACATGGTGAAACCTCATCTGTACTAAAAACACAAAAATTAGCCAGGCGTGGTGGCACATGCTTGTAATCTCAGCTACTTGGGAGGCTGAGGCAGAAGGATCACTTGGACCTGGGAAGCAGAGGTTGCAGTGAGCCGAGATGGTGCCACTGCTCTCCAGCCTGGGCGACAGAGAGTGAGACTCAGTCTCAAACAAACAAACAAACAAAAAAACCCAGAATCTTAACAGTGGTTAACTTCAAATAGTGAGACTATTAACTGAGTTTGACATTTTTGTGTTTTCCTAGATTTTTCTATAATATTATTATTTCATAATAAAGCAGTAAAGATTTTTATACAAACTATTTTAAGATAAAAGAAACAAATTTTGACATGGGGTTATAAATAAGATAGATCTATTTATATAAAAAAATGGAACTATACTTTTGTGAGACAGATAAGTATCATGTAAGTTTTTTGATTTTTCCCAAACACATGCACACAATTAATATTGCCTTAAATTTTGTTAGCATAAGTTTGAAAGAGCTCTTTGGTTCATAAAAAAAATGTTTTTTGGACCAGGTGCGTGGCTCACGCCTGGCTAATTTTATATGAAATTACACCTGCAATCTCAACACTTTGGGAGGCCCAGGTGGGAGGATCACTTGAGCCTAGGAGTTTGAGACAAGCCTGGGTGACGCGGGGAGACACTGTCTCAAAAACACAAAAACAAACAAACAGCTGGGCATGGTGGCTTGCACATGTAGTCCCAGCTACTCTAGAAGCTGAGGTGAGAAGATCGCTGGATCCCAGGAGGTGAAGGCTATAGTAAGATGTGATCATGCTACTGCACTCCAGCCTGGGCAACAAAGCAAGACTCTGCCTCAAAAAAAAAAAAAAAAAAAAAAAAAGTTATGTGCTTATTTCTTTTTCTTTCTGTGGGACAGAGTTTCACTCGTGTTGCCCAGGCTGGAATGCAATGGCGCGATCTTGGCTCACTGCAACCTTCACCTACTGGGTTCAACCAATTCTCCTGCTTCAGCCTCCCAAGTAGCTGGGATTACAGCCATGTGCCACCACGCCTGGCTAATTTTATATTTTTAGTAGAGACGGGGTTTCTCCATGTTGGTCAGGCTAGTCTCGAACTCCCGACCTCCAGTGATCTGCCTGCCGTGGCCTCCCAAAGTGCTGGGATTACAGGAGTGAGCCACTGTGCCTGGCCATGCTTATGTTTTTTAAAAATACACTTCTGAACTACCAAAAAGAATCAAAATCAGTGAAGTAGTTTTTAAAAATCCCAAAAGCTACAAAACTTAAATTACTTACTTCAATATCAATTAAAAACCCATTTGATAGTTCAATAACTTGGGTCCTGCTAGAATCATTCTATAAGCCATCAGTGACACTGAAGTGGCCAAAATTTGAGTCATTTGATAAGTACAAAGAACACGTATTTTTGTCATGTGAATGGCAGCGAATGAGTAACTTAGTTTATATAGTAACAGTATTTTTATTTAAAAAATTATCTAGTGAATAATTTCTTTTTAATCCTTTGTTAGTCATGTAACTATGGATAAAACATACTAATTGAGCTGATTCCTTCATGCTCTCTTTTCCTTGATTCCAATCATTATTAGTTATTCTACACTGCCTCATTTATTGACAATTATGCCTACTGGCTGACTCTGGTTCAACTGCCCTATTTTTGCTTTCATCAGTTTATCATATCTCACTTGCTGTAAACTCCACCTCTTTCATCTCATCTGATCTGACACCCGGTTTACATATCAATTGGCTACTCTAATCTTCTACCGCCAGTTTCCAACCCATTTGTACTTGGGTAACAAAGGAGGATGCTCTATACACACAAAACCACAGAAAATAAGTGGGAAGGGATAATAAATTTCACTTAAAGTTTTAGAATTTTTTTTTTTTTTTGAGATGGAGTTTCACTCTTGTTGCCCAGGCTGAAGTACAATGGCACGATCTCGGTTCACTGCAACCTCCACCTCCCGGGTTCAAGCAATTCTCCTGCCTCAGCCTCCTAAGTAGCTGGGATTACAGGCATGCACCATCATGCCTAATTTCGTAATTTTAGTAGAGATGGGGTTTCTCCATGTTGGCCAGGCTGGTCTTGAATGCCTGACCTCAGGTGATCTGCCCGTCTCAGCCTCCCAAAGTGCTGGGATTACAGGCATGAGCCACCGCAACCGGCCAAAGTTTTAGAATTTAAGTTATTCCAAAAATTAATTTGTTTTTCAAGAATAAAAACTGCATCCAATTAAATTCTGTTAACTGGTAATGACTAGGTCTAAAATGTTAGGTATTTACCAATAAATTACATAAAATAACTCAATAACAAAGGGTTTTTTTTTTTAAAGAGATAGGGTCTCACTTTATCACTCAGGTTTGGCTTAGTGGAGTGTTGTGATCACAGTTCACTGAAGCCTCCAACTCCTGGGCTCAAGCAACGCACCCACCTCAGTCTACCAGAGTACATTCTTGAAAGTAAAATTACAAATGAAATTCAGCAATGTTAAAAATAAGCCCACTTGCAGACAATTATCATTTTTCTTCCTCTTTCCTCACTCTCTGTACTTGGCATATTTCCTATGGTGGCTGTCTTAAAGAAAAAAAGAATCCTTCATAAATAGTGTAGCCAAAAAAGCTGGACTAATATACAATGCCATCAATAAAGTATTATATATAAAATTTGTAAGTGCTAAAGTGTAATTTTGAAAAATACGTAAAATATATATATGTATGTTTTTGAGACAGAGTCTCGGCCCTGTCGCCCAGGCTGGAGTGCACTGGCACGATCTCAGCTCACTGTAATCTCTGACTCCCAGGTGCAAGCAATTCTCCTGCCTCAGCCTCCCAAGTAGCTGGTACTACAGGCGCACACCACCATGCCCAGCTAATTTTTTGTAGTTTTAGTAGAGATGGGGTTTCACCATGTTGACCAGGATGGTCTCAATCTCTTGACCTCGTGATCTGTCCACCTTGGCTTCCCAAAGTGTTAGGATAACAGGCATGAGCCACTGTGCCCGGCCTACTTAATATATTCTTGAAATAGCGCCCCCAACTTTTTTTTTTTTTTTAGAATGAGTTTTACTCTTGACACCCAGGCTGGAGTGCAGTGGCATGATCTCGGCTCACTGCAACCTCCACCTCCTGAGTTCAAGTGATTATCCTGCCTCAGCCTCCTGTATAGCTGGGATTACAAATATACACCACCACACCCGGCTAATCTTTTTTTTTGTCTTTTTGGTAGAGATGGGGTTTCACCACGGTGGCCTGGCTGGTCTCAAACTCCTGACCTCAATTGATCCACCTGCCTCGGCCTTCCAAAGTGCTGGTATTACAGGCATGAGCCACCGAGCCCGGCCTTTTTTGTTTGTTAGACAGGGTTTTGCACTGTTGTCCAGGTTGGAGTGCAGTGGTGTGATCACAGATCACTGCAGCCTTAACCTCTCCTGGTCTCAAGTGATCCTCCCACCTCAGCCTCCAGAATAGCTGGGACTACAGGTGTGTGCCACCATGCCCAGTAATTTTTTTTTATATTTGTAGAGACAGGGTCTCCCCATGTTGCCCCGGCTGGTCTCAAATTCCTGGGCTCAAGCAATCCATCAGCTTTGGCCTTCCAAAGTTCTGGGATTATAGGCATGAGCCACTGTGCTCTGCCCGAATATTTGGTTACTTACTAGTGAGACTAAACACTTTTCTAAAAGTTGGTTAGCCATGCTATCTTATAAAAGCTGTTTGTTCATGTCTTTTGTCCATTTATCTTTTTTTTTTTCTTGAGACAAAGTCTCGCTCTGTGGCCCAGGCTGGAGTGCAGGGGTGCGATCTCGGCTCACTGCAAGCTCCGCCTCCCAAGTTCAAGCAATTCTCCTGCCTCAGCCTTCTGAGTAATTAGGATTACAGGTGCACACCACCATGCCCAGCTAATTTTTGTGTGTGTGTGTGTTTAGTAGAGCTGGGGTTTCACCATGTTGGCCAGGCTGATCTTGAACTCCTGACCTCAAGTGATCTGCCTGCCTCAGCCTCCCAAAGTACTGGGATTATAGGTGTGAGCCACTGCGCCCGGCCAATTTTTTCTATTTCTGGTAGAGATAGGGTTTCATCAT
>NW_012116266.1:5553066-5555949 GCF_000951035.1 Colobus angolensis palliatus
TCTTGACCTCAGGTGATCCACCCACCTCGGCCTCCCAGAGTGCTGGGATCACAGGTGTGAGCCACCACGCTCGGCCAATTTTTTGTATTTTTAGTAGAGATGGGTTTCATCATGTTGGCCAGGTTGATCTCGAACTCCTGACCTCAGGTGATCCACCCGCCTCAGCCTCCCCAAGTGCTGGGATTACAGGCATGGGCCACCACTCCTAGGCAATTTTTTGTATTTTTAGTAGAGACGGGGTTTCATCATGTTGGCCAGGCTGGTCTCAAACTCCGGACCTCAGGTGATCCACCTGCCTCGGCCTCCCAAAGTGCAGGGATTATAGGTGTGAGCCACTGCACCCAGCCTATGTTTCTATTTTATGCATATTCAACAAACATGATTCCCCAACTTCTGCAAAATAAGTTCTTTCTTCAAGAACACTGATTTTAGAGCCCACAGTAAGAAAAAGAATATAAAAATAATGGCAAAGAAAGTGAAAAAACAAAAATAAAAAGTAGAAATCTAAAGTTTCCCACTAAAATGATCAATATACTGTGCAGTAAGTCAAATGTGTATAATGAAGAAAATATGATATATAAAAATCCAAATTTACAAAATTAAGTACAAATAAGTGTTTATATTACAAAGTGTTACTGGTTTATAAAAGGATTCAACTCAGATTTTTTAAATGGTTGTTTTCCTCAATCAATTTAACAATGATTTTAAATGCATAAAATTTTAATATCTCTTTGAGACAGTGATCCAAGCTTCTTCCCTTGACGATGTTACCAGTTCATACTTTGTTTCAATAACTTGTCCCTCCACAGAAAGTAGGTGCAGTCTCTTCACCAATACACTAAGAAGTACTGTGGTCACCATATATGCAAACCTAGTCAGGAAGAAAGTCAACTAGTTACTAAAGATTAAAAAGTATACTTTAAACCTGCATGCTCTGCACATGAACCCCAGAACTTAAAGTACAATAATAATAATAAAATTATACTTTAATCATATAGATTGCCCATTCTTATCAACAGTGATCATCAAAATTCTAAGAAGAGAGTCTGGCATTCTATTATTCACCTCAACTCTGGACACTCCTGTGTGCCTGAGAATCCAAGTGAGGAAAAAGTTTTCATTACTAATTCATCATCAAACCGATCTGGATCAAACCTAAAAAGAAAATTTGACGTTAATCACAATATAGCTCCACTGGCATTTTACATGTTGACACTAAAAGAACACAAGTATGTAATAAAGTTAAAAATCGACTGAAAATAGAAAGTGCTCTTACATTATATTTAAATGTCACTTATTTTTATGTTCCCAAATTATTTAACATATATTTAGTCTATCACTGTTTCTTACTATATTTTAGTTTTTGAGACAGGGTCTCGCTCTGTTACCGAGGCTGGAGTGCAACGCTGCAATCAAGGCTCACTGCAGCCTCAACCTCTTGGACTTAAACTATTCTTCTACCTCAGCTTCCTGAGCAGCTGTGACTATAAGCACATGCCACCAGGCCCAGCTACTTTTAACAGTTTTTTGTACAGTCTCCCTATGTTGCCCAGGCTGGTCTTGAACTCCTAGGCTCAAGTGATCCTCCTGCTTCAATCTCTCAAAGTGCTGGGATTATAGGTGTGTGAGCCACTGTGACTGGCACTTTATTATTTCTCTCTTTTTTTTTCTTTATTAGAGATGGAGTCTCATTCTGTCGCCAGGCTGGAATGCAGTGGCACAATCTCGGCTCACTGCAACCACCACATCCCAGGTTCAAGCGATTCTCCTGTCTCAGACTTCCAAGTAGCTAGGACTACAGGCACACACCATCACGCGCAGCTAATTTTTGTATTTTTAGTAGAGACGGGGTTTCACCATGTTGCCAGGATGGTTTCGATCTCTTGACCTCGTGATCCACCTGCCTCAGGCTCCCAAAGTGCTGGGATTATAGGCACGAGTCATGGCGCCCAGCCTACTTTATTATTTCTAAATAATAGATGCAAAATATATTTCTCGAGAATCCAAGGTATAAGATAGTTACACGAGTTTATATTATTTTGTGAAATGTAAGGATAAATCATAGAACATCATATAATGAATATTTAAATAAATGTAAGACCTGTTACATGAGACCACCTTATCAATATGTAAGAAATTTTATATTGCCTCTTCAACTGAAATTTATGTCTTAAAATTGGAGGCTCCAGCCTTAAAATTGTATTTATCAATTATATTACATCTAGATTAATAGGTGAGAGAGGCTGGACACAGTGGTTCACGCCTATAATCCTAGCAATTTGGGACTCCAAGGTGGGAGGATCACTTGAGCCCAGGAGTTTGAGATAGGCCGGGGCAACATAGCGAGACCTCATTTCTATTAAAAATTTTTAAAAGGCTGGGCACAGTGGCTCAAGTCTCTACTAAAAATACAAAAATTAGCTGGGTGTGGTGGCGCATGTCTGTAGACTCTGCTACTTGGGAGGCTGAGGCGGAAGAATCACTTGAACCTGGGAGGCAGAGGTTGCAGTGAGCTGAGATCGTGACACTGCATTCCAGCCTGGTGACAGATTGAGATTCCGACTAAAAAAAAGATGTACAACGCTTCTCTTAAGCCACTGAATTCTAGGAGGGTATCTGGATTAAAGCGAATGAAAAGCATACTCTACATATGTGTGATTATTATCATTATTTTTTATTTTTTATTTTTTTGAGATGGAGGTTCATTCTTGCTGCCCAGGCTGGGGAGAAATGGCATGATCTCGGCTCACCGTAACCTCCACCTCTCCTGCCTCAGCCTCCCGAGTAGCTGGGATTACAGGCATGAGCCACCATGCCTGGCTAATTTTGTATTTTTAGTAGAGACGGGGTTTCTCCATGTTGGTCAGGCTGGTCTGGAACTCC
>NW_012116266.1:5555999-5557184 GCF_000951035.1 Colobus angolensis palliatus
CTCGGCCTCCCCAAGTGCTGGGATTATAGGCTACGGCGCCCAGCCCATTATTTTTCATAGATGGCGTCTTGCTTATTGCAAGACCAGCCTGGCAACAGAGCAAGACTCTGTCTCGAAAAAAATAAAAATAAAAAATAAATTAAAAAAAAAAAAATTAGCCAGGCGGGATAGCATATACCTATAGTTCCAGTTACTCTGGAGGGTGAGGTAGGAGCATTGCTTGAGCCCAGGAGGTTGAGGCTGCAGTGAGCCCGTGTTTACACCACTGCACTCCAGCCTGGGCGACAGAGCAAGATCCTGCCTCAGAAGAAAAAATAATGTAAGGGAAATGAAGGGCCTAAGAAACATTTTTTGTTGTATAGAATTTTACTCTGTAAAATCATTGAAGAAACGCATATATTAAAAACAAAACAAATAACCCACGTACCACAGAACAAAAAAATTCCTCACAAAAACAAGTATTCTTAAATGACTTAAATTCTGAATTTTAAAAAAAGGGAAATTCTTGGGAGCTAAGATATGAGGATGCAAAGGCATAAGAATGATATAATGGACTTTAGGGACTTGGGGGAAAGGGTGGGGTTATGAGGGATAAAAGACTACACATTGGGTACAGTGTATACTGCTTGGGTGACGGGTACACCAAAATCTCAGAAATCACCACCAAAGAACTTATTCATGTAACCAAATACGACCTGTTCCCCAAAAGCCTATTGAAATAAAAAATAAATTAAAAAAAAAAGCAAAAAGAGAAGCAATAAAAATAAAGAATAGAAAAACGCACTGGAAAACAAAAAAGGCCGGGCACGGTGGCTCACACCTGTAATGCTAGCACTTTGGGAGGCTGAAGTGGGCAGATCACGAGGTCAGGAGATCGAGGTCATCCTGGCTAACATGATGAAACCCCGTCTCTACTAAAGCTACAAAAATAGTAGCCGGGCATGGTGGTGGGTGCCTGTAGTCCCAGCTACTTGGGAGGCTGAGGCAGGAGAATTGTTTGAACCTAGGAGGCGGAGCTTGCAGTGACACTAGATTGCACCACTGCAATCCAGCCTGGGTGACAGAGTGAGATTCCATCTCAAAAAAAAATAAAAAGAAATTTTGCTTTTTTTTTTTTTGCGATGGAGTCTTGCATCTTGCTCTTGTTGCCCAGGCTGGAATGCAATGGCACAATCTTGGCTCACT
>NW_012116266.1:5557234-5570745 GCF_000951035.1 Colobus angolensis palliatus
TGTTGCCCAGGCTGGAATGCAATGGCACAATCTTGGCTCACTGCAACCTCTGCCTTCCAGGTTCAAGTGATTCTCCTGCCTCAGCCTCCTGAGTAGCTGGCATTACATTACAGGCATGTGCCACCACGCCCCGCTAGTTTTTGTATTTTTAGTAGAGACGGGATTTCGCCATGTTAGCCAGGCTGGTCTTGAACTCATGACCTCGTGATCTGCCTGCCTCGGCCTCCCAAAGTGCTGGGATTACAGGCGTGAGCCACGGTGCCTGGCCTGCTTTCATTTTCTTAAAACAGATGCTAATTACTTTTCACTTAGTATAAAAGTGGTAATAAAAGAGACAAAGAATAGCAAATAGCAGATTCACATAAGAGAAAAAGCAGTGAACAGAAGATATAATGGTGATGCAGGTCAGGCTTGGTGGTTCATGCTTGTAATCCCGCCACTTTGGGAAGCAGAGGAGGGAGGATGGCTTGAGCTCAGGAATTCAAGACCAGCCTGGGCAACATGGTGAAACCCATCTCTACAAAAAGTAAGAAAATTAACCAGGTGTGGCGGCGCACGCCTGTGGTCCTAGCTACTTAGGTGGCTGACGCAGAAGGATGGCTTGAGTCAGAGAGGTCAAAGCTGCAGTGAGAAGTGACTGCACTACTACATTCCAACCTGAGTGACAGAGTGACAGCCTGGGTGACAGAGTGACAGCCTGTCTCAAAAGAAAGAGAAGAAAAGGGGATTCACTGGTTTTCTTTTGTTGTATCATTGCTACATACTGAATTTTCTCCTCAAAACTTAGGAAAGGAATGCAAAACGTGCAAACCCCAAAACTGACAGTCACAAAGACAATGATAAATATTTCATACTTGTGTGGAGATGGCCAAGTATTAGGATCCTGAAGTACCACACCAAGGGCATAAAGGACAAGGGTCTGTGAAAAAAAAATCCAATTAGTCAAGGACTAACAGAGATAAAATGACTTCTAGAAAGTCAACTTATTCCAAACTTCTTTTAATATAGATAGTGAATACAAAATAACAATTTAAAATAATGGAAGAAATTGGCCGGGTGCGGTGGCTCACGCCTGTAATCCCAGCACTTTGTGAGGCTGAGGCGGGTGGATCATGAGGTTAGGAGATCAAGCCATCCTGGCTCACACAGTGAAACCCTGTCTCTACTAAAAACACAAAGAAGCAGCCAGGCGTGGTGGTGGGCACCTGCAGTCCCAGCTACTACTCGGGAGGCTGAGGCAGGAGAATGGTGTGAACCCAGGAGGCGGAGCTTGCAGTGAGCCCAGATTGCGCCACTGCACTCCAGCCTGGGCGACAGAGTGAGACTCCATCTCAATAAATAAATAAATAAATAAAATTTAAAAAAATAATAATGGAAGAAACCACAAGTGATTATTTTGGTAATCTTACAATGAGGAAGGCCTCCCTAAGCATGTCACAAAATCTAGAAACCATAAAGGAATAACAGACTTAACTATATGAAAATTTAAAATCTGCATCCAGTTAAAAAACAATAAAAAAAGAATGTAAGCAACAGTGAGTTATTTGCTATATAACTGACAGAGTTTGTATAGTATACAAAAATATATATAAGCTCACTAGAAAAATCAGTGAAAGTTATAAAGACCAGAATTCACAAAAGAAAAATACAAACTGTTAATATATGTATGAAAATTTGTTCAATTTCTCCAATGATCAGAGAAAAGCAAGATTCATAAAATATACATAAGACTCAAATTCACAGGTGGTGAGGATTTGGAAAGAAAAAACATTCTCATACATTGTTGCTGAAAGTATAAAATGGCTTTCAGAGAACATTTTAAATTTAACATACACATGGCCCAGTGTAGCGGATAATGCCTATAATCTCACCACTTTGGGAGGCTGAGGCAGGAGGATCACTTGAGCCTAGGAGTTCGATATCAGCCTGGGCAACATAGTGAGACTCTGTCTTTATAAAAAACAAAAAAAATTTAGTCCAGGTACTTGGGAAGCTGAGATGGGAGGATCACTTAAGCCTGGGAGGTTGAGGCTGCAGTCGCACCACTATACTCCAGCCTAGGTAAAAGAGCAAGACCCTGTCTGAAAATAATAATAACTGAACATACACATGGACTTTGACACAAAAACTCCATGTCGAAGACTCTACTCAACACCTGTACCAGTATATAATTAAAAAAAAATGTCAATCATAATTTCCATTAGCGGGGGCTGCTTAAATAAATCATGCTGGTCGGGCATGGTGGCTCATGCCTGTTATCCCAGCACGTTAAGAGGTGGAGGTGGGTGGATCACTTGAGGCCAGGAGTTTGAGACCAGCCTGGCCAACATGGTGAAACCCCATCTCTACTAAAAATACAAAAATGAGCCAGGCCTTGTAGTGCAAGCCTGTAATCCCAGCTACGCAGGAGGCTGAGGCAGGAGAATCACTTGAATTCGGGAGGCGGAGGTTGCAGTGAGCCAAGATTGCACCACTGCACTCCAGGCTGGGTGATACAGTGATATTCTGTCTCAAAAAATCAAATTAAAACATAAATTATGGTACAGTCACACAATGGAATATTATGCAGCCATTAATAATGAGTCGAATCTGTATCAAGTGCTAGGTATACTAATAGCCATGATACACTCAATAACAGAAGAAAATTAAAGAACAATATAGGAAGAGTAACTTTTCACATATAAATTATTTAATACATACGTAGATGTGTGTTTCTATAAACATATACACAGAAATAGGTCTACAGAAATACATACTAAACTGCTAACAGTAGTACCTTTTGGGAAGAAAGACTTTTATGTTGTTTGAACTTTAAAACAAGCACATATTATTTTGTAACTAAAATAATTGCATCTTTTATTTAATAACGGGTAGCGTTTATTTGCCACTTTAAACAAATTTAGAATACACACCAGGCGGGGTGCAGTGGCTCATGCATGTAATCTTAGCACTGTGGGAGGCCAAGGTTGGCAGATCACCTGAGGTCAGGAGTTCAAGACCAGCTTGGCCAACATGGCAAACCCCGTCTCTACTAAAAATACAAAAATTAGCTGGGCATGGTGGCGGGCACCTGTAATCCCCACTACTCAGGAGGCTGAGACAGGAGAATCCCTTGAACCTGGGAGGTGGAGGTTGCAGTGAGCTGAGATTGCACCATTGCACTCCAGCCTGGGTGACAAGAGCGAAACTCCATCTAAAATGTATATATATATACACACACACCAAAAGAGTTGAGAATAGTTGAATGAATTAAACATATTAAATATTTTCTACCTCTCTAGGAATAATAAATTGGTCAATTTTTCCTTCAATATCTTGAAGCTGGGCAGAAACTGGAGTCAGTTTGGCAGTTCGAACAGTTTCACAAAGCACATGCTGACAATATCTGTTTAAAAAAAAATTTTTTTGAAGATGTTTATTTTGGGAGGCAGTTAGAAATGTACATACATTTAAAAAACGTTCTTCAACAACGGCTCAAACATTCCTAACTTGAAATAGTCCCATCATAATTCTTATCTGCTTAAAGATATGTTATATATTAGAAGTATATAAAAACTTATTAAAAATTTTATAAATTTTAAAATAAATACATTTTATAAGATTTGTTATTAATCTACATATAACTCTAGGTAGATAAAGATTTCAACAAATAAAAACACTTTTAAAAGTACCAGAAGAAAACTCAAAATGTTTCTATAATTTTTTTAAAGTTTATTTTTAGCATGAAGCTGACAGAAAATTATAAAGAAAAATATAAATAACCTAACTAGAGAAACATTTTGTTTACATATTTCTAAAGATAACTAGAAAAAATATTTTCAGTAAAGATATCCTTAATGTATAAAACCTCTTTAAAAGTAATTAAAATAATCCAACAACCCCATAGAAACCGGGACAGAGAATACAAAAAGCAATTCACAAAAACATACTAATGGCCTGAAGACATGAAATGATACTCAACTTAATTAACAACTTAAAGACTGCCAATCATAGCGTTTTTTTTTTACTTGCCAGATTGACAAAGATGAAAAAGAATGACAGCAGATATTACTAGAAAAAGATGGAGAAAAAGACATTCTCATATCCAATTGGTGGAAGTATAAAGTGGTACACCTTAAGTGTACATCACAATGAGAAGAATAAAAACTAAAATGTATTGCAATTTTGCTCTGAGTTAGTTCACTTAAATACTTTATATACAGGATCTTATCGAATCCTTACAAGAAACCCGTGGGTGCTATTATTATTCTAATTTTACAGATTAAAATCAGAGGCAGTTATTTAAGATCACATAGGAGGTAAGTTGTGTTGACGGGATTCAAATCTTAACCACTGACCTACTGCATACATCCTTCAACTAGAAGCTCACTTCTAGGACCTTATTATACAGAAATATTTGAAAATATTAGCAAAGATGTAAGCACAGAAGTGTTAATTGTTTGTAACATCAAAAACAACAAAATCAAAATGGGAAACATTCTTCCTTCCTTTCCTCTGTACAAATATTTATTGCATACCTGCTACCTGTGAAGCACTGTGCTAGATACTGAGCTACAACAATAAACAAGAGATACACCATCAAAGGGGTTCAGATGCTAGTTGGCAGTGGGGAGGCAGAGTGGATAGGACATAAAGGATGAACAATTAAGCAAGCATAGCACATGTTACGATAAAGGAAGTTCGGGGTATTACTGGAATATAAGGCAGGAACAGCTACTCTAGGGAAAGGGTTTTGTAGAGAAATAAACACAGGCTGGGCCGGGAGCAGCGGCTCACGTCTGTAATCCCAGCATTTTGGGAGCCAGAGGCGGGTGGATCACTTGGGGTCAGGAGTTCGAGACTAGCCTGGCCAACATGGTAAAACCCCGTGTCTACTAAAAATACAAAAATTAGCTACGTGTGGTAGTGCACGCCTGTAATTCCAACTACTTTGAAGGCTGCGGCATGAGAATCGTTTCAACCCAGGAGGTGGAGGGTGCAGTGAGCTAAAATTGTGCCACTGCAAACCTGCCTGGGTGACAGAGAGAGACTGCATCTCAAAAAAAAAAAAAAAACAGGAGAGAGAAAGAGAGAAATAAACACAGGCTGAAATCTGCAAAACAACAACATAAAAAAGAAAAAAAAAAACTCAAACCACCCACAATAAAAAAAAACCCCACCCCAAAACCAAAAACCAAAACCCGGACTTAACTAAAGGAGAGACAAAAAGAGAATCTATACAGAGGAACGGTTTGTGCAAAAGCCAGGACAGGAGGTAAGAAACAAAAGACTTTGAGCAGAGCTAAACTGAAAGCTATGAAGAGGCACAAGTGAGGATAAGGTGAGTACACAAGGCCCAGCTTTTGAAATGCTTCGTGAGCTATAGTAGAGAGTTTAAACTTTAAAAAGTTGTTTATTTCCTCATTTATTTTTAAGAGACAGATTCTTGCTCTGTTGCCCAGACTGGAGTGCAGTGACACTCTATCATGCTGCAGCCTCAACCTCCGAAGCTCAAGCGATCCTCCCACCTCAGCCTCCCTAGTAGTTGTAACCACAAGCACATGCCTTTATGTCTGTCTAATTTTTAAATATTTTGTAGAGACAGGCTCCCTCTATGTTGCCCTGAATGGTCTCAAACTCTCGGGCTCAAGCAATCCTCCAGCCTCAGCCTCCCAAATTGCTGGAATTAAAAGCATGAGTCATTGCACCCAGCCCAATTGTTACCAGCTTAAGGGCACACATTTACGAAGGAATTTCACCTTCGACTTCACACACTTCTATATGATAAAAACTTCAAAAGGCAACTAGTATTACTTTTAAAAAAGTAGTTACATTCAATGTAATAAATAAAACTTCCAACATTTAAAAGCCTCCCAGTTCTTTCCAGTGGTTATCTTGTTTTCTTTTCTTTTTTTGAGAGAGGGTCTCACTGTTACCAGGATGGAGTGTAGTGGTGTGATCATGGCTCACTGCAGCCTGGACTTCCTGGGTTCAGGTGATTCTCCTGTATCAGCCTCCTGAGTAGCTGGGACTATAGGCATGCACCACCATCCCTAGCTAATTTTTTGTATCTTTTTTTTTTTAGAGATGAGGTTTTGCCAGGTTGCTCTGGCTGGTCTTGCACTCTCGGGCTTTGGCGAGCCTCTCACCTTCACCTCCCAAATTGGTGGGATTACAGGTGTAGGCCACTGTGTCCAGCCACTCTATCTTCTCTATAGTTGATTTTATGCTCCAAGGTAGGGTTGCTTGCTACTCAGTCTCAGACTTCTAACCCCAAAGCAGTCACAGTTCAATTAAAAAAAAAAATTAATTAAGGTATAGTTATATGCAATAAAATTAACCCATTTTACCTGTACAGTTTGAATTTTAGTAATTGTATACAATTGTGTAACTACAACCACAAGTAATATATAAGACAGTTTCATTTTCTTTCTTTTTTTTTTTTTTTTTTGAGTAGTCGTCTTGCTCTTTCGCCCAGGCTGCAGTGCAGTGGCGCGATCTCGGCTCACTGCAAGCTCCGCCTGCTGGGTTCATGCCATTCTTCTGCCTCAGCCTCCCGAGTAGCTGGGACTACAGGCGCCCGCCACGGTGCCCGGCTAATTTTTTGTATTTTTAGTAGAGACGGGGTTCCACCATGTTAGCTAGGATGGTCTCGATTTCCTGACTTGTGATCCACCCGCCTCGGCCTCCCAAAGTGCTGGGATTATAGGCGTGAGCCACTGCGCCCGGCCGACAGTTTCATTTTCTTCATGCCCCTTTGTAGTTGATCCTGTCCCCATTCCTAACCCCCAACAGTATGCTTTTTATTACCATAATTTGCCTTTTCTAGAATTTCACACAAATGAAATCATACAGTAGCCGTATTTTATGTTTCACCCTTTCACTTAAATCACTAAGATTTATCTGTGTTGTTGTGTGTATTAATATGGTGTTCCTTTTTATTACTTGGTAGTATTCTATGGTATGGTAATACCACAATTTGTTTATCTATTTACCGGTTGAACATTTGAACTACTTCCAATTTTGGGCTATTTTGAATAATACTGCTATGAATATATGCAAACAGGTCTTTATGTAGTCATGTTTTCATTTATCTTGGAATGAAATTCCAAAGAGTGGAATTGCTGGGTCATATAAGTGTATGTTGAACTTTTTAAGAGCCTACTATATTGTTTTCTATTGTTTTCTTTTCTTTTGAGACAGGGTCTCACTCTGTAACCCAGGCTGGAGTGCAGTGATGCAATCACTGTAGCCTCGACCTCCTGAGCTCAGGCAATCCTTCCACCTAAGCCTCCTGAGTAGCTTGGACTACAGGCGCATCCCAGCACAAGCACATCTGGCTGGTATTTTGTATTTTTAGTAGAGATGGGTTTTTGTCGTGTTGCCCAAGCTGGTCTTGAACTACTGGGCTTAAGTGATCCGCCTGCCTTGGCCTCCCAAAGTGCTGGAATTACAGGTGTAAGCCACCACATCTGGTCAAGCCTACTAAATTATTATCTAATGTTGCTGTACTGTTTTTTATTACCATCAACAAAGTATGAGTGTCATACTTGCTCGACTTCACTAGTACTATTTAACAGACTAAGTTAAACATTTCCCACACAACCTTATGATTTTAAAAAGCAGATTCATTTACCTAATAAAATCTACGTATAAATACTTGAAGTCCTATAAAAATATATAGCTTTCCTAAATAGCAACAATAGCTTTAAATTAGATAAACCAGTTCAAATTTACCTTTTAATAATCTCTTTTTATTGTGTTCTTACCTGAGCTGCTCAATTTTCTCTGGAGTAATAGGACCATTTCCAAAAACTTGGTTTATCTCTTCATATAAATTTTTTTGAACTTCTTCAGAGGTGGTTAAAAAACAGATTGCCCAGGTACACACTAGGTAAAACATTATATGAATAACAATGAAAATAGCTAAGTCGTGGCTTGGGTATGGAATAAGAAAAAAACTAATTATTTAGAGTGGGGTTTTTGTATTTGCTTTTTTTCTCCTACAGTACAGAAGATAACATAAGTGGTACCAAAAAGTAAAATTCTTCACAGAGTTTGTATTACACTGAATGGAACATCAATATTTACGGATTGCCCTCCAACAGACATAGTGCAATCTGGATGCCTTCTTTCTTAAAACTGGTAAGTAACCGGAGCCAATTAATTTTACCTTAGGTGAAATAGTTATGATAATAAATAAATTTCATATCTGTAGGAGTGCTCAATGTTGGTTATTGCAATGGATTACTGGATGCACTCAACCTTATTAGGTTGATTTATCAGTTCACTTAGGAGCACTAATGAAATGATTCAGACAAATCAAGCTAGCAGATTTATCAATAAATCAATATTCTAACATATTTACCTGTGATGGTAAATACACTGGCTCAAAATTTGTGACTGGTTATTGCTTAGAATAGTTCTCAACCAGACGTGGCGGCTCACACCTGTAACCCCAGCACTTTGGGAGGGATTGCGCAGAGGGGATCACTTTGGGAGGGGATCTGAAGCTGGGGGATTGCTTGGGCTCAGGAGTTCAAGACTAGTCTGGACAACATGGCAAAACCCCATCTCTACAAAAAACTCAAAAATCAGCTGGGTGTGGTGGTGTGTGCCTGTAGTCACAGCTACTTGGGAGGCTGAGATGGGATGATCGCTGGAGCCCAGGAGGTTGAGGCTGCAGTGAGCTGTGATCACGCCACTGCACTCCACCCTGGGAAACCAAGTGAGACCCTGTCTCAAACAAACAAACAAACAACAACAACAAAAAACAGTGGTTCTCAAAAACCACCTGAGAGATGGCTGATGCTATAACCTCACATTCACAAATTCTGGTTCAGTAGGTTTATGGTAATGTCCAAACATCTGTACTTTTAACAAATAGAATATCACATTTATCTCAATTAACACCAAAATGGGAAGATGAATGGCTCATGGCTTACTTTAGCTTAAACTGATTTATGGATTATATTCATTGAGCAAATGAAAATGTAAAGAAATTACATGTTGAGAAAAAATCAGAAGAAATGAAAATGTAAAGAAATTACATGTTGAGGAAAAAACAGAGGAAAAAGAGTAATTGTATTTTCTTTAGTAATACACTGGGATTATAACTATTAAAAGAATGGAACCTTCTGAACATATGTACTACCTCTTTCCCTAGAATATGTTTGAAGTGACACCATCTGTAGCTCTATTGTTCCTGTGTCAAACACTTTTTAATATCCTTCTAGTAACTTGTACTTTACTTACCAATGATCTCTTTCCTGAGCTAAGGGTTAACTTAAACTTATCTCAAAGTTAATTTATAAAAAAAGTTTTCCTGATACACCTATTACCCATATTGTTATTATTAAAATCAGTAGTTACCTGGTACTCAATTACTCTGATTAGTTTTTTTATATCTAGAGTTCACAAAAAACATGAGTGACTGCCTGTCCTTAACTTTTCCCTACATATGCCTCTTCATTACGGCTTCTGAGTGAACTATAGAATTTCTATTTTACAAGTGATGTGAAAACTTGTGCAGGGTACAATATGTATGTCACACAATTTTACAACACAGAGTAATATACAACTGAAGGATTCACCACAACGATTTGCATACAGTGGTCATTCATGTACTCTGCTTGACTATATTATCACTTAAAATTAATATAACAGGCCAGGCGCGGTGGCTCATGCCTGTAATCCCAGCATTTTGGGAGGCCAAGGCGGGCAGATCATGAGGTCAAGAGAACAAGACCATCCTGGCCAACATGGTGAAACCCCGTCTCTACTAAAAATACAAAAAATTAGCCGGGTGTGGTGGTGGGCACCTCTAGTCCCAGCTACTTGGGAGGCTGAGGCAGGAGAATCGCTTGAACCCGGGAGGCAAAGGTTGCAGTGAGCCAAGATTACACCACTGCATTCCAGCCTGGGCTACAAAGTAAGACTCTGTCTCAAAAAAAAAAAAAAAAAAACTCACATTGACTTTTGGTTTGTGGGTTTTTTTTTTTTTTTTTGAGACGGAGTCTCGCTCTGTCGCCCAGGCTGGAGTGCAGTGGATCTCAGCTCACTGCAAGTTTCACCTCCCGGGTTCACGCCATCCTCCTGCCTCAGCCTCCCGAGTAGCTGGGACTACAGGCGCCCGTCACCTCACCCGGCTAGTTTTTTTGTATTTTTTAGTAGGGACGGGGTTTCACCATGTTAGCCAGGATAGTCTTGATCTCCTGACCTCGTGATCCGCCCGTCTCGGCCTCCCAAAGTGCTGGGATTACAGGCTTGAGCCACCACGCCCAGCCAAGGGTTTTTTTTTTTTTTTTTTTTTTTTAGATAGGGTCACACTCTGTCACCTAGGCTGGAGTGCAGTGGCAGTGATCACGGCTCACTTGAGGCCTTGATCTCCTGGCTAAAGTGATCCTCCCACCTCAAGCTTCCCAAGTAGCTGGGACTACAGGAACATGCCACCACGCACAGCTAATTACAATTTTTTTTTTGGTAGAGATCAAGTCCCACTACGTTGCCCAGCCTGTCACACTGGTTCCTTTGTAGGACTCTATTAAAAATGATGGCTGAAAATAGCTTTAAAATGTGATTTTAAGCCACTTAATGTGCTTTAAATGCAATACTGAATCAGACACAATTTCATAGCTCAGAGATAACTTGGAGGTCATCTGGAGCTAAACTCGTATTTTAGAAAAGGAGGAAAATGGAGAGATAAGTATCTTGCCCAAGGCTAATAAGGGGCAGAGTAAGGAGTAAGAACTTATTAAGGTTTCTTGTTTATCTACTCTCAAAAACTTCAGAGAAGCCTTTAAAAACCACCAACCTACATCCAAATACATAGCAATTCTCCTAAAATCTCCCTAAAAACTGAAAATAAAACTAACATATTAATTCAACCTTGGAAATAGTCACTTTTCTTGGTGTCCAGAGCACAAGTGATTTAGATTTTTAAAGGTCTTTAGCAAAGACATATTTATTTTTAATGTAATACGTTTTAAAAACAAGGATTTTAAATCTATTTTTATATTAATTTTTTTAAAGCTGGGGTCTTGTTTTATTGTCCAAGGTAGGCGACCTCCTGGGGCTCACACAATCCTACCACCTCAGCCTCCAACGTAGCTGGGACAAGTGTGCACCACTGGACCAAACAAGTAGGCATTTTTTAAAAAAAGTTGAATGAGGCAGGATGTGGTAGCTCACGCCTATAATCCTAACACCCTGGGAGGCCGAGACGGGCGGAGCACCTGAGGTCAGTTCAAGAATGGCTTGGCCAACATGGTCTCTACTTAAAATATGAAAATTAGCCAAGCATAGTTGCAGGCGCCTGTAATCCCACCTACTCAGGGGACTAAGGCAGGAGAATCTATTGAATCGAGGAGGTGGAGGTTGCAGTGACCTGAGACAGTGCAATTGCACTCCAGCCTGAGTGACAAGAGTGAAACTCTGTCTCAAAAAAAAAAAAAAAAAAAGGCTGAATACATTATTTTTGACATATGCTTACCTAAATTCAATTTAATCATCTATAGTATCTGGACATTTCTGTATGCCAAAGAAGAAAACTTTATAGGAAGTTTACATTTGTATCATTTTAAAGAAAGTTTCCTTAAACATTAAGGGATATAAATGAAATCCTTCAAGGGAACATAAATTTTCTAAAATTTAAATTCATGTCCTAATACTTCCTTTTGTTTTTTGGGTTTTTTTTTTTTTTTTTTGAGACAGAGTGTAGCTCTGTCACCCAGGTTGCAGTGCAGTAGTGCGATCTCAGCTCACTGCAACCTCTGCCTCCAGGGTTCAAGCGATTCTCTTGCCTCCTGAGTAGCTGAGATTACAGGCACATGCCGCCATACCCGGCTACTTTTTGTATTTTTAGTAGAGATGGGGTTTCACCATGTTGGTCAGGCTGGTCTCGAACTCCTGATCTTGTGATCCGCCCCCTCAGCCTCTCAAAGTTCTGGGATTACAGGCATGAGTCACCATGCCTGGACTCCTTTTGTTTTTTGACAGGGTCTCACTCTTGTCACCCAGGCTGCAGTCCAGTGGTGCGATCACGGCTCACTGCAACCTCAACCTCCTGGGCTTAAGTGATACTCCCACCTTAGCCTTCCTTACATAACTGGGATTACAGGTGTGTGCCACCAGGCCTGGATAATTTTTGAATTTTTTAGAGATAGGGTTCCGCTGTGTTGCCCAGGCTGGTCCCAAATTTCTGGGCTCCAGTGATTCATCCACCTCGGCCTCTCAGAGTGCTGGCATTATGGCTATGAGCCACCTTGCCTGGCCCCCTAATACTTTCTTTAAGTATTTTTATCTTAGTATATTTTTATGCCTACAGAAGTATTTTTATAAATACTGTATAAATAAATGGTACTCCACCAATCTAAAAACCAAGTGAGGAAACTTAGAAACATATCAAATGTTTTACAATTTTACATACAAATCACCTACAATTTCAATGAGAGGAGTTCTTTTAAATTGTGATTTCTGTGGCCTATATACTCTTGTTGGTAGACCTTAATAATAGCAAACTAGCTTGGAGTCAAAGTGGAAAGCAGCAGCAGGAAATGAAAAGCTCACTGTTCTGGTTGGAAAGGTGTCAACAGCAGTTCATTTTAAAGGCACTAACTAGAATTCACAATCCATAAAATGTGTCAAGAAATTTACGGCAATTTTCAGAGGTGACTTTAAGCACTTGGGGTTAAGAAAAAAAGCACCTATGTGAGTCAGCCCTTTAAAACAAGACTAAAAAAGAGGGAAAAATTTTAAAGAAGTCCTCTAAACAGTGTTTTATTTTTGTTTGTTTTGAGACAGTCTTGCTCTGTTGCCCAGGCTGGAATGCAATAGTGCGATCATCACTCACTGCAGCTTCAACCTCTTGGGCTCAAGTGATCACCCTGCCTCAGCTTCCCAAGTGGCTGGAACCACAGGCATGTGCCACCACACCCAGCTAACTGTTATTTTTAGCAGAGACGAGGTCTCACTATGTTGCCCAGACTGGTCTCGAACTCCTGGGCTGAAGTGATCCTCCTACCCTGACCTCCCAAAGTGTTGGGATTACAGGTGTGAGTTGCCATGCCTGGCCTTGTTTGGTTTTTTCGGGACAGGGTCTCACTCTGTTGTTCAGGCTGGAGTGCACATCAGTTCACTGTCACCTCCATCCTCATGATTCAGCCTCTTGAGTAGCAGGCATGGGCCATCATGCTTAGTTAACTTATTTTTTTTGTAGAGAGAGGGTCTCTGTTTTCTGGGCTGGCCTCCAACTCCTGGCCTCAAGCAATCTTTCACCTCAGCCTCCCAAAGTGTTGGGATTACAGGTGTGAGCCACTGTGCTCAGCCTGTATATTTAGTAATTCATCTGAAAAAGAAATCAATTTATACTTACATTTTGCAGTTATTATGCAACTGGCCAGAGAAAATATCATACTGTCTTCTAGGATCTAGGAAACAAAGCTAAGTTTAGAAAGTGTGAAAAATGTAAGGTAGCCTATATTAGGCCCTGCTAAAATAATCTACAGTATAAAATTAGTGTCAATGAAAAAAAA
>NW_012116266.1:5571245-5580076 GCF_000951035.1 Colobus angolensis palliatus
AAAAAAAGTATATTATTTCATTATGATGTTTTCATTAAAACAAAAAACCAAAATCTGTATAATGTGACTACCAACCTAAATACCACATTGCTTTTTAAAAATATTTTTAAAAATTGATATACTATAGTTGTATGTATTTTCAGAGTACAAGTGATATTTCGGTACATGTATACAACATGTAATGATCAAATCAGGGTATTTGTTGTAAATATTACAAAATCTGTATAATGTGAATACCAACCTAAATACCACATTGCTTTTTAAAAATATTTTTAAAATTGATATACTACAGTTGTATGTATTTTCAGAGTACAAGTGATATTTCGGTACACATATACAATATCTAATGATCAAATTAGGGTATTTGTTGTGAATCTTATTAGTTCATGATATACTGTGGTAAATAAACTCAGTCCTATTTTTCTGGCTTAGCCTAGTAAACAGCAATGAAGCCTCAGAAATAGGACAGAAGATCTCATCACTGTCCTGGAAGCTGAATTCAATTTCTGCACCAACATATACCAGACTACTTCTGGCTACAAGGACTTGCATGTGTAGAGTGGGGCAGAAGATTCCTACAATGAAGAGGTGTGGCAATAACAACTAACCTCATTGGCCTGACAATACCACAAATGCAGTGGTATGCTGGCAGTAATGTGAACAAGCCACACTGCCACACCTGGTCAAGCAGGCAAAGTGATTTGGTCTAATACACCTAACACAAGTCCTTCTCCTCTTTTGTAATTCAAGAATTTTGGCTCAATTTAATAATATTAAATAATATACAGCTGCCTCAAAGAGCTAAATAATAGAGGCCAAGCACTTGTACTACCAATGATGTACAATAAAAGATGTACAATGCAGCTGGGCGCAGTGGCTCATGCCTGTAATCCCGGCACTTTGGGAGGCCAAGGTGGGCAGATCATGATGTCAAAGAGATCAGAGACCATCCTGGCCAACAAGGTGAAACCCCGTCTCTACTAAAAATACAAAAAAATTATCTGGGCGTGGTGGTGTGTGTCTGTAGTCCCAGCTACTCGGGAAGCTGAGGCAGGAGAATCGCTTGAACCCGGGAGGTGGAAGTTGCACTGCACTCCAGCCTGGCGATATAGCGAGACTCCATCTCAAAACAGCAACAACAACAACAACAAAAACCCCCCAAAAAACATGTATGATGCTTCTCTTAAGCCACTGAACTCTAGGAAGGTATCTGGATTAAAGTGCATGAAAAGCACACTGTATATATGTGTGATTATTATCATTATTTTTTATAGATGGCGTCTTGTTATATTGCCCAAGTTGGCCTCGATCTCTTGGGTTTGAGTGATCCTCCCACCTCAGCCTCTCGAGTAGCTGGGACTACAGTCATGAGACACTGTGCCTGGCTCTGGCTTTTTTTTTTTTTTTTTACCTGAAAAACATTTAACAATTATATCACCTGTTGGTCATTAAGGTTTCCTTTTACTAAGGAGTCAATGAAAATATGTTGACTGAAGTTCCTTCCTTTTCGTTCTTTTATGATGTTCCTTAAAACAGACTCCAGTTGCATGAGGGCTTAGAGAAAAAAAAAAATAATTTTAGAATACAAGCATTAGTGGAGACTGAACTTTAAAAAAATAATTCTGCACAATGTTAATACATGAAGAAGAAAACCTTCAAAGTTAGTAACCAACAACAAAGCAAGCTAATTTATATTTAAACTCATCTATTTTCCTCCTCCTTTTTGCCAAATTTAACCTACATACAAAAATGTACATAAAGCATGTAAGTACAGTTTAAGGAATAATTATAAATCACCACCAACCACCCAGGTCAAGAAGTAGAGCAATGCCAGCACTTGACTTTTTCTTTTATTTTTGAGACAGAGTCTTGCTCTGTTGACCAGGCTGCAGTGTAGTGGTGTAATCTTGGCTTACTGCAGCCTTGACTTCCCAGGCTCAGCTGATTCTCCCATCTCAGCCTCCCAAGTAGCTGGGACTACAGGCATGTTAACCACGCCCAGCTAATTTTTGTATTTTTGTCAGAGACGGGGTTTCACCATGTTGGCCAGGCTGGTCTCAAACTCCTGGGCTCAAGCAATCTATCCGCCTCAGCCTGAAAGTGCTGAAATTACAGGCATGAGCCACCGCACCCGGCCTAATACCAGCACTTTAGAGGCCTCCAAACACATAGGCCTTTCTTCCCTGATTCATCCACCTTCCTTCTAAATTCTGTCTTAACTCCATTCCTTCTCCCAAATCAGGAATCACTTATTTATGGCTAGAAGCAGATGAAAGATAATCAGAAAAGTAAATTTCTAAAAACCTAAAAGAGGCTGGGCACTGTGGCTCATGCCTGTAATCCCAGCACTTTGGGAGGCTGAGGCAGGTGAATCACAAGGTCAGGAGTTCAAGACCAGCCTGGCCAAGATGGCAAAACCCCATCTCTACTAAAAATACAAAAATTAGCTGGGCTCAGTGGCAGGTGCCTGTAATCTCAGCTACCTGGGAGGCTGAGGCAGAAGAATTGCTTGAACCTGGGCAGCAGAGGTTGCAGTGAGCCAAGATCGTGCCGCTTCACTCCAGCCTGGGCAAGAGAATAAATAAATAAATATTTTATTTATCTCTAAATAAATAAATATATAAAATAAAAACCTAAAAGATATCAGTAACTGATATCCAATGGCCCATAAAATTATACACAAATATGTTTCAGTCTTCACTTTACTTGACCTATCATATCACTGATGATGTTGATAACGTCCTCTCCAAGAAACACTTTTTCATTTCCTTTTCTTTTTTTTTTTTTTTGAGACAGAGTGTTCGCCGGAGTGCACGGGCACAATCTCAGCTTACTGCAACCTCCGCCTCCCAGATTCAAACGATTCTCCTGCCTCAGCCTCCCAAGTAACTGGGACTACAGGCGTGTGCCACCACGCCCAGCTATTAGAGACGGGGTTTCACCGTGTTAGCCAGGGTGGTCTCCATCTCCTGACCTCGTGATCCACCCGCCTTGGCCTCCCAAAGTGCTGGGATTACAGGCATGAGCCACCGCGCCCAGCCAAGAAACACTTTTTCATGTGGTTCCCAGGACTCTATACTCCCCTAGACTCCACACTTCCTCCCACTTTACGGCCTGCTCATTCTGTCTCCTTTTTTGATTCCTTTTCAATCTCTTGAACTTCTCAGCAATGAAATGTTCAAGGACAGAGCTCAGTTTGGGGACCTCTTTCCTTTTTCTATCTATATTCACTACTTGGTGATCTCTAATCTCAAGGTTTTCGATGCAATATATGTACCGCACACTTCCAAATCTGTATTTCTAGTCAGGACTTCTTTCTCTTCAGCTCCAGATTCATATTTCAAATCCTAATAACAAACTCAACCTCTGCACTTGGATGTCTGAAGCATACCAAACACTGAACTCTTGAGCTTTCCCCCAAATCCCGGATCTTCCCACAGTCTTCCCCATCTTATTTCCTGACAACCTCCTTTTGCAGTTAGGCCAAAAACGTTGGTGTCTCTCTCTCCCTTATACCCTAATTTTAATCTGTCAGCCAATGTTGGTAGGTCTACCCTCAAAGTACCAAATTATTTTCTTACTCCTTTTTTTTTCCTTGTTCTTTATTTTCTATTGCCTGCCACTTGGTCCAAGCCACATTATCTCTCAAGCCTGGTTTATTGCTATAGCCCTCTAACTAGTTTCCCTGCTTTTGCTCTGGGACCATACAGTCTATCATACCAGTCAAAGTGATCCTTTTATAACATAACTCAGATTGTAACTCTGCTCAAAACCTGTCAGTGTCTTCCTACCTCATAGTAACAACCTAGTCACACAATGATCTGTAAGCCATACAAAACCCATTCCTGTCTCCAGTCTTTCTGACCTCATCTTCTGCTCCTCTTCTCACTCACTTCACTCCAGCCATACTGGCCTTCCTGTTGTACTTCAAATATAGCAGGAAGAGTCCTACTTCAAGGACTCTGTAATTACTTTACTCTACATGGAATAGCCTTCCTTTGAACATCTGGATATCCACATGTTCTGCATGACTGGTTTCATCTCTTGCAAGTGTTACCTCAAAAGCCACCTCATCTTGAGGCCTTTCCTAATAATTACTTAAAATTGCAATCTCCCAACCCCCCACACTCCCTACCCCCTTCTGGTTTTATTTTTCCCTACAGCATTTTTCACCTTTTAATGTACCCTTCAGTTTACTTATTTAGATTACTGTCTGTCTCTTCCCACTAGAATGTGGCGCCACAAGGGCAAGAAATTTTGTTTAGGTTCCTCAGCACCTAAAACATGCCAGGATATCATAAATCTACATTAAATATTTATAGAATTGAATCAATATAATACACATTAGTGATTAAAATGAGAAAATTATTCCCAGGCACAGTGGCTCACGCCGGTAATCCCAACGCTTTGGGAAGCGTAGGTGGATCACTTGAGGTCAGGAGTTCGAGACCAGCCTGAAAAACATGGTGAAACCCTGTCTCTATTAAAAATACAAAAATTATCTGAGCATGGTGGCAGGCGCCTATAATCCCAGCTTCTTGGGAGGTTGAGGCCCAAGAATTGCTTGAACCTGGGAGATAGAGGTTGATCTCACCCAGCCTGGGCGATAGAGCGAGACAGTCTCAAAAAAAAAAAAAAAAAAAAAGAAGAATTAAAATAAGAAATTATTAACACTATAAAGAAGTTGTTCCCAGACTTCGCTACACATTAGAATCACCTGAGAAGTTTTTTCAAACAACAGTAAAGCACAAGTCACACCTCAAATCAATTAAATCTGAATGTTTATAGGTAGAAGTCAGGCTTCGATATTTTTAAAAAGATTTAATGTGTAGCAAAGTTGGGAACCACTGTTGTACCCATACTGTTGTATTCTCAACCCTACAAGTACATTAGAATAATCTGGAGAGTCTTTTCAAAAACACCTGATGCCCACGGCACCCCAATCTCAGATTCTGAATAAACTGGTCTAGGATAAGGTTTTGTGCTTTAAGTTCTCCAACTGATTCTAATGTGCAAAGCAGGTTGGGAATTAAACAAAGGAAGCTCTGATCCAGTCATGGGATCCCATTTTTATACATATTTGAACATAATCATTTCCAATAAAAGCTCAAATTTGATCTATGCCCATGTTGTAGCCCAAGGAACACATCATGCCAGATAGTTTACTTTTATTTAGAATCAAAGAATATACATTATGTTCATTTCATGTTAATTTAACCAATATTTCTGAAATACATTTTTTATCAAGGGGAATTAATCTAAATGCATTGATCAAGATAATCATAATGGTCATAAAAACCAGACAGCAGGAAATGTGTCAATTAAACTGGCATTTTTTTTCTTTTTCACTTCTGTTGGACCAAGAAAATCACCAAAACAGTAAGTTAATGAGGACAGGGATTTTTGTCTCCTGTGTCTCGCACCACTGCACTCCAGACTAGGTGACAGAGTGAGACTCTATCTCAAAAAACAAAACAACAACAAAAAACCAACATTAATTAAAAAAAAAAGTAGTAAGGCTTTATAATTATTCAACCACTGACAGAATACAGCACAAAAAAAAAATAAGGGAGAATTAACTTGGGGGCACTATATTACATTAAAATTGCTATTTTTCTGTTGCCAAACAACACTGAAAATATTTTTATTCAATGTTATAATAGCAAGAATTTTTTAGGTTGCTAATTTTTTTTTTTTTTTTGAGATAGAGTCTCACTTTCTCACCAAGGTTGGGAGTACAGTGGCATGATCTCAGCTCACTGCAACTTCTGCCTCCAGGGTTCAAGTGGTTCTCATTCCTCAGCCTCTTGAGTAGCTGGGATTACAGGTGTGTGCTGCTTCACCCAGCTAATATTTTTTTAGTAGAGGCAGGATTTCACTATGTGGCCAGATTGGTCTCGAACTCCTGGCCTCAAGTGATCTGCCTACCTCAGCCTCCCAAAGTGCTGGGACTGCAGGTGTGAGCTACCACACGGGGCCTATGTTGCTAATTTTTAAAAATTTTTTGAGATGGGGTCTCTCGCTACATTGCCCAGGCTGGTCTCAATATCCTGAGCTGAAGTGATCCTCACATCTCAGCCTCCCAAGTAGCTGGGACCACAGGCATGTGCTACCATGGCCGCTGTTTTTAATAAATATCTGTAATATTTAATCATGTTTACATTTCCCTACTAATTCCTATAATGTTGAACCTTTAGTTTGTTCCTGGTTTTCTACTTGCAGAAACAGTACTGCAAAAATACCTTCATGAATATTCTCTTCTTTCATATAATTTCATCCATTATTTATGGTTCTTAGTATGCATTATTAAACTGCTTTCTTAAGATTGTAGCCTTATACTTTCCATTAATCCCGTAGAGTATACCAGCTCTACAGCACTCTCATTCTGCAGTCAGTGCTAGAGTTTCTTCTACTAACTTATTTTTCCTCACTTCTGTTAAAGAAAACTTTCATTGTAGAAAATGTAGGAAAAAAGCATAAAGAAAGAAAATATAGGCTGGGCACAGTGGCTCATGCCGGTAATCCCAGTACTTTGGGAGGCCACGGCAGGTAGATCATGAGGTCAAGAGATTGAGACCATCCTGGCCAACAGGGTGAAACCCTGTCTCGGCCGGGCGCAGTGGCTCATGCCTGTAATCCCAGCACTTTGGGAGGCCGAGGCGGGTGGATCACCTGAGGTCGGGAGTTCGAGACCAGCCTGACCAACATGGAGAAACCCCGTCTCTACTAAAAATACAAAATTAGCTGGGCCTGGTGGCACATGCCTGTAATCCCAGCTACTAGGGAGGCTGAGGCAGGAGAATTGCTTGAACCTGGGAGGCGGAGGTTGCGGTGAGCCGAGATCGTACCATTGCACTCCAGCCTGGACAACAAGAGTGAAACTCCGCCTCAAAAAAAAAAAAAAAAGAAACCCTGTCTCTAATAAAAATACAAAAATTAGCTGGGCGTGGTGGCACACACCTGTAGTCCCAGCTACTCAAGAGGCTGAGGCAGGAGAATCGCTTGAACCTGGGAGTCGGAGGTTGCTGTGAGCTGAGACAGCACCACTGCACTCCAGCCTGGCAACAGAGCAAGACACTGACTCAAAAAAAAAAAGAAAGAAAGAAAATATAAATGACCTTTAATCTCACTATTCAAAGATAACTTTATTAAAACTGGGGCACATTTATTTTTTCTCCTCACTAAAAATTAAGAGTGACCAAACTTACCATCTTCGTATTGTTTTTTCCGAGTTGTATTTTTATCAAGTGACCCATCTAGAAAGCCTTTTCCGATCTCAGACCAAACCTGAAAATAGGTAAGTATACATATCTATTATCTAATAGGTAGAATTGTAAAAATTATAATATAGAGCAATGTAACCTAATAACTTAGGAACTTTTTTTTTTTTTTGAGTCAGTGTTCTGGCTCTGTCACCCAGGCTAGAGTGCTGGATTGCAATGCACGATCACAGCTCACTGCAACCTCCACCTCCGAGGCTCAAGCCATCCTCCCACCTCAGCCTCCCAAGTAGCTGGGACTACAGGTGTGTGCCACCAATGCCAGCTAATTTTTCTATTTTTTGTAGAGATGGGTTTCACCATGTTTCCTAGGCTGGTCTTGAACTCTTGAGCTCAAGTGATCTTCTTGTCTCAGTATCCCAAAGTGTTGGGATTACAGGTGTGAGCCACCTACCCAGCAGGAACTCTTCTCACCAACAAATCTGATAATTAAGCTCTCCTTCTCAACTGGCTGCACAATCCTTTACTCCACAGTCTCAGAGGAGAGGGTACAAATATATTTTAATGACTTTAGTCAAGACACTTTCAAACTAATAAGAAGTGGAAAGTGAAAAATTCCTTTTCTCTAAAAGGAGTAGGGAGAAGAAAAAGGACACAGCAGTTGAGTCAATCCTCATTTCTTTTCCCCCACGAGACAGGGTCTCGCTGTGTTGCCTAGGCTGGAGTGTAGTGGCGTGATCTCGGCTCACTGCAACTTCCACCTCCCTGGTTCAAGCAATTCTCCCAGCCTCAGCCTCCTGAGTAGCTGGGATTACAGGCGCCTGCCACCACATCCAGCTAATTTTTGTATTTTTTAGTAGAGATAGGGTTTCCAGACTGGTCTTGAACTCCGGACCTCAGGTGACCGCCCGCCTCAGCCTCCTAAAGTGCTGGGATTACATATGTGAGCCACTATGCCTGGCCCTCATTTTTGTATTATACTGGCATAAGTGTAAAAATAAAATTCACAGGTAATTACAAATTTCTGTTTCACCTGTAATATTGATAAACACTGGCTGAGGTAAAGAAAAAGGTTAAAATTTAGTCTGAGATTTGGATATGATAAGCAGAATAGGCTTCCAAATATTCACAATTGGGTCATTAGCCCCTGACAAAACTTTAACCTGATTTTAATTCAAAAGTTCTAAAAGAAGTTAGGGAAACAACACAACACTTATTCATCAATGGCTAAATACTATTATTTGAAAAATAATAGATTTTAGAAAGCCCTCAATTCTTACCTTAAATGAAAACATTTCAGATTACTTAAACGTAAAAAAATCAAACTTAAAACTACTGTAAAAATGAATAGTAGGCCGAGTGGAGTGGCTCACACCCATAATCCCAGCACTTTGGAGGCCAAGGCAGGCAGATTGCTTGGGCTAAGGAGTTCGAGAACATGGTGAAACCCTGTCTCTCTGAAAAATACAAAAAATTAGCCAGCGTGATGGTGAGCATCTGTGGTCCCAGCTACCCAGGAGGGTGAGGTGGAAGGATAGCTTGAGTCTGGGAGGTGGAGGCTGCAGTGAGCCGAGACTGTGGCACTGCAGCCTAAAAAAAAAAAAAAAAAAA
>NW_012116266.1:5581144-5581493 GCF_000951035.1 Colobus angolensis palliatus
TATGTGCGTGTTTTTTTTTTGGCAAAGATGGGGTTTTGTCATGTTGCCCAGGCTGGTCTCAAACTCCTGGGCTCAAGTAATCCTCCTGCTTTGGTTTCCCAAAGTGTGAGGGTTATAGGGGTGAACCACTGCACCCAGGCAAAAAGATGTTTAACCTCGGCCAGGCATGGTGGCTCACAGCTGTAATCCTAGCACTTTGGGAGGCCAAGGCGGGTGGATCATTAGGTCAGGAGATCAAGACCATCCTGGCTAACATGGTTAAACCCCATCTCTACTAAAAATACAAAAAAATTAGCCAGGTGTGGTGGCGGGCATCTGTAGTCCCAGCTACTCGGGAGGCTGAGGCAGG
>NW_012116266.1:5585538-5592226 GCF_000951035.1 Colobus angolensis palliatus
GAGGTGGAAGTTGCAGTGAGCCAAGATTGCACCATTGCATTCCAGCCTGGACAATAAGAGTGAAACTCTGTCTCAAAAAAAAAAAAAAAGAACTATATATTTCAATCATAAAATGTCATTTTTGGCTTATTGGATAGGCAAAAATTTTGTTTTTTGAGACAGGGTCTCACTCTATCATCCAGGCTGGAGTGCAGTGGTGTGATCCTCCCGGGCTCAAGTGATCTTCCCACCTCAGTCTCCTGAGTAGCTGGGACTACAGGTGCACATGCCACCACACTCTGCTAATTAAAAAAAAAAAAAATTTGGAGACAGGGGTCTCACTGTGTTGCCCAGGCTGGTCTTGAACTTCTAGGCTCAAGTAATCCTCTTGCTTTGGCTTCCCAAAGTGCTGGGACTACAGGCACAAGCCACCGTACCTGGCCTAGAAAGGCAAATATTTAAGGACCAACAATTCTAAATGTTGTCAAAAGTATAGAGTAAGAGCACACTAATATTGGTGGAAAAATACTTGGGACAATATTTGCAGGGGACAGTTAGGACATACAATATGCAACTGAAGGAAAGATGTATGTTTTTTCACATTTTAACACCTGTGAAATCAGTATGCATCTTACAACTGATGACATCTCCCAATTGTTTTCATCCAAGTAGCAGTCATGATGCAGTCGTCATTGGCTCTGAATTCACAAATTGGTTATTATTCCTGGTGGCATGACTGGACAATGGCAATCCCTTGGTATTTCAGACACTAAAAGATCATTTCAGGGGTGGGCAGGAGGATAAGAAATCACTTAATGGGTACAACGTGCATTATTTGGGTGATGGATACACTAAAAGCCCTGACTTTAACACTACACAATCTATGCATGTAATAAAATTATATATATAAAACCCATAAATTTACACAAATAAAAAAAAAATCTTTGAAAGCCCACTCTGGTGGCAAGGCTGTGGACATATGAAAAAAAAAAAAGAAAAAAAATCATTTGAGGAAGAATAAGTCCTGTTTATAGTCTGAAAAGTTTCCTTTGACAGCTTTTATTAATATTAAGAAAACATCAAATTCTTGCCAAAAATACATATTTTGAATCTACTCATGAAATATCGGACAAACTCAAATTGAGGGATAGTCTACAAAATAACTGTCCTATACTATCCAAAAATGTAAAGGTCTAGAAACGAAGAAAAGCTGAGGAACTGTTCCAGATTAAAGAGGGCTGATATCTAAAAGTACTGAGTGATCATGAATTGGGTCCTGGAATTGGAGGGGAGGAGGCTGAGAATCTACAAGATTATTATTGATACAACCAAAGAAACTTGATAACTATGTTGTCACTACATAAGAGAATATCCTTGCTCGCAGTAAACATCAACTGCAGTATTTAGAGGAAAACAGGCAAAATGTTCAATTTACTCTCAAATGGTTTCAGGAAAGTGGGAGGAATGGATAGACAGATGGATAGATAGATATAGATAGAAGATGAATGACAAAAGCATGTGGGGCAAAATGTAAACAACTGCTGAAACTGGGTAAAGGATATATGGGAGGGAGGGAGTTCCTTGTATTAACTGTAACTTTTCTGGAAGTTTGAAATTATATCTATTTTGAGGTTATAAGAAAAGAAAGGAAAGAAAAAAAACACCAGCATAAAAATATGTAGGATAGATACCAGCAACTGGAAGAAAATCCTGGAAACAGCGGTGAGATCACTCTTTTTTTTTCCCCCCCTTTTTTGAGATGGACTCTTGTTTTGTCGCCCAGGTTGGAGTACACTGGTGCAATCTCAGCTCCCTGCAACCTCTACCTCCCGGGTTCAGGTGGTTCTCCGCCTCAGCCTCCCAAGTAGCTGGGATTACAGGCTCCTGCCACCATGCCCAGCAAATTTTTCTAATTTTTAGTAGAGACGGGGTTTCACCATCTTGGCCAGGCTGGTCTTGAACTGCTGACCTTGTGATTCACCTGCCTTGGCCTCCCAAGTGCTGGGATTACAGGCATGAGCCACCACGCCTGGCCGAGATCTTTCTTTTTATTTTTTGAGACAAGAGTCTCACTCCATCACCCAGGGCTGAAGTGCAGTGGCGCGGTCTTGGCTCACTATAATCTCTGCCACCTGGGTTCAGGCAATTCTTGTGCCTCAGCCTCCCAAGTAGCTTGAATTACAGGCGCAAGCCACTATGCCTGGCTAGTTTTTTTTTTATTTTCAGTAGAGATGGGGTTTTGCCACGTTGGCCAGGCTGGTCTCAAACTCTTGACCTCAAGTGATCTGCCTGCCTCAGCCTCCCAAAGTGCTGGGATTACAGGTGTGAGCCACTGTACCCAGCCAGCCAAGCCTTGTTCTTGATAGGCAACAGTCTGCATTATTAAACTACCCAGTATGATGAAATAATTGTTTAATTTATTATTATCATTTTTTAGAGGCAAGGTATCACTCTTGTCTCCCAAGCTGGAGTGCAGTGCTACCATCATAGCTCTCTTTAGCCTTGAACTCCTGGGTTCAAGTAATCCCTCCTGTCTCAGCCTCAGTAGCTGGGACAACAGGCACATGCCACCATGCCTGGCCTAATGATGAAATAATAATTTTATTTATTTATTTATTTATTTTATTTGAGACAGAGTCTTACTCTGTCACCCAGGCTGGAGTGCAGTGGCACAATCTTGGCTCACTGTGACCTCTACCTCCCAGGTTCAAGCGATTCTCATGCCTTAGCCTCCCAAGTAGCTGGGATTACAGGTGCACACCACCACACCCGGCTAATTTTTGTATTTTTAGTAGGGACAGGTTTTCACCATGTTGGGCAGGCTGGTCTTGAACTCCTGACTTCAGCCTCCCAAAGTGCTGGGATTACAGGTGTGAGCCACGGCGCCCAGCCTGAAAGAATAATTTTAAATTTAGCCCCAGACTTACTGTGCCATGATTCTTCTGGAAGCGAATGACTTCCTGATCATTTTCAAATGTACTACCCATTACCATCTGTGTAACAGACTTCATAGCAAAACCAAGCATATGCTGGCTGAGGGGCACGTGCTGGGTCTCTGGGTAGGAGAGCCATTTATCTAATAATTCTTCTGAAAGCTAAAAGAGAACAGAAAAGCACAATGATTACTATTTCTGCATACTTAATCTCAGAAAATGTTCCTAAGTAGATTCATTCAATAGCAAATACAGTTAAACTCTGTAACCGAAGTGAACATTCAGGTACAAATCTGTCAGACTAACACTAGCTCCATCTAAAACTGCATCCTCAGTGGTTCAGGTTCAGCTTCTGGCAAAGGGCTGATATGTAAAACAAAACAGAACCACTATCAGAACAATAAAAACAGAAAATATAAATTAAAAACTCAAAGACAGAAAAACCTTAAACCCAATGGAAATTAAAAGACCATACTCTTGGTACCTAATTAAAAATAATAAAAGTCTGCCACAGAATGCCTGTGACATAGTAATCAATAAATATATGAATATATATAAAAGTCCTAAACATACTTCAGTGACAGAAACCTCTGAGTCTCTTTGTCATTCCTTCCTTCACCAAATATTTATTAAATACCTATGGAATAAAAACAGAGTCTAGTGAAAAGATTATAATCAAGCTTTAGGCCAGGCACAGTGATTCATACCTATAATCCTAGTACTTTGGGAGGCAAAGGTGGGTGGATCACCTGAGGTCAGGAGTTTGAGACCAGCCTGGCCAACATGGTGAAACCCTATCTCTACTAAAAATACAAAAATTAGCCGGGTGTGGTGGTACACACCTGTACTCCCAGCTACTCAGGTGGCTGAAGCAGGAGAATAGCTTGAATCTGGGAGATCAGGGCTGCAATGAGCCAAGATCACGCCATTGCACTCCAGCCTGGGCGAAAGAGTGAGACTCCATCTCAAGAAAAAATAAATAAATAAATAAATTTTGTAGATGTAATTAAGGATCTCTAATGAGATCATCCTGGATTTATGATAGAATCAAAATCCCTTATCTTTATATAAAATAAAGATGGAAGGAAAATTTAAGACATAGATACACACAGAAAGTAAAGAGCTCTGAAAGAAAGACATAGAAAATGAAGAATAATGAAATGTGGGTACATAACAAATGAATAATTAGTGTACAAAATCAAAGTATAAAGGTGGGAGAGAGAATATGGAGTTAGTAAGGCCCTGGCATTGTTGAGTAATTGGTAAAAGTTATCATTAACATTAGATTATAATAGGCCAAGAATGCGTATTATAATCTCTAGGGCAGCGGTTCTCAACCAGGGTGATTTTGTCTCCAAAGGACATTCAGAAATGTCTGGAGACATTTTTTGATTGTCACAACTGGGGTGAGGTGCTACTGGCATCTAGGTGTAAAAGCCACAGATGCTACTAAATATCCTACCATGCACAGGATCGCCCTCTACAATAAATAATCACAGGCCTAAGTTGGAATACTGCCAACAGTGAAAAGCCCTACTCTAAACAAATACTAAAATAGTTAAAATACATAACTAATAAGCTAACACAGAAAACAGAATACTCAAAAATATTTTATTATTTCTAAAGAAGGCACGAAAGAGGCCAGGCGCAGTGGCTCACACCTGTAATCCCAGCACTTTGGGAGGCTGAGGCGGGCAGATCACAAGGTCAGGAGATCAAGACCATCCTGGCTAACACGGTGAAACCCCACCTCTACTAAAAATACAAAAAATCAGCTGGGCGTGGCGGCATGTGCCTGTAATCCCAGCTACTTGGGAGGTTGAGGCAGGAGAATCGCTTGAACCCAGGAGGCGGAGTTTGCAGTGAGCCGAAACTATGCCACTGCACTCCAGCCTGGACGACAGAGCAAGACTCCGTCTCAAAAAAAACAAAAACAAAACAAAAAAACTTGTATATGACAGAAATATAGAGGGAAATGTATAGACTTAAATTCATATATTGGGAGGGAAATGGCTGTTTATTAATGATCTAAGCAACCATCTCAAGAAACTAGAAAAAGAATAGCAAATTAAAACCAATGAAAGTAGAAGGAAGGAAATAAACATAAGAGCATAAACAAAATTAGAAAACAAACATAATATATGGAGAAAAAAGTTGGTTCATGTAAAAAATTTTAATAAAATTGAAAGACATTGTATCAGTTACTGATTGCTCCTGTATTGCTCCCGACCTATAAATTCATTCTTTTTGCCTCGCTGTTAAAATAGACTAGCAGGTCTGGTACGGTCGTGTACATCTGTAATCCCAGCACTTTGAGGGGCTGAGGCGGGAGGATCATTTGAGGCCAGGAGTTTGAGACCAGACTTGGCAACATAGTGAGACCACCATCTCTAATTTAAAAACAAATAATAAAATAAAATAATATAAAAATCAACTTGGGTCCTTTACATATTTTTCCTTTGCCACCTGGCATGATGTTAAGCTTTCTCAGCATAAGGTGCTAGAGAGACATTTGTAAGAAGAGTTTTGCTTCTTGGTTCCTACGCTTGTCACAGAGCAGGCCACTGTGATGTCTGAAGCTTTCCAGAGTCAGGGTCTTGCAGTGCACTGGAAAGCAGTCAGCAGCTTCCCCCATCAGCCCTCCCCTTGGATGCTTTTGTAAGAGATGTCCTCCAACCCTGCAGTACCTCCTGCAGCATGGAGTGGCCAGCAGCTTGCCTTGCCAACTCCCCCAAAAAAGATGTTCCTCAGGTGAGACACCTCTCCATGAACAGCTTTCCCCACCACACTAAAGGACAGCATACTAGAGGATAAATGTCCAACCAGGTCCAAAGGGCAGATTTCCAGCAAGTTTTGCTAATATGGCACCATAGCAACCCCTCTGCCATTCACAGCAGTTGTGGCTCCTCCAACAAGCCTGAATCTGAGTCCTGAGGAAGGGGGATCTTCTTAGTTCCCTCTGTCTTGGCCCTGGGGTTTGTGACTGTTCCTTATATCTGCTATTTCCTTTTTTTTTTTTTTTTTTAAAGAGACAAAGGAGCCCAGGAGCTACAGGATGCAGTGTGCAGTGATCATGCCACTGCAGTCCAGTCCAGGCCGGAGTGATCACTGCACACTACATCCTGTAGCTCCTGGGCTCAAGGGATCCTCCCATCCTCCTGCCTTGCCTCCTGAGTAGCTGGAACTATACGCATGCACTACCACACCAGCTAATATATATATATATTTTAATTTTTTTTGTAGAGACAGGGTCTTGCCATTTTGCCCAGGATGGTCTTAAACTCCTGAACTCAACCTATCCTCCCACCTTGGCCTCTCCAAGTGCTAGGATTATAAGCATAAGTCACTGTGCCCAGGTGTATTCTTATATTCTTTAGAGTTCTCCTTAGAGTAGCCCCTATTAACTCTTCACATTTTTTATTTTTGTAGAGGTGGGGTCTCACTATGTTGCCCAGGTGGGTCTTGAGCTCCTGGGTTCAGGCAATCCTCCCACCTTGGCCTCCCACAGTGCTGGGATTACAGATGTAAGCCACCATGCTCAGCCTATAATTCTTTATATAAAACTTTCTCTGTTCAAATAGTTATATGCCTTCTCTCTCCCATTGGACCCACACTGATAAAGACCTCTGGAAACACTAATCAAGAAAAAAGAGAAAAAAAGAATAAGGCGGCCAGGCGCAGTGGCTCACGCCTGTAATCCCAGCACTTTGGGAGGTTGAGGCAGGAGGATCACGAGGTCAGGAGATCGAGACCATCCTGGCGAACATGGTGAAACC
>NW_012116266.1:5592465-5595723 GCF_000951035.1 Colobus angolensis palliatus
GAGCTTGCAGTGAGCCGAGATCGTGCCACTGCACTCCAGCCTGGGCGACAGAGTGAGACTCCGTCTCAAAAAAAAAAAAGAGAGAGACAGAAAGCACCATGAATCTTAAAGACATTAAATATATAATGGAATGTTTGGCAATAAAGCAGGAAAAGAAACTAAAAATCTTAAAGTCAGAAAAAAGGGAATAAATTATAATTAATCTCAGATACCAGCTGGGCTTGGTAGCCCATGCTAGTAATCCTAGTGCTTTGGGAGGCCAAGGACAGATGATGGCTTGAAGCTAGGAGTTCAAGGCCAGGGAGGGCAACAAAACAAGACCCTCTCTCTAGCAAAAATAAATTTTAAAAATTAGCTGGCCATGGTGGCACAAACCTGTAATCCTAGCTACCTGGGAGGCTGAGGCTGAAGGATCACTTGAGCCCAGGTGTACTAAGGTATATTAAGCTATGACTATGCCACTGCACTCCAGTAGGGTGACAAAGCCAAACTCTGTCTCTAAAAATTAAAAACAGGCCAGATGCGGTGGTTCACGCCTGTAATCCCAGCATTTTGGGAGGCCGAGGCGGGTGGATCATCTGAGGTCAGGAGTTCAAGACCAGCCTGGCCAACATGGTGAAACTTCATCTCTAGTAAATATATAAAAATTAGCCAGGCGTCATGGCATACACCTGTAGTTCCAGCTACTTGGGAGACTGAGGCACAAGAACTTCTTGAACCCACGAGGTGGAGGTTGTGATGAGCCGAAATTGTGTCACTGCACTCCAGCCTGGATGACAGAGTGACACTGTCTCAAAAAATAAATAAATAGGCTGGACGCAGTGGCTCACATCTGCAATCCCACCATTTTGGGAGGCCGAGGCAGGTGGATCACCTGAGGTCAAGAGTTCAAGACCAACCTGACCAACATGGTGAAACCCTGTCTCTACTAAAAATATGAAAGTTAGCTGGGCGTTGTAGCGGGTGCCTGTAATGCCAGCTACTAAGGAGGATGAGGCAGAAGAATCGCTTGAACTTGGGAGGTAGAAGTTGCAGTGAGCTGAGATAGTGCCACTGCACTCCAGTCTGGGTGGCAAAGTGAGACTCTGTCTCAAAAAAAAAAATAGAAAGATATGCCTGTAATCCCAGCACTTTGGGAGGCTGAGGCAGGCGAATCACGAGATCAGGAGTTCGAGACCAGCTTGGCCAACATGGTGAAACCACATCTCTACTAAAAATACAAAAATTAGCCAAGTTCAAGAGATTCTTCTGCCTCAGCCTCCCAAGTAGCTGGAACTACAGGCATGTGCCACCACACCTGGCTAATTTTTGTATTTTTTGTAGAGATGCAGTTTCACCATATTGGCCAGGCTGGTCTCAAACTCCTGACCTCGTGATCGGCCCACCTTGGCCTCCCAAAGTGCTGGGATTACAGGCATAAGCCACTGCGCCTGGCCGCAACTGGGTAATTTATAAAGAAAGCATGGTGCCAGGTACCTACCTGGCTTCTGATGAGGCCTCAGGAAGCTTATAATCATTGCAGAAGGCAAAGGGGAGGTAGCAGGTCACATGGCAAAAGCAGGAGCAAGAGAGAGGGGGGAAGGTGCCACACACTTTTAAACAAGATCTCATAGAATTCACTATCGTGAGGATAGCACGAAGCCATGAGGACTCCACTCCCATGATCCAATCACCTTCCACCAAGGTCTACCCCCAATACTGGGGATTACAATTCAATATGAGATTTGCATAGGGACAAATAAACAAACTATATCACTGATAATGCCTAAATTAAGTACCTGGCTTGTGCTATGGGGTTGACAATATACACCTAAAGTAAATTTCTCACATAAGGACACAGTCTACGCACCAAAACTTTAAAAACCACCATAATTTGCCTCTGAATGAGTAGGAGGAGAAAACAATGGAATATGGAACAACAGAAAAGATTGAAAGTTTGGAGAACAGAGCCTGTGATAAAAGATTAAGGAAGTCAGAATTACTTAGTTTGAGGCAGAGAAGACAAAATAATTAAGGCTTTTAACAATAATATTACTGAAAAGAAAAAGGGGCTTCTATCATGATTGAAAGCAAGGCAAAGAGAAATGGGCAAAATTCCTGGAGATACGCAATTAAATACGAAAGTATTCCTTACTGACAAATGTTGGGTATTTAAGCAGAACAGCAAGATTCTGACTGCTGAGTGCTTAAATAGAGGCAACATAACTGCCACCAGGGAGGAAAATGCGAAGTAACAGGAACAGCTATGGCAAACAAAAAGCAGGCAGCCTGAGAGCTTCCAAGAATATGACGTGTGCACAACCAATACAGACCCTTGAGATACAAAACAGGAATGGTAACAATGAGAGATTGGGAATTTGGATGCACAAGCCTCCTGATAGCCCTGAGAATACTGGCTATCACAGTTACAGATGAAAGTTGGAAAATATAGAAGCTAATCAGCAGCAACCATAGATAAAGGAAGGTTTTGTTCAGTTTGTTTTTAGAAGAAGTGTGCAGAGCAGAACCAATGTATTAATTAATGCTTATAGTGGACTGAGAAAGTCAGTCTCAAATCTTAAATGAAAAGTGTAGTTTCAGCTAGAACTTCCATATGGGAAAAATGGCATTTAACATTTACTAACTGTATTTTTTTTTAAACACGGGGTCCTGCTATGTTGCCCAGGCAGGGGGGCAGTGGCTATTTACAGACACAATTATCACTCACAATACCCTTGAACTCCTAGGCTGATGCGATCCTTCCTCCTGCGTAGTTGGGAATACAGGCATGTGCCACTATGCCCAGCTTCCAAATGTAATTTTAAAAGTGGATACTGTAATAAAGGCCTGTGAGGCACAGTGGCTCACACCTATAATCCTAGTGCTTCGGGAGTCTGAGGCAGGAGGATCACTTGACACCAGGATTTTAACAGTGGCATAGGAAACATAGTGCAACTCATAGTGCGAAACACAGTGTGAAACATAGATCTCTACACAAAAATACAAAAATTAGCTGGGCATGGTGGCACGTGCCTGTGGTCCTAGTTACTCAGGAGGCTGAGGCAGGAGGATCCCTTCAGCTCAGGAATTCAATGCTCCAGTAAGCTATAATTGTGCCACTGCACTTGAGCCCAGGCAACAGTGCAAGACCTTGACTGAAAAAAATAAAAAAAGATACCTGATTTACCCTAATGTGATTATTACACATTGTATGTCTGTATCAAAATATCTCATGTATCCCATAAATATATACACCTACTAAGCAACCCTAAGTAACCA
>NW_012116266.1:5602098-5614850 GCF_000951035.1 Colobus angolensis palliatus
GGATTCCCTTCCCCCTTGTGCTTCCCAGGTGAGGCGATGCCTCGCCCTGCTTCAGCTCTCGCTGGTCAGGCTGCAGCAGCTGACCAGCACCGATTGTCTGGCACTCCCTAGTGAGATGACCCCAGTACCTTAGTTGAAAATGCAGAAATCACTGGTCTTCTGTGTCGCTCGTGCTGGGAGTTGGAGACTGGAGCTGTTCCTATTCGGCCATCTTGCTCCGCCCCCCTGCCTCAGACTCTTGATTAGCTGGGACCACAGGCATATGCCACCGTGCCCAGCTAATTTTTTTTTTTTTTGTAGAGACAGGGTCTGGTCATGGGAGGCTGAGGTGGGTGGACTGCTTGAGCCCAGGAGTTTGAGACCAGCCTGGGCGACATGGTGAGACCCCATCTCTATGTGAAAAATTTTAAAAAGAAAAAAAAAGAAAAAAAATCATCTTAATTTTATGTAAATATATCCAGTTATTATGGAAGTTTAGAGATGGTACATGGAGGGAAGCATACTTAACTAAACTGGAGGCTGGAGTAGAAGTTAGCCAGGCAAGGCTGGGAAAAATGTTTCAGAGGAGAAAAAAGAAAGAACAGACCTATGGAAGTAACAGAGGAGTCAAAGAATTTAGGAATGTTAAGTTATCAGTATTCATTCGCTGATGTAATAAATATTAACTGAGGGCCCGCTGTATAACAAGAGCCAAGTTATACAGCAGTAATCAAAATAGAACAGTCCCTACCTTCATGGAGCACACACTTAAGTGAGGGAGACAGACACTCAAAGGATTACAAAAATAGAATTACGGGTGGGTGCGGTGGCTCACGCCTGTAATCCTAGCACTTTGGGAGGCCAAGGTGGGCAGATCACCTGAGGCTAGGAGTTTGAGACCAAACTGGCTAACATGGTGAAACTCTGTCTCTATTAAAACACAAAAATTACCGGACGTGGTGGCATGCACCTGTAATCCCAGCTACTCGGGAGGCTGAGGAAGGAAAATCTCTTGAACCCAGAAGACAAGAGGTTACAGTCTGCCAAGATTGCATCACTGCACTCCAGCCTGGCAGAAAGAGCGAGACTCTATCTCGAAAAGAAAATAAAAATAAAAATAAATAAATAAATAAAACAATTATAAACTGGGAAAAGTGTTGTAAACGAAAGGCACAGGGTGTTATGATAGCATCTAAAAGGGGAACCTGGCCGGGTACAGTAGCTCATGCTTGAAAACCCAGCACTTTGGGAGACTAAAGTGGGAGGAACACTTGAGGCCACGAGTTCAATACCAGCCTAGGAAACATAATGAGACACACATCTTTACAAAAAAATTTTAAAAACAACTAGGCAGTCATGGTGGCACATGCCAGTAGTCCCAGCTACTCAGGAGGCTGAGGTGGGAGGATCCCATGGGCCCAGGAATTTGAGGTTACAGTGAGCTATGATCAGGTCATTGCACTCCAGCCTAGGCCACATAGCAAGACTCTGTCTTAAAAAATTAAAACAAAATAAATAAAAGGAGACCTATCTAGCAATGTGGAATGATCAGAGACAGCATCCCTGGGGAAGTGACATTTAAACTAGGAGTTGAAAAATGAACACACATTAGCTAGGCGTGTGGACGACTGGAGGTGCATTCCAGGCAAAGTGAATAGCATAGACAGGCCCTGAGATAGGAGGGAACAGGGTACATCTGAAAACTTAAAAGAAAACAAGTGTGGCTAGACTATAAGCCAAATGAGAATGTGGGAAACCAGGCTAGAAAAGTAGCCAGGCTAAATCATTAAAAGTCCTGGAGACTACATTAAAAATTTGGAGTTTGTCCCAAGAACAAAGGGGTTTTCAAACTAGAGTCCACAGATACCAAAGGGTCTGTTCATGGAATCCAGTGCAGTCTATGAACTCGGATCAGGGGAAAAAACAATCTTTCTTTTTAATTAACCTCTGAATAAAACTTAGTATTTCCTTCAATTGTGAGTATAGGCTCTGACTTTTTAAACCAATACAAATCTCAAAATATGTTCCCATTATAAATGCTGGAAAAATCTCATAATAATAATTTTGGCCCTTGCATCACTACTTTAAAATCATGGAAGTTTCTGGAAGGATTATTAGATCTTGCTATAAATCTTGCTATTTAACACATTAACAAAGAGGCAAATATAATATCGTAAGCTTTTATAAAAAGTATTAATATTTTGTAACTATATTGGTTTCCTTTAGCTATGTTATTCTCAGCAGGAGTCAAGGGTTTCATCGGACTGCCAAGAGGTACCTGTCAACTGCAAAGCATCGAAAACAGATGGGGAGGAAAGGGGAAAGAGAAATAAGCAATCCAGGTAAGATTATGTATATCTAAACCAGGGTGACGGCAATGCTGATGGGAGAGAAGCAGATCAATTTGAAAGGCATTTAGAAGGTAAAACTGACATTAGAGATTCTTTTCAAATGTGATTTTCTTTTCTTTCTTTCTTTTTTTTTTTTTGAGATGGAGTCTCACTCTGTTACCCAGGCTGGAGTGCAGTGGCGCAATCTTGGCTCACTGCAACCTCTGCCTCCCAGGTTCAAGTGATTCTCATGCCTCAACATCCTAAGTAACTGGGACTACAGATGCATGCCACCATGCCTGGCTAATTTTTTTGTATTTTTAGTAGAGATGGGCTTTCACCATGTTGGCCAGGCTGGTCTTGAACTCCTGCCCTCAAACAATCCACCTGCCTCAGCCTCTCAAAGTGCTAAGATTACAGGTGTGAGCCACTACACCCAGATCAAATGTGATATTTTCAAAGAATAGTTATAAAAATGCTTACAATACAATAGTAAATAAAAAACACAAAGATTATCCATGCGTATAATCTGATTACATTAAAATTCTACTGTGCACACAAAACACTGGAATGATAGGAAGTTTTTGTTTTGTTTTGTTTTGTTTTGAGACGAGTCTAGCTCTGTCGCCCAGACTGGAGTGCAGTGAGTGGCATGATCTTGGCTCACTACAACCTCCGCCTCCTGGGTTCAAGTGATGCTCCTGCCTCAGCCTCCCGAGTAGCTAGGACTACAGGCATGTGCCACCACACACAGGTAATTTTTGTATTTTTAGTAAAGAAAGGGTTTCACCATACTGGCCAGGCCAGCCTCGAACTCCTGACCTCAAGTTGAGGCAGAAATTTAAAAATAAATATGCATTCATTCACTCTAAAAAAAGTAACAGGCAAGGCAAGGGTTAAAAAGATAAGAACAACACCAGGTGCGGTGGCTCATGCCTGTAATCCCAGCACTTTGGGAGGCTGAGGCGGTGGATCACAAGGTCAGGAGTTCAAGACCAGCCCGGCCAAGATGATGAAACCTCGTCTCCACTAACAATACAAAAAATGAGCTAGGCATGGAGGCGGGTGCCTGTATTCCCAGCTACTCGGGAGGCTGAGGCAGATAACTGCTTGAACCCAGGAGGCGGAGGTTGCAGTGAGCCGAGATCACGCCACTACATTCCAGCCTGGACATCAGAGTGAGACTCTGCCTGAAAAGAAAGAAAAGGAAAAAGAAAAGGAAAAGGAAAGGAAGGGAGTGGAGTGGAGGGCGGGACAGGAAGGGAAGGGAAGGGAAAGGAAAGGAAAAGGAAAGGGAAAGGGAAATGGAAAGGCAAAAGAAAAGAAAGGAAAAGAAAAGAAAAGCACAAGTTTTTCTCTGCCCAGCAAGCTCACTTCAAGGACAGTTATGAGATAACACTGTCTGGAAAGCCAAGGCCAAAAGAAAAGGCTCCAGACACCACCACCCCCATTCGGAGCAAGGTTAAAGGAAGAAAAAAAAGAGAAAGAGACCATTTTTTTTTTACTGTTACTCCTTTCCCTGGCTTCTTAAGCATGATTGTGTATTACAAATGTCTGTATTTAGCCAGTTCTTGTTTTTCTTTCAATGCAGCTGTTTTTCTTTCAATGCAGCTATGCAAGGCCACAAGTTATGTTATGCTATAGATTACGTGACCTGTCACTGTATGATTAACTGCTTTTGTTTTGCTTCTGTAAGTCCGCTTATAAAAACCTCACTCTGTCTTGTTCAATGTTCAGTTTTTTGGATGCGAATCTTACTGAGCCGGTGCGTACCTTAAAATAAACAATCCTCCTGTTCTCCATATCAGTCTCTCTGGTCCTCAGTTCCCTGCAACATTTTTGGTGACCACGAAGGGACCCGAGATGGCAGGTTTACTGTCTCCTTTGCCTCTGGAGCCCTGGGCCAGGGGAGACCTGTGACCCCAGGTGCTGCCGGGAGAACTTCAGCCCATAGGGGAGATCAGCTCTCCCCTGACCTGGCACCCCTACTCAGCAGCACAGCAGAACCTAAAGAGGGGCTACAGGACGATTTCAGAAACAGCATGCTTCAGGAACCACAGTAAGGCTTTGGGGCCCAAGGCAGGACCCATGGGGACAAAAGAGGAGCCTGATCACCTCCTGGGGTGTGCCGAATAGTCTGACCCAGAGGGGCTCGGGGCGACAAGAGTGGCTCACACCTGAACCAACACAGGACTCGAGAGTGGCTCGCTAAGTTACTTACGAAAAGGAAACTGGAAGTGGCGAGAGTGGCTCACCACCCCAACTAGGAAACTGGAGGTGACAAGAGTGGCTCGCCACCCCAACTGGGAAACTGGGTGGCCACTCTCACCACCCCAACTACGAACACAGGAACTAGGAGTGGGGAAGTGTGTGAAAGTGTGTGAATGGAGGAGCCTAATTAGGCTCATTAGCTGCCAAGTGGGGAGTCACAGATCTCTTACTGTGGACTGGGCGCTCCAAGAAAGTGTGGGGCCGACTAAGACTAGTGGTGATCTGCATACGGCTAATAGGAGCTGCCCTACAGCTCAGAGTTGTAGTGGGAATAAGGAACTCTCCAAAGCCAAGTGTTAGGCAGGAATCTAGACCCAACATGGTGGTATCACCTAGCATGGCAGGCCCTTTGTTAGGACTTCCCACCCTTCACTTCCTGCTAAGACTCTCAGCCCGCGAAAAAGCCTGCGCCCGCCAAAAAACCCCTGCTCTGCGCAAGCTCCTGGACACGTCATTCCTCAGAAATCGAAACCTAACTCAGGAAAACCGAAACCTACAAACCCCACCTACCTCTCCCTATAAAAGGCCCCCCAGATACCCGCCCTGAGCGCGACTTCCTCAGCCCTCCTCCTAGTGGACTGGTGAACCTCGCCCACAAGCCCAATAAAGGCTACCTCAGTTCTCATCTGCCTCGTGTCTTCTTGCTCGGCTCCCCATTACATTACACCAAGCAGCATCTGAAAACTCCTATCATGGAGCACTTTGGGAGGCAGAGGTGGGTAGATCACTTGAAGTCAGGAGTTCAAGACCAACCTGGCCAACATGGTGAAACCCTGCCTCTACTAAAAACACAAAAATTAGCCAAGCATGGTGGTGTACACCTGTAATCCCAGCTACTAGGGAAGTTGAGGCACGAGAATTGCTTGAACCTGGGAGGCGGAGGTTGCAGTGAGCCAAGATCACACCACTGCACTCCAGCCTGGGTGACAAAGCAAGACTCCGTCTCAACAACAACAACATACATACATATACACGTGTGTATATATTTTGTGTATACACACGGGTGTATACATATACACGTGTGTGTATATACGTGTATATGTGCGTGTGTATATATACGTGTATACACACGTGTGTATATGTATGTGTACATGCGTGTGTATATATACGTGTATACGCGTGTGTATATATACGTATATACACATACAGAAAACTTCAGGTGCTCTCTACTCTCATCATTTCCAACTTATACAGTGAGTCTGGATGTTAAGATTTTTGTTTTGTGTGTTGTGTGTTTTGTTATTGTTGTTTTTAATTTCAGGAGAATAAAATTAGCTTAGAGAGACAGGAAAGAAAAGAGTAGCAAAGACAGTACATATCAATACTCAAAAAAAAAAAAATACTATTATTTATGTGGTAGAACACTAGACCAAATTACTTATCACCTTACCTTTAGGAGGAAGGCAAAATTACTCTTCAGAGAATTAGTCACACCATTTTCACACAATTTTTTCCTCATTTGGTTTTCACTCACATTGCCACCACCAGATTGATACCTTAATAATGACTTCAGCATGGTTTCAAAAGGGTCCGCTGAAACAGACAAATTAAATATTTCTGTATCAAAACAACCGCTCAAAAAGATACCCTGTAAGAGAACAAGATATCAGGGAGGTAAAGAATTATAGCTGAAAGCATGGCAACTGTTTTTTATAATTCCCTTATTTTTATTTTTTATTATTATTTTTTTTAGACATAATTTCACTCTTCTTGCCTAGGCTGGAGTGCAATGTCATGATCTCAGCTCACTGCAACCTCTGCCTCCCAGGTTCAAGCAATTCTCCTGCCTCAGGCTCCCAAGTAGCTAGGATTATAGGTGTGTGCCAACACTCCTGGCTAATTTTGTACTTTTAGTAGAGATGGGGTTTCAACACGTTAGTCAGGCTGGTCTCAAACTTCCGACCTCAAGTAATCCGCCTGCCTCAGCCTCCCAAAGTGCTGGGATTACAGGAATGAGCTGCTGTGCCTGGCAGACTATTTTTAAAATACGAACAATTTAAGAGTCGGTGAAAATTGGCAAGAACACAATATCCTGACTGGGAATTCCACTGTTAAGTCATTAATACTGACATAAATTTTCTACCTACATAATTATAATGTCTTCAAATTTTTTTTTAAAAAGCACATTGCCCTGATTTTAAAGCAAAATGGCTACTAAGTTTGTGGTTTGTGGTTATCAAGTATTACAGTAAAATTATTTAGCTGAATTTAAAAATTTATTTTCTCCAATTCTTGTTTCTTTAATGACTTGTTTTCACACACATACAAAGATACACTGTCACTGTAAAAACAATTCAAACAATACAGAAAAGACAGCAAAATGCATCAGAGATACTGTTAATATTTTAGACATTTTTCACAGCTGTTAACATTTCTTAACAGAGAGAGAGACAGAAAAATCTGTCAGATTTCACAAAGAACTACATTCCCCTCTTTCAGAGCACTTCTCTCAGTTCATTAGTGTGGTAATTTGGATGTTTACATACTTCCCTCACTCTCCAACATTAGCCTAGAAACTCCATAGGAGCAGAGACCATTCTGGTTTTCCTCATTATATTCCCCAACAGAGCCATCTTTTCTTATTGTATAAAGCCTAGTAATTAAAAGCACAATCTTTTTTTTTCTTCCTCAGAGATCCTTGTTCTACAAAAGCACAATCTTGAACCAGACTGCCTGACTTCAAGTCCTAGCTCCATCACTAATTAGCTGTGACCTTAGGCAAGTAACTTAACCTCTCTGTGCCTCAGGTTTCTCTTCTGCAAAAAAGGGATAACCGTAATACCTTCTTCATGAAGTTGTTCTGAAGAATTAAATGAGTTAATATTTGTAAAGGGCTTGGAATAGTGCTGAGATATTATAATTGCTATATAAGTATCTGACAAAACCAGTCTACATCATCATATTCAGGCCTGAAAGTATTCATTTATTCAGCCATTGATATTTAGGTTGCTTCAAATTTTTTTTATAAACAATATAAATATTTTCTCATATCTGTGATTATCAATTTATGTATCAACTTCTTAAGGTATTATTGTTAGGTCAATGGTTACTGTCAACTTTTTCTTCAGAGAGCTGTATAGCACATGTACACCACGTGACTCCCCATTCCCTCATCGACAATGCATTCTGCCAGTATTCTTCATCTCTTCTAGGGAGATAAGTAAAATTTTTTTTTTTTGAGACGGAGTCTCACTCTGTCGCCCAGGCTGGAGCGCAGTGGCGCGATCTCCGCTCGCTGCAAGCTCCACCTCCCAGGTTCACACCATTCTCCTGCCTCAGCCTCCCCAGTAGCTGGGACTACAGGCGCCCGCCAACACGCTCGGCTAATTTTTTTGTATTTTCAGCAGAGACGGGGTTTCACCGTTGTCTCGATCTCCCGACCTCATGATCCACCCGCCTCGGCCTCCCAAAGTGCTGGGATTATAGGCTTGAGCCACTGCGCCCGGCCAATTTCTCATTTTTATTTGTACCCAACTGAATATTAGTGAGGCTGAAATCTTTAAATATGTTTACTCCTTTCTTAATAACCTTGTTTTTCCCCATTTTTGTAAAAGGGCATTTTCTTTTTTGAGACGGAGTCTCCATCTGTCATCCAGGTTGGAGAGCAATGGCACGATCTTGGCTCACTGCAACCTCCACCTCACAGGTTCAAGCGATTTTCCTGCCTCAGCCTCTCGAGTAGCTGGGATTACAGGTATCTGCCACCATGCTCAGCTAATTTTTGTATTTTTGGTAGAGATGGGGTTTCACCATGTTGGCCAGGCTGGTCTCAAACTCCTGACCTCAGATCATCTGCCCACCTTAGTCTCCCAAAGTGCTGGGATTACAGGCGTAAGCTACCACGCCTGGCCTATTTTTTCTTATTAGTTTTCAAGTACTATATATATTTAACATATTGGTGGTAAATTACTTTTCCATTTCTCTTTTAAACTTTGTCATGGTGCCTTTTTATTTAACAAAAATATGGTAATCAACTACTACACATCAGGTGTAGCAATGTGTGGCCAACATTTTACTATCTCTCTTTCTTCCTTTCTCAAGGTGATTTTGACTTTGTTTTTTAAGTTAGAGACAGTCTCAATGTGTCTCCCAGACTGGTCTTCAACTCTTGGGTTCAAGCGATCTTCCCACCTCAGTTTCCTGAGTAGCTGGGACTACAGGTATGTGCTACCGCATCCATTCAAGGTATTTGTTATTGTACTAAAAATTTTTCACTTTTATGTGGACAGATTTATCTAACTTATGTCTTACAGCTCCTAGATCTTGTACCATTGTAAGAAGAGGTTTATCTACATTATCTCCAACCAAAGAGAAAAAATTTAATATTTAACCATGTTTTCTTGTATTACCTTTATAATCTGGTATTTTAATCATCTAGAATTTATTTTGATATAAGAAATAAGGCAGAGGCCAGGTGAAGTGGCTCACACCTAAAATCCCAGCATTTTGGAGGGCAGAGGTGGGAGAATCACTTGAGTTTAGGAGTTGGAGGCCAGCCTGGGCAATGTAGCGAGACCTCATCTCCACTAAAAAGTAAATAAATTAGTCAGGCATGGTGTTGTATGCCTATAGTCCCACCTACTCAGGAGGCTGAGGTGGGAGGATTGCTTGAGCCCAGGAGTTGTAGGTTATACAGTGAGCTATGATAGCACTGCTGCCCTCTAGCCTGGGCAAAGGGCGGGGGGCGAGGAATAGAATAAGGCAGGGATTGAGATTTATTTTTTACAAATAGCTAACCCATATTCCCCAAACCATTTATTACTTTTCCCTTTTGTCATAAAATACTATCTTTATCATATATATTTGGTTTGTCTTCTGAACTCTCCACTCTTTTACATCTGTTTGCCTAGCCTGACTACAGCATGAGAGTCTTTTTTTTGAGATGGAGTCTCTCTCTGTCACCCAGGCTAGAGTGCAGTGGTGTGATCTCAGCTCACTGCAACCTCTGCCTCCCGGGTTCAAGAGATTATCCTGCTTCAGTCTCCCAAGTAGCTGGGATTACAGGCGCACATTACCAGGCCTGGCTAATTTTTGTATTTTTAGTAGAGACAGGGTTTCACCATGTTGGCTAGGCTGGTCTCGAAATCCTGACCTCAGGTGATCTGCCTGCCTTGGCCTCCCAAAGTGCTGGGACTACAGGCAGGAGCCATCACGCCCGGCCAGGAGATTCCTTTTTTTTAAGAGACAGGTTCTTGCCCTGTCCCCTGGCTGCCTGGCTGAAGTAAAGTGGCGCAACCTTGGCTCACTGAAGCCTCAATCTCTTGAACTCAAGCAGTCCTCCCACCTCAGCCTTCCAAGTAGCAGGTCTACAGACAGATGTATCACATCTGGCTAATTTTTGTATTTTTTGTAGAGATGGGGTCTCACTATGTTGCCCAGACTAGTCTTGAACTCCTGGGCTCAAGTGATCATCCCATCTTGGCCTCCTAAAGCATTGGGATTACAGGTATGAGCCACTGCGCCTGGCCAGTACAAGGTTCTTCAAATTAATCTAGCTTTATAATACTCTATACTAACTGATGGTACAAGTATTTCCCTCATCGATATTCTTTTTTTTGGAAGATAGAGTCTTACTCTGTTGCCCAGGCTGGAGTGCAGTGGCACAATCTCAGCTCACTGCAACCTCCACCTCCCGGGTTCAAGCAATTATCTTGTCTCAGCCTCACGAGTAGCTGGGACTACAGGCACACACCACCATGCTTGACTAATTTTGTATTTTTAGTAGAGACAGGGTTTTACCATATTGGCCAGGATAGTCTCAATCTCCTGACCTCATGATCCACCTGCCTCGGCCTCCCAAAGTGCTGAGACTACAGGCATGAGCCACCATGCCCAGCCCATTAACACTCTTTTTAGGATTGTTTCCTGGCTGCTTATGTACATTTATTCTTCCAGATACACCTTGGAACTATTTTTTCAGGGTCCCAAAAAAATCCTGTTGGAATTGACACTGAGATTTTATCATATATGCTTATAAATTAAGGAAAAATACAATTACTTAAAAAACTATCTTAAATGAGTTAATAGGACTTCAGCACAGTGACTAGCACATAGTACAAAGCATTCAATAAATGTTGGCTATTCCTATCCAAGAACAATGTATATATACAGTTCTTTATTTATAGACATTCATTCTTTTTTTATTTTTTTTTGAGACACAGTCTCACTCTGTCACCCAGGCTGGAGTACAGTGGCACAATCTTGGCTCACTGCAGCCTCCGCCTCCCAGGTTCAAGAGATTCTTATGCCTCAGCCTCCCAAGTAGCTGAGATTACAGGCGTGTACCACCACACCCGATTAGTGTTTGTATTTTTAGTAGAGAAGGGGTTTCACCATGTTGGCCAGGCTGGTCTCGAACTCCTGGCCTCAAGTGATCCACCCGCCTCGGCCTCCCAAAGTGTTGGGATTACAGGCATAAGCCACTGTGCGTGGGCTAAACATTCATTCTTAAAAGGTAAGGATCAGGTAATTAGAAAGAAAATTAAACTTACATGTCTTATTGGGATTGATATGCTGCTTCAGTACATCAACAGTGCCCAAACTAACCACAAGGCGCCTGCCAAACCAGAAGGAGACCACAGGCCCATATCTCTCATGCAAATTAACCAGGAACTCGTGCAAACTTCCACTATTCACAATATCTGGAAGATTACCATCTCTGGCAAAAGAGTAACATTTGACAAAATCATCAATTTAACTTGGAAAAATCAGAAAAACAACAGTTGACTCTGAATTAACTATGTCAATAAATGAGAACAAAGGTTCATGAAATTCAAATTAGTCCAAAATCCAAAACTCAATTATATTTGCCTTCTTGCTATATTTCTATAGTTATATTTAGATATGGATTTGTCTGATATTTTAAGAATTCTTAACACTTCAAACCAAATAAGAAAGCTCCATAGGAACATCTGACTTAGATACTGAAAACTATCCCACTTTCCCAGCCCCTAATTCTGAGATGACAACGGACATCATCAGCTGGTGAAAATCATCAGATCAGCTATGGCAACCCTTTCCTTCTTTCCTTCTATCTTAATCTTCTTTTCAGCTTTCTCTGGCAAGGGGAAGTGAAAGCAATGAAATGTTTTGATTTACACGACTCTCCTTTCTGTTAACAAAGTTTAAGTTACATGCCAAGGTAAATGTAGGGCAATCAAAGGAACTGAATTGAATAAGATGAGTAATCTAAAAATATGGTTTATCATTTTGGTTTGTCTTCTGAACCACCTACTCTATTCCATCTGTCTGCCTAGTCCTACCACAAAATAACCTTAGTTTTCTTTTTATTTATTTATTTATTTTTTAGAAACATAGTCTGGCTCTGTCACCTAGGCTAGAGTGCAGTGGCACAATCATAGCTCACTGCAGCATTAAACTCCTGGCCTCAAGCGATCTTCCACCTCAACCTTCTCAGTAGATGGCAAGAGCTACCATGATTGGCTAAAAATATGGTTTAGTCTTGGTATCAATAATGAAGAATTAACTCTACTGAATTCCAAAAAATAATTACTCACTTTTCTTCAGTTGGAGTAATCCCCGGAATTCCTGCAGCTTGTCTGGAAGCCTTAAAAAAAAAAAAAGTTTATAATAATGAATTATCATATAACCCATAAGTAAGATGTGTTTCACCAAGACATCTGCAGGACCTTAAATAATGGCTTTCCAATTAAGTTGAATCTAAGAAATCATTTCCATATTAAAATACAAAAAAAGGGATTCTTTGCATGGAAAAGAATGATTTCCATGTCCTTTGCAGGGATATAGATGGAGATGGAGGCCATTTTCTTTAGCAAACTAATACAGGTACAGAAAACCAAATACTACATGTTCTCACTTACAAGTGGGAGCTAAATGATGAGAACACATGGACACATAGAGGGGAACAATACATGCTGGGGCCTTTTAGAAGGTGAGAGGATCAGGAAAAACAGCTAATGGGTACCAGGCTTAATAATTATCTGGGTGATGAAATAATCTATACAACAAACCCCCATGATACAAGTCTACCTATGTAACAAACCTGCCCTTGTACCCCTGAACTTAAAATGAATTTTTTTTTTTTAAGAATGATTTCGGCTGGGCGCGGTGGCTCAGGCCTGTAATTTCAGCACTTTGGGAAGCTGAAGAGGGCAGATCACGAAGTCAGGAGATCAAGACCATCCTGGCTAA
>NW_012116266.1:5615265-5615638 GCF_000951035.1 Colobus angolensis palliatus
AAAAAAAAAAAAAAAAAAGAATGATTTCATTCAGGATTTCATTCAGGGTATTATTCTTCCTCTGTGTCAATTAAACTAAGGTGTTTAAAGAATTTAATACACACTCTACATCAAATAACACATATCTAGTACATTTTTCTTTCTTTGTTCTGAGTTTATATATGGTCCCAGCTGGTTTGGCTTTAAAAAAAAAAAAAAAAAATCAAGGTCCATTCTAAGAGTTTCATTATGATGATGCAAGAAACAGAAGAAAATTGCTGTGCTTGGCAGGGCGCAGCACCTCCTGCCTGTAATTCCAGCACTTTCAGAGGCTGAGATGGATGATCACTTGAGGTCAGGAGTTCAAGACCAGCCTGACAAACATGGCAACCCC
>NW_012116266.1:5616600-5617541 GCF_000951035.1 Colobus angolensis palliatus
AAAAAAAAAAAAAAAAAAAGGGAAACAAAAAACTGCTGTGCCAGACCCATTTTCTTGAGTGGGTGGGAAGGTAGGAGATCTAGTACAGGAGTGAAGAGATGGGGGGGGGACATTTAACTGGGAGCATAGCCAGTTCATAGTAATAGGAGGGAACGTGGAATATAAGCGCACACATTTAGGCAGATAGGCAGGGTGGTGTGGAAATTATCTCCAGATTGGTTTTATTTTTTCAATGAAATAGGCCAGGTGTGGTGGTTTGCATCGGTAATCCCAGTACTTTGTGAGGCCAAGGCAGGATGATCATTTGAGTCCAGGAGTTTGAGACCAGCTTGGGCAATGTGGTGAAACCCTGTCTGTCTAAAAAGTACAAAAAATTCACCAGGTGCAGTGGTTAGCACTGTAGTCCTAGCTACTCAGGAGACTGAGGCAGAAGGATCACTTGAGCCTGGGAGGTCGAGGATGCAGTAAGCCAAGGTCACATCATTGCACTCCAGCCTGGGTGACAGAGTGAGACCCTGTCTCAAAAAAAGAGGCCAGGAGCAGTGGCTCATGCCTGTAATCCCAGCACTTAGGGAGGCCGAGGTGGGTGGATCACTTGAGGTCAGAAGTTCAAAACCAGCCTGGCACACATGTTGAAACCCCATCTCTATTAAAAATACAAAAATTAGCAGGGCATGGTGGTGGGCGCTATAATCCCAGCTACTCAGGAGGCAGAGGCAGAGAATCTCTTGAGCCCAGGAGGCGGAGGTTGCAGTGAGTCGAGATCACTGCACTCCAGCCTGGGAGACAGAGCGAGACTCTGTCAAAAAAAGAAGGAAAGGAAAGGAAAGGACAAGAAAGGAAAGGAAAGGGAGAGAGAGAGAAAGAAAGAGAGAGGGAAGGAGGGAGGGGGAGGGAGAGAGAGAGAGAGACAGAAAGCAAGCAAGCAGGGAGGGAGGGAG
>NW_012116266.1:5617750-5621849 GCF_000951035.1 Colobus angolensis palliatus
AGGAGTTCAAGACCAGCCTGGCCAATACATAGTAAAACCCCATCTCTACTAAAAATACAAAAATTAGCCAGGTGTGGTGGCACGTGCCTGTAGTCCCAGCTACTCAGGAGGATGAGGTGGGGGAATCGCTTGAACCCGGAAGGTGGAGGCTGCAGTGAGCCAAGACCACACCATTGCACTCCAGCCTGGGTGACAGACTAAGACTCCGCCTCAAAAAAACAAAAAAGAAATTATCAGTTATTGGTGAAGACAGAAGATTTGAAGACAGGGAAAGAATGAAAAGTTATCTGGAAGATTTGGAGACTGAATACACCAGGTGATTTCCAGATACCCCACTTAAGGTTCATGAATTTAAAATGAGACTAGTCAGTATGGCTGTGTTCTTTTCCATCTTTTTTTTTTTTTTTTTTCCCCAGCTGTGTGGGTTCAGGGGCGGAATTGACAGAGCATTGGATTTAATCACAATTAGGATTTGCTAGATGATTATGACAAAGGATACAGGGCAAAGGAGTTGAAGGTATATGCAAAGGAGTGATTATAGTAACAGACCATGGAACCTAAGCCTTTTTTTTTGAGACATGGTCTCACTCTGTCACCCAGTCTGGAGTGCAATGGCGCCATCTTGGCTCACTGCAGCCTCGATCTCCCAGGCTCAAGCGAGCCTCCCAAGTAGCTGGGACCAGGGACCACAGATACTCACCACCATGCCTAATTTATTTATTTACTTACTTATTTTTTTAGAGACAGGGTCTTACTATAATGCTCAGTCTAGTCTCAAACTCCTGAGTTCAAGCAATCCTCCCACCTCAGCCTCCCGAAGTGCTGGGATTATAGGCTTGAGTCACTATGCTGGCCATAAGCTTCTTACATCATCAGCTTCTCCTTCATGACTTGATAGCCCTCATCAGCATAATGTAATTTCTCTTACCTTAAGAGTTTCGTCACCTCACTTCCCTCTCTAGTTACCAGCACTCTTTACTGCAAAACTCTAAAAAGCTATCTATACTTGGTATCTCTGAATCCACCCATTTAGGTTTATCACCCCAATTACATGAAACCACTCTTCTTAAGATTATAAATGTTGCAGTGGCTCATGCCTGTAATCCTGGATCTTTGGAAGACTGAGGCAGGAGGATCACTTCAGCCCAGAAGTTCAAGACCAGCCTGGGCAACATAGTGGGACCCCATTTCTATAAAAAATTTAAAAATCAGATTGGGTGCGGTGGCTCATGCCTGTAATCCCAGTGCTTTGGGAGGCCAAGGTGGGCAGATCACTTGAGGTCAGGAGTTCGAGACCAGCCTGGCCAACATAGTGAAATCTTGTCTCTACTAAAAATAAAAAAATTAGCTGGGCGTGGTGGTGTGTGCCTTCAGTCCCAGCTACTTGGGAGGCTGAGGCAGGAGAATCACTTGAACCTGGGAGGCAGAGGCTGCAGTAAGCAGAGATCATGCCACTGCACTCCAGCCTGGGCGACAGAGCAAGACTTTGTATCAAAAAATACAAAATTTAAAAATTAGTCAGGTGTGGTGGCATGCGCATGTAGTCCCAGCAACTTGAGAGGCTAAGGTGGAAGGATCGCTTGGAGCCAGGAATTTGAGGTTACAATGAGCTATGATGGTACCACTGTACTCCAGCCTGGGCAAGAGAGAGACTCTGTCTCTTAAACGAAACAAAACAAAACAAAACAAAAAAACGATTACCAATGTTACTAAATTCTTAGGCCTTAACTTACTTGACATATTTGCAGCATTTGACTTAGCTGATTATCCTCTTCTGCTTTTCTGCTTAAAACATCTGGCTTCCTTCTATTTACGTGGCTGCTCCTTCTCAGTCTCCTTTGCCGGCTCTTATTTCTCTCCTCAACCATTAACATTGGAGAATCCAGGGTATGGTCCCTGCGACCTCTTCTCTCTTGTATCTAAATTGTCTGGGAGATAGCAACCAGTTCTCCTTGCTTTAAATACCGTCTATACATTGATAGCTCCCAAATGTGTATCTTCAGCCCGGACTTTTCCCATAAACTCAAGACATATATTCAGTTACTCCTCAACATCTCCACTTGGATGTCTAACAGGCATCTCAAACCTAGCCTACCCAAAACCAACTCCTAATCTCTATAAATCCCCACTACCTCCCACCAAAACAAAACTAAAGAACCACCACCAACAACAAAACCGCTGATCTTCCCTGGAATTAATCCATCCTTCCAGATACCAGGCTAAAAATAACTGGTGTTTTCCTTGATGCCTCTCTTTCACATTTCACATCCAATCCACTGGGAAAGCCCATTGGCACTATCTTCACAATTGACTAGTTCTCATTATCTCTGCCACTACTAACATGATCCAAGCTGAAATGATAATATCCTCCTAATTACTCGGCTTGCTTCCATCCTTACCTGGAGACCCAAGTCTATTCATGACTTGGCAACCAGAATGATTCTTTTAAAATTTATCTAATAAAATTAAATTTTAATTCTATCCAATTTCAAATGGCTGAAATCCTCCAGTGGCACATAGCAAAAGTCCGGGCTTTAAAAAAAAGGTTAGCCTTACAAGTCATTTAAAATTTGTCCTTCACCCCCATCTTTCTGACACTCTCTCCTCTGGTCTCTTCCTCATTTACTACATTCTAACCACACTGGTCCCCTTGCTTTCCAGGAACACACCAGGCGGGTCTCCCTCTGAGGGTTTGTATTTGCTGCTCCCTCGACCCGGAATGCTCTTTCTCAGATACCTGAATGGCTTGCACCTTCACCTTCTTCGAGTCTCTGCTGAAATGTCTCCTCAGCTCCCGGCTATCCTACTTTAAAATAACAATCTACCTATCCCCAACTTTATTTCTACGTACAATCCTATATTATTTGTTTTTATTGTCTGTTCCCCTTCTCTAGGAAGTAAATTCCAAGAGTCAGGAATTTTCTGTCCGGTTTGTTCACGGCTGGATTCCCAGCACATGGAACCGTATCTGGCACATATCTAGTGCCAAGAATAAACAGTGTGCTTCTATGAGCTGATCAAAGAAGAGTATCATTTTAAAATCACCAAAAATTCAAGAACCACTGAAATTGTTTAGTTTCTCAGAAAATAAGATTTCAGGAAGTCCCTGATTGTGTAGTTGCAAGATTCCAGTCTAATCCATTTACCTGCTCGGAAAAGAACATTTAAGAAGGTGTATGGTCAATTCCAGCAGTTCAGCTACTTTTCAACTTTCACTGTAAAACCACCACCTGGCTTTGTAGAACAAGTGTTGTTGTTGTTGTTCTTGTTGTTGTTGTTTTTGAAACGGAATCTCACTCTGTCACCAGGCTGGAGTACAGTGGTGCAATCTCGGCTCACTGCAATCTCAGCCTCCCAGGTTCAAGGGATTCTCCTGCCTCAGCCTCCTGAGTAGCTGGGATTACAGGCGCCCGCCACCACACCTGGCGAATGTTTGTATTTTTAGTAGAGACGGTGTGTAACCATGTTGGCCAGGATGGTCTCGATATCCTGACCTCGTGATCCACCCGCCTCAGCCTCCCAAAGTGCGTAGAACAGGTTTTAAAGACGGTCCTCAGCCATCAACGCTTTTGTTTTCAGACCCTCCCTCTCTGGGGGACGGAGGCTAGTGGAGAGAGGAGGACAGGAGGCTCGGAGAGACGGCAGGGCCGAGGCAAGCTCGCACCCGAACCGGCAGCGCGGCACTCTCCCCGAGAGAAGCATTTGCCCCGGAGCCCCTCAGAGGAGCAAGACCTGGACCTCGAGCAGGTTTGGATTCCAGTCAGGATAGATCGATGGACAGCAGGAAAGGAGGAAGACACAAGTGCTGGCAGAATCCTCAAGAAAGGAGAAAGGAGTGGCGCGCCCAGGAGTCTCCTCTCTGACACACTGGGAAATGAAATTTGGGTTTGGCGGAATTAGTGCCAAAAAGCCGCCCAAAGTACTTGAGAGTCGCCTTGGAGAGTGGCGCGGGGTACCTGGCAAGGTGAGGCCGGCCCGCGGAGGCGCGGGTTTTTCCTCAGCAGCTAGAGCCCGCCTGGCCAGGCGCCTGAGGGGTAGCGGCGCAGCCCACGTAGCTCTCAGCGCTGGCCCGGTGGGGCGTCACGTGACTTCGGGCGCG
>NW_012116266.1:5622559-5624360 GCF_000951035.1 Colobus angolensis palliatus
GGAGAATTGCTTGAATCAAGGAGGCAGAGGTTGCAGTGAGCTGAGATCACACCACTGTACTCTAGCCTGGACAAGAGAGTGAGATTCCATCTCAAAACACAAACAAACAAAAAAATTGTGCAGCTGCGGGGTAGATATGGCTGAGTTACAGGCCCTAAAATCTAACTGTGCAGGTTGTAGAGTTACAATGCCAGCTAAAAGCAGAATCTTGCCAAGTCTTTTATTCTAAATTACGGCACTGTTTGAGAAGGAATAGGACTCTGAGATCAGTACATTTGGTCAGAGGAAGACAAAGCTGAAACCCCAAGTCCCACTGAACCTTCCTTGCCGATGGGAGTGGGCCTGTCTCCCCTGCCTGAGGAAGCTAACTTCCTTTACTTGAAAGTCTTTCAGAAACTTCTTTTGGGTCAGTTATATAACAAGGTGGTGGCCTTTATCCTAAGGAAGAATTCCCATTTCTCCTCATTATTTCTAGGCGATAAAGACTGATAATAGTCTGGGCACGGTGGCTCACGCCTGTAATCCCAGCACTTTGGGAGTCCAAGGTGGGTGGATCACAAGGTCAGGAGATGGAGACCATCCTGGCTAACACAGTGAAACCCCGTCTCCACTAAAAATACAAAAAATTAGCCAGGTGTGGTGGCGGGTGCCTGTAGTCCCAGCTACTTGGGAGGCTGAGGCAGGAGAATGGCGTGAACCCAGGAGGTGGAGCTTGCAGTGAGCCGACATTGTGCCACTGCACTCCAGCCTGGGCGATAGAGCGAGATTCTGTCTCAAAAAAAAAAAAAAAAAAAAAGAAAATAGAAAGATTCTCGATCCCAAACTAGATCTACTGAATCAAACACTCGGGGCGGGCGGGGGGAGGGGGCGCGTACAACAATCTGTTTTAACAAAGCCCTCCCGGGGACACTGTTACACATTTAAATTTGAGTGAAAACCACCACTGATCTAACCGGGACAGGGAAGTGTCTGGGAGTAAAACAAGAGTAGATACGCCTTGTTTCACAGAATTTCTGTCTGGAGTACTAGTAAATGTGGTTCTTTGACACTTTCTGGTGAGCGGAGGCTGCACACTGTTCAGGTTTCCTTGCTCTGTTAACTCTGACTTTCGGTAAATTGCTTGAGTTTTTTGAGCTTCCATTTCCTTCTAGGTAAAACAGTGAAAATAATACCACATGGAGTTGCCTGTAGGTTAATTTACATATTTTATGAAAAGCACTTAGCACAGCTCCTAGCAAAACCGAGTAAGTGCTATCTACTTCAGCATTTGGCATTCGTTGCCCTGGGCATAAAATACCCTACGACCCCTCTTTCTATTTCCCATGGCTCAGAAGTTTTGACTTGGCTAATGAAATACAAGGCAAGGCCTGCTACTTACTAGTGCTCCTTTTAGTGAAAGTGTGCTAAAAGTATTTATAGATTTTATATATTTAATAATATAAAATGTCAAGAACAGGCAGCAATTTGGCAAGAGAAATTCCAGATTGATTTTACAGCTTCTATGATAAGCGACTATTACATAAGCAGGAAACATACCTCATTGAAAATGCCAACTCTATTGGCATCTATAGCAAATATAATGAAACATGCTGTTTAATATTTCATTTGGCAGAAATTGTATTTTTAAGTCTTTCTCTGCATATAAATGTGCTTTAAACTGTCGTATGTTCAAAGTTCTTTTTTAAGTCTCTTGTTAGAATTTTAAAGATATTTCTTGTCAAACTGATGTTCCCAATAGGTTTTCAAAACAGTAAATGTAAGAGTTTTTTTGTTTGTTTGTTTTGTTTTGTTTGTTTGTTTT
>NW_012116266.1:5626675-5627716 GCF_000951035.1 Colobus angolensis palliatus
CAGGCTGGTCTCCTGACCTCCTGATCCACCTGCCTTGGATTACAAAAGGCAGAGCCCTCCCAAAGTGTTGGGATTACAGGTGTGAGCCACCATGCCTGGCCTTAATTTTCTTTTTTGAGACAGAGTCTCACTTTGTGAACCAGGTTGGAGTGCAGTGGCGCAATCCCAGCTAACAACAACCTCCAAATGATCTCTGGTTGGCTACTCCTGGATTCCTTAGGCTGGAATTGTGAACACACAATCTTCTTAGAATATAGGGTTATTCTCAGGGTATGCTTATGTTATCACTGTCTGGTGTGTCTACCATGCAACTGTGACCACTGACGTTCGTTCCTTCAGACTATGCTACCTGGGCTCCTTATGAGCTCACTTCTAATTCCACCAAGAGGCATCAGTAAGCTGAGGATGAGAAGAGAGCAGCTTTAGAAGCCTCCTGTTTTGTTCCCTTTCAACTCTGAGCCATATTTTCTGGCAGGAGCTATATCCCACTATATATATAGCTTTTGAGGTAGAACATCCTCCTATGATCCTCCAACCCTCTCTGAGTAACAATAATATTTTCTCTCTTTGCCACTTCAGACCTAGGAGTGACAATGGTTTCCCCTGTTGCTAGTTTCTGGATACTTCAGCATCCTTTATTGGTTCCCTTACTCCTCCCCACACTTCTGTATATAGTTTCTTCCTTAAAGTCTTTCGAACCATTGGAGTGAAATACTGTTTACTGTCAGACCTGACTCTAGTTTGCACAAGGGGTGGCTCCCAGAAACAGTTCAAACAGTTCCCAAGTTGGAATTCTAGGACCTGTTTAAACACATATTTGACAACCTCATGATGAGATTCATTATTGATAGTGATAATGTGTAGCATGCAGTGACAACAAGGTTATTCAAATTATTGCCAGTGGTGACATGGGATGGAATGTCAGTAGGGAAGAAATTTTACATGGTCAAGTGATTGTTGATAGCAACAATGGGTATTGCAAAAGATTGTGGAATAGGCCAGACACAGTGGCTCATGCCTGTAATCTCAGCAATTTGGGAA
>NW_012116266.1:5629366-5633011 GCF_000951035.1 Colobus angolensis palliatus
AAAAAAAAAAAAAAGACTGATAATAATAAACTAATAAAATAATAAAGGTAATAATGGACTGTCTGGGGTAAAGACAGTTAAACCCGTCATAGCCCAGGGAGACAATTACCAGTTCAGTTCCTAGAGAATAGAGGCACTGCAACAGAAAGGGGACAGGTGATGGTACAGCAGGGTGGGTAATTTGTCACTCACAGTTTACTATTGCCAGAACATAGTGACCATAAAAAGCAGAACACATTTGGTTGGTTCTATTGTTGTTTTAAAATACTCTACTCACAATGCCTGGACCTGGAGCAGAACACTGGCTTATACATCAAAGGAGCAATAAGACCTTGCTAATTTGTATTAGAGGGATGCTGAGAAGTATGTATGGAAATGGGTATTTGTTTAAGGAAAAGAAAACATAAAGGATGGTAAGGGCCAAATTTATTTATATGGTTTCATTCACTCAGAATTTGGGAAGTCAATGTGTTAACTTGACATATTACTCCATTTTCATGCTGCTGATAAAGACATACCCGAGACTGGGCAATCTGCAAAAGAAAGAGGTTTAATGGACTCACAGTTCCATGTGGCTGGGGAGGCCTCACAATCATTGTGGAAGGTGAAAAGCACGTCTCACATGGTGGCAGACAAGAGAACTTGTGCAGGGAAACTACCCTTTATAAACCATCCGATCTTATGAAACTCATTCACTATCACGAGAATAGCATAGGAAAGAGCCACCCCGCCGTGATTCAGTTACGTCCCACTGGGTCCCTCGTACAACATATGGGAATTGTGGGAGCTACAATTCAAGATGAGATTTGGGTGGGGAAACAGCCAAACCACATCATCACACCCCGGCCCCTCTCAAATCTCCTGTCCTCCCATTTCAAAACCAATCACGCCTTCCCAACAGTCCCCCAAAGTCTTAACTCATTTCAGCATTAACCCAAAAGTCCACAGTCCAAAGTCTCATCTGAGACAAGGCAAGTCCCTTCTGCCTATGAGCCTGTAAAATCAAAAGCAAGTTAGTTACTTATTAGATACAATGGGGTTGCAGGCATTTGATAAATACACCCATTCCAAATGGGAGAAATTGGCCAAAACAAAGGTGCTAATGGCTCCATGCAAGTCCAAAATCCAGCGAGGCAGTCAAATCTTAAAGCTCCAAAATGATCTTTGACTCCATGTCTCACATCCAGGTCATGCTGATGCAAGAGGTGGGTTCTCATGGTCTTGGGCAGCCCTGCCCCTGTGGCTTTGCAGGGTACAGCCTCCCTCCTGGCTGCTTTCACGGGCTGGCATTGAGTGTCTGCGACTTTTCCCAGTGCGCAGTGCAAGCTGTCAATGCATCTACCATTCTGGGTTCTGGAAGACAGTGGCCCTCTTCTCAGCTCTACTAGGCAACGCCCCAGTGGGGACTCTATGTGGAGGGTGCCCACCCCACATTTCCCTTCTGCACTGCACTAGCAGAGGATCTCCATGAGCACGCTACCCCTGCAGCAAACTTCTGCCTGGACATTTAGGCATTTCCATACATCCCCTGAAATCTGAGCAGAGGTTCCCAAACCTCAATTATTGACTTCTGTGCACCCGCAGGGTCAACACCAGATGGAAGCTGCCAAGGCTTGGGGCTTGCACCCTCTGAAGCCATAGCCTGAGTGGCACCTTGGCCCCTTGGCCCCTTTTAGTCACAGCTGGAGCAGGTGGGACTCAGGGCACCAAGTCCCTAGACTACACACAGCAGAGGGACCCTGGACCCAGCCCAGGAAACCATTTTGTTCTTCCTCGGCTTCCAGGCCTGTGATGGAAGAGGCTGCTGCAAAGGTGGAGACATTTTCCCCATTGACTTGGAGATTAACATTCGGCTCCTCATTACTTATGCAAATTCCTGCAGCCCGCTTGAATTTCTCCTCAAATAATGGGATTTTCTTTTCTATCGCATTGTCAGGCTGCAAATTATCTGAACTTTTATGCTGTTTTCCTTTTAAAGCTGAATGTCTTTAACAGCACCCAAGTGACCTCTTGAATGCTTTGCTGTTTAGAAATTTCTTCCACCAGGTACCCTCAATCATCTCTCTCAAGTTCAAAGTTTCACATATCTCTAGGGCAGGGGCAAAATGCCACCAGTCTCTTTGCTAAAACATAAAAAGAGTCACCTTTGCTCCAGTTCCCAACAAGTTTCTCGTCTCCATCTAAGACCACCTCAGCCTGGATTTCATTGTCCATGTGATTATCAGCATTTTGGTCAAAGCCATTCAGCAAGTCTCTAGGGAGTTCCAAATTTTCCCACGTTTTTGTTTCTTCTTCTGAGCTCTCCAAACTGTTTCAGCCTCTGCCTGTTACCCGTTTCCAAAGTCGCTTCCACATTTTTGAGTATCTTTTCAGCAGCACCCTGCTCTGCTGATACCAATTTACTGTATTAGTCTGTTTTCACGCTCTGAGAAAGACATACCTGAGACTGGGCAATTTACAAAAGAAAGAGTTTTAATGGACTCACGGTTCCACATAGCTGAGGAGGCCTCACAGTCATGGTGGAAGATGAAAGGCACGTCTCACATGGCAGCAGACAAGAGAACTTGTGCAGGGAAACTCCCCTTTCTAAAACCATCAGATCTTGTAAGACTCATCCACTATCGGAGAAGAGCATGGGAAAGACCTGCCCTTCATGATTTAATTACCTCCCAATGGGTCCCTCCCACAACATGTGGGAATTGTGGGAGTTACAATTCAAGATGAGATTTGGGTGGGGACACAGCCAAACCGTATCAGTTGAGCACTTGAGATTGAATCTGAATATGCTTGTTTGGTTAACTGAAGTCTGGATTCAATGTTGGCCTATAGTCATTGAAGTTGGGATGCCAGAAATTTCCTGGCTGGAGTGCAGTGGCGCAATCATAGCTCACTGCAGCCTTGACCTCCTGGGCTCAAGTGATCTTCCTGCCTCAGCCTCCTGAGTAGCTAGGACTACAGGCATGTGCCACCACCCCTGGCTATTTTTTTGTTTTGTTTTGTTTTGTTGGTAGAGACAGGGTCTCGCTATGTTGCCCATGCTGGTTTCAAACTCTTGGCCTCAAGTAATCCTTCTGTTTCAACCTCCCAAAGTGCTAGGATTACAGGCATGAGTAAGCATGCTCGGCCCCACCTTTTTTGGTAAATAAAATTTTATGGAAGACAGTTATGTTCATTTATGTTCTATATATGACTACAACAGCAGAATTGAATAATTGCTACAGAGTTATGTGTAAAATATTTATTGCCTGTCCCTTTATAGAAAAATTGTGTGGACTCCTGCTATACTTACAAAGGTTTAGGGAGATGGAAATACTGGTGTGGATTTGCTTGACCTGTCAAAATATTCGACAGTCACCTACGAAGTTAACAATTAGTTAAGTAAATGATATTCTATCCTCCTGCCCCAAATATATCTTTGTAGAGCAGGAAAGATTTCTTTTCTTACCCATCACTAGGTTCATGGCTGAGCTCCCTACAACAAAGGACAGGTTACCAAGAAAAAGTGTACAAATTGGCCAGGCATGGTGGCTCACACCTGTAATCCCAGCACTTTGAGAGGCTGAGGCGGGCGGATCATGAGGTCAGGAGATTGAGACCATCCTGGCTAGCACGGTGAAAACCCATCTCTACTAAACCCATCTCTAC
>NW_012116266.1:5633463-5634430 GCF_000951035.1 Colobus angolensis palliatus
TACATGCCTGTAATTCCAGTTACTCAGGAGACTGAAGCAGGAGAATCACTTGAATCCAGGAGGTAGAGGTTGCAGTGAGCCGAGATTGGGCCATTGCACTCCAGCCTGGGCGACAGAGCGAGACTCTGTCTCAGAAAGAAAAAGAAAAGGAGACAGTAGTACAATTATAGCTCATTGCAACCTTAAACTCCTGGGCTCAAGTGATCCTCCTGCCTTGGCATCCCGAAATGCTGGTATTACAGGTATAAGCCACCATGTCCAGCCTTAATTTTAAAATGTCAACCTAATTTTAAATTAATTAGGTAAGCTGTATTTGGTTATTGTGTTCGGTCAGGTTCTCCAGACAAACAGAACCAATAGAATTGGCTTATGAGATTAGGGAGGCTGAGAAGTACTATGATTTGCCATCTGTAGGCTGGAAAACCAGGAAGGTCAATGGTGTGGTGTAGCTCAATCTGAATCTGAAGGCCCAAGAAACTGAAGCTCTAATATACATCTCAGGATGGAAGATGGGATGTCCCAGCTCTAGAAGATAGAGGGAATTTGCCCTTCATCTTTTTGTTCTATCCTGGCCATTAACAGATTGGATGATGCCTGCCCACACTAGTAAGGGCACATCTTCTTTACTCAATCTGATTCAGATGCTAATCTCCTCTGGAAATACCCTCACAGACATACCCAGATATGTTTTACCACCTATCTGGGCATCCCTTGGCCCAATCATTTGACACATCACATTAACCATCACTGTAATAATGCATTATCCTTCTTACACATTGCTAGCATTGACCTGCTATAATATTCTCTTAGGGATTTTTGTATCTTTGTTCATGAGATAATAGCTTAGTTTTAGTTTTTGTGTGTGTGTGTGTGTGTGGGGGCGGGGGTGAGGGGTGGGATTATATATCTTCCAATCTTTATCTTTCTTTTTTTGTAATAATGCATTATCCTTCTTACACATTGCTAG
>NW_012116266.1:5635486-5642196 GCF_000951035.1 Colobus angolensis palliatus
GGATCACTTGAGGTCAGGAGTTCAAGACCAGCCTGGCCAACATAGTGAAACCCTGTCTCTGCTAAAACAACAAACAAACAAAAAACAAAAAGTCTGTCCTGCATACACACGGGTTTCACAACCCATGAATGCTGTATTTTCTTTTATACTTTTGGGACAGGGTCTTGCTCTGTCATTTAGGCTGAGTGCAGTGGTGTGATCACACAGCTGGACTTCCCAGGCTTAAGCCTCTCAAGTAGCTGGGACTACAGCTGTGCACCACTGTGCCTGGCTAATTTTTGACTTTTTTGTAGAGAAAGGGTCTATGTTTCCCAGGCCAAATACTGTATTTTAGATCTGTGGTTGGTTGAAAAAAAACTGTACAGTTCAAACCCAAGCTGTTCTATATGGTAAATAAATAAGCTCCAGTATCATTGTGTGAAACAAACAGATTTATTTGATGCTTGGAATGGTGTTATGAACTTGTTTTACAAAAGCAAGACAGTCTTAATGAAGCGTGTAACTAACTTGGCTTTGTCCACTGACTAAGAAATCTTACCAGATGAATTCATGCAGGAAGTTTCCAATTCTAATGAAGCGTCTTCAATAAAGTGTAGTACAGTGAATGGATGGTGCTAGTAAAGGTTAATGTTCATCTCTGTTCTTTTGTTATTCTGGATCTAGAGACAAAAGTACAAACAAGAACCTGGAACAGAGATTGGCTTCTGTCTTATTATGGATTAGATTCTATTAATCTTGACAATACCAGAAGGATTAGGTCAACATTCAGATTGTCAAAGTTGACTGGATAAAAGGTTTATTTTATTTTATTTTTAGAGACAGAGTCTTGTTCTGTTGCCCACGCTGGAGTACAGTGGTGTGATCATAGTTCACTGCAGCCTCAAAGTCCTGACCTCAAGTGATCCTCCTGCCTTGGCCTCCCAAAGTGCTAGGATTATAGGCATGAACTACCACGACTGGCCCTAAAGATTATAATTATGAAAGAATGTAAGTTAAAAAAAATTCAACCTAATATACTATTTGGTTAACTACAAATGGAGATTTACGGCATATAATTATTTGCTAAGGGAAAAACTAAAACAATGTTTTTTTGTTTTGAGACAGGGTATTTCTCTGTCACTCAGTTTGGAGTGCAGTGGTGTGATCTTGCCTCAGTGTAGCCTCCACCTACTGGGCTCAAGCTAGAATTGCAGGTGCACACCACCATGCCTGGTTAATTTTTAAATTTTTTGTAGAGACAGGGTCTCCTTATATTGCCCAGACTGGTCTTGAACTCCTGGGCTTATGCCATTCTTCAGCCTTGGTCTCTCAAAGTGCTATGATTACAGGCATGAGCCACTGTGCCTAGCCTGTAACAGTGTTTTTGAGGTAGCTCTAAAGTGAAAGGCTAAATACCTATTGTTACATATGACAAAAAATAGTCAATTGACGTTTAACTTGTGCACATAGGACTACAGAAGAAATTCTGCTCATATGAGAAAGAAACACTGATCAATTTTCTAATTAACAAATACTGCATTCAATCTTTTGTCTACCCACATAACTTAGCCAAGGATAAGTTCTAATCAGACTCTATGAATTGAGAATTACAAATCAACTGAAGAAAGTAACATCACTTTTTTTATTTGATTCAAACCCATTTTCATATACAAAGCTAATTTATTATGTACAAAATAAATGGACATTCTTAAAAAGTGTCAGAATACAAATTTCCAAGGGCCTAAAATAAGTGCAAAATTTTCCATTATCTTTAATCATGCTATACAGAAACAAATCAAATATTAGCTCATATACATACAACAAATTTTTTAAAAATAGCACTTAATGTAATAAAACAAAACATACATCTTATATATTTAATTTTAAAAGGATGAGGAAGGAAAGAATGTATTGCACCAAACTAACAGTAACTTAACTACAATGACAATAATAATCAAAATTATTTATACATCTTTATTAAAAATTGCTCAACTTTAAAACATTTTTGGGGGGCATACAAATATCCATGAGTCACAGTTTGCACAGTCAATAATTAGATATAAATAAGGCATAATATTTTCTTTTTCATGGTCAATTCCAGTAGAATAAGTGAGAAGGAACATTTTAAGATAAATACACAACTTTCTGAATTCCTTCAATATTTAAGTAGCAGCACAATTTCCAAGTACTTTTAAAAAACAAGTCATTCTGAATTTTTAGTTATTCCTCTCTGAATTGACTACGTGTGTATACATGCATTCAAGTCCCTGTCACTCTCTGTAACACTGAAGTGCTAGTGGAGTCCCAGAAAAACTGACAAAAGAGATGAATTAAATATGTTTCATATTTTTATGCCTCAGTAGATCCATTTTTATAGCAATGAATCTGAAAGAAAATGGCTGTCTAGCCAGATATGATTACTTTTTGCTAAATTTTTTGCTCCAAGTCTATAAAAGCAAACAATTGGTAGAATGAAAGCCATACCTGTTAAGAGTTTCTAAATGGAACCAACCAGCCGCAAAGTTTCCTAAGACGTTTTCTTATGTAAAGCTAATTATAAAATAAACAGCTACAAAAAAAGTTTGGTGATGTTGTTCATCAATCACAGTCTTTGAGAGTAGTAAAAAGCAGAATAGGAAAAAACAGTTCAAAATATAAAAGATCTTTAATGGTAAGATCTACTATAACATGCCATAATTTTGGAAGAAAAATAGAAACTATCATAATTAAATCGATAAAAAGTCATCTAAGAAAATCAAAATTCCAAAATTCTGAAGGAACTATCCTTTCCAAAGGAAAAAATAAAGATTATTCTCTTTAATCCCTATATAAGAGGCTGACAGTTTTTCAATCAAGTCTGACTACTTATATCATCCTACCAGAACCACTTCTTAAAGTGTTTAGTGATTAATATAACTTTAACATTCTCAAGAGCAAAACAATTATGTCTAATACAGACAAGTATCTTTTTCCTTCAAAATAAAGAGAAGCATTTATGAATTTGTAAGTTCAGCCCACTAAATTGTAAAACACATATGCTTAGTGTCAGAATATGTTACCAAAAGAAGACAATCCAAAATAGCATTTTAATGTTGACTAGTACATTGATTACCAGAGAATTGCTAGTTTTAATACATCTTAAGTTGAAATACATTATTACCAAAATAAAAATTTTAAAGGTCCAATTGGAATAAGATTTCTTTTAAAAAGTAGTTTGTTTTTAATTGATAAATTTTTAAAAATCCCACCTAAACCCTAATTTTTCTTCATCTTACATTACAATGTTACATTGTAACAGCATTACAAGCAGCTAATAACTCTGTACACTGAAAAATAATTATAAATTAATTTAAATAATGAGACAGCCATTATATAGGTGGAAACACACACACACACAGACACACACACACCCCTCCACTAACAGTCAAGTTTGAAAAATGAATGGGTAATTTTTTAAATAACAAAATTGTGTTATTACTATTATTGTTATATTTGCAAACTATATTTCCAAGGAAACATGAAAACCGTACCATTAAAAACAAATACTGAATTAGTAGCTTTCTATTTATTCTTTTCCTTCTGAATTTTCAGTTCATAATATTATGGGCATTAAGACAAAGATAAATATTGTTATTGTTGAATGTGTCCTTTTACTTATCACTAAAGCCACTGGCTTTACAGGTCCAAATCCTGCAATGTGTTTAAAAATCCCTCACGTGTGACAAATGTCAATGAGATAACCACCAAAGGAAGGAGATGTGTCTGATGAATTACTATAATCAAATAAGAATCTGGTAATACAGACACTATTAAATGAGATTTTTTTTTTTTTTTTTTAATTGAGACAGAGTTTCGCTTTGTTGCCCAGGCGCCATCTGGGCTCACTGCAAGTTCCACCTCCCGGGTTCACACCATTCTCCTGCCTCAGCCTCCCAAGTAGCTTGGACTACAGGCGCCCGCCACTGTGCCTGGCTAGTCTTTTTGTATTTTTAGTAGAGACGGGGTTTCACTGTGTTAGCCAGGATGACCTCCTGACCTTGTGATCCGCCCGCCTCGGCCTCCCAAAGTGCTGGGATTACAGGCATGAGCCATGGCGCCTGGCCTTAAATGAGATTTTTATACAGAAGAAAATCAAGTAACTCCTATACTCTAGGTTGGCCTTACATTTCTTAACACAGAAAACAGAATTATTTCCTATTTGGAATTAAACATCTGTTAATGCTTTATTCTCTGTTATACCTATAAAAAATTAAAGATTATTTCTATACAGAAGCTGTACCTGCAAAAGTCATTGGAAGTAGTAGATAATTTATCCAATGCTTTTAATTTGGAAAATTCTATTGATTACAAGCTTGAAGGCTATAAGAGGTCTACTTTTGTGTTTTAAATTTAGCATGTTAGTCATGTTTTTTATTCTTCAAAATGTTGCCTAATTCAAGTTTGCAAAACATTCACTGAAAGTCACCAGGAACTAATATTAAAAACAGATGTACTTTTCTGGAGGCAAATATTAGTTATAATTTTTCAAATGTGAACAGTCTAAAGAGAGTTCATGATAAAAATAATTCAACTGAAAGGAAATTTGGTTGTTTTTGTGGCAGGCAAAACAAAGATAATAAAGCCATTCCAAGCAAATTTTAGACAAAATGTCTCTCAGGATAATGATTAAGCCAATTTTCAAATAAGTCTGAATACTGGATCTGGTTTATAAAGATAAATGGACAAATTTCTATACAGGAAAAAATTTTAAGATATAATAATCCTGAGACATAATTTTTTAATACCAAGAATATCAAGTAAAGAGATTCAGGAAGTCCAAAGCAGTGCCTAGACATCTGTATATTTATAAACTCCATAGAGAAGTCTGATCTGCAATATCCACTAAGAACCACTGGCCTAGAAAATGCTGGACTTAAATTAAAAAAAAATTTTTTTTTTGGAGACAGGGTCTAACTCTGTCACCTAGGCTGAAGTGCAGTGGTGCAATCACAGCTTACTGCAGCCTTGATCTCTAGGCTCAAGCAATCCCCTCACCTCAGCCTCCTGAGTAGCTAGGACTAAAGGTGCTTGCCACCACGCATGGCTAATTTTTTAATGTCTTGTAGAGGTGGGGGCCCACTATGTTGCCTAGGCTGGTCTTGAGCTCCTAGGCTCAAGTGATCCTCCTGCCTCAGCCTCCCAAAGTGCTGGGATTATAGGCATGAGCTACCATGCTTGGCCTAGATTTAAATTAAAGAAGGCAGGCTGTGGTCCACATTTTAAATCATATTAAAATGATGACTGATAACACTATATTGTTGCCTAATGTCATCAAGAAAAATACCACACGACTCTGATAAACACAGGAAAACTCTACATAGCAATGCTCTGGATGGAGTCAAGTTTAAAACAAATAATACGTTGAGTATATACAATATACGAATTCAGCAAAAAGTATTGAGAATGGATTTTGTCAAGAGTGATGAAAATGTTTAAGATTGCTCACTTATTGGGGAGAAACAGTTTCAGCTGATGAGAGGAACAATGTGTAGGATAAGCCATGAGTATGGCTGATGATGCAAACAAACAAACAAAAAGGAAACAAACAAACATGCTTCATTTCTTATATCCCAGTCAAAAACTGTATCCTAAAGATACATTCAAGAACCTGTTTCTAGAAGACAGGCTTAAATATATATATTTGAAAAGACCAATTTTTACACACACATGCTCCCAACAGACATCCATAATATTACATATATTAAAGATTATAATACTTCTATTTAGTATAGTCCTAGGACTTGCATCTTTTCAGTGGAAAGGTGGTAACGATAATGCTACTCATTTTATAAATACAGAAAAGGAGCTAGCTTCCTTAAGTTCAATTACAAGATTTCCTCAGTGATCTCTTTAGTAGTAACAGTATAAAATATACATAAAGGCAAAGGTCATATCTCTATCATCATTAAATAAAAATCTGGTATCCAAGTTAACAGTTTCCTCTGACCACTCCTTTTCACACAAAATATAAAATGTCTCAGGTTAAGATTCAACCTTCAAATCTGAATTCTAATTCTGAGAGAATTTTTCTCTTATTCTTTTCAGAAGCATAAACTTGATTTTCAATACAAGTACTCTGAAGGATAATTTTAATATGCCCTAAATAGAGAAAAAAAAGGAAACCTTATTGGTGTTTCTTGCTAATGACAGAATGAACACTTGGTATTTTTTCTTCTACAAAAGGATGCACCACACTGTGACCCAAAAAAAGTTAACATATTTTAATTTTGTTATTAACTTCTTAATAACAGACATGAGCTTCACAGGCTAAAAAGAAAGACTAAACCAACTGGCCAATCTTTATGTTTATACAGTTTCCTGATTTGTATGCCCTGATCTATTTTTTCCTTCTCTCTTTCAATTTTATCTGAGTAATGCCAGAATACTGATTGAAAACAGTTGTAAAAAATTTTTTATAAAGCTTCTTTATTCTCTAACCGTGCACAGCTATTACATGTTTTAATACTTGATCTCACTTTCCAAAAGTAATTATCTTGATATAAATCTCTCCCTATCACCAGGATGCTGAGATTTTTATTTTCGTCATCACCAGTATCAAGAAACAAAAGCATATAAAAAGTTCTGCAAAGATAACAGTTTTTTTTTTTTTTTTTTTTTTTGAGACGGAGTCTCGCCCTGTTGCCCAGGCTGGAGTGCAGTGGCACGATCTTGGCTCACTGCAACCTCTGCCT
>NW_012116266.1:5642246-5651885 GCF_000951035.1 Colobus angolensis palliatus
TGCCTCCCGGGTTCAAGCGATTCTCCTGCCTCAGCCTCCTGAGTAGCTGGGACTACAGGCGCCCGCCACCACGCCTAGCTAATTTTTGTATTTTTAGTAGAGATGGGGTTTTACCAGGTTGGCCAGGCTGGTCTTGAACTCCTGACCTTGTGATCCTCCCACCTCGGCCTCCCAAAGTGCTGGGATTATAGGCATGAGCCACCACAACCGGCCAGATAATGACTTTGTAAGAGCCAACTTGAGATACTATATTCACCAATTGAAATGTCCACCTGTTATTTCATTCTAATGATACTGTTCATTTCTTCCATTATATAATATATAACTAATTTCTATGGGTAACATCTGAATATACCAGAATCCTCAAAAGTACTTCTTTCCAATTATTTATCTAGTGAGTTTTAATTCAGTAGGCTATACTCTTTAAATGAGTAATATATTATTCAGCTAATAGTTGTTTGCTTATTTTGATAGATAAAATTTAAGTTCCATTCTCTAGACTGTTGCTAGTATTCTCAAATATTTTTCTCTAAATTCCACATTTTTTTCCCCCTTTTCTTTGGGACAAAGTCTTATTCTGCTGCCCAAGCTGGAGTGCAGTGGTGCGATCTCAGGTCACTGCAACTTCCACCTCCTGGGTTCAAGTGATTCTCCTGCGCTGCTCAGCCTTTCGAGTAGCTGGGACTACAGGCATGTGCCACCATGCCCGGCTAATTTTTATATTTTTAGTAGAGACGGGGTTTCACTATGTTGGCCAGGCTGGTCTTAAACTCCTGACCTTGTGATTCACCTGACTCAGCCTCCCAAAGTGCTGGGATTACAGGCATGAGCCACCACGCCTGGCTCACATTTCTGGTTTTTACTTTTTGGAAAAAGCAATATAAAAAATAATTCCACTACCTTGTACATCTAGTATTAGTCCAGTTAGGATATCTATTTTATTGTGAACAAAACTTATTTGTACTATAAAGTAAAAACTGCTTATTTCTTCCATCTAAAAAGCAGCATAGTAAAACATCATAAACTTAGGCATTTTTTCTAATTATCTAAGTTTTAGAAAACTCATAAGCATCCAAAATAATTTTCAAATTCAGTATTAAGTAACCTTAAAAATAAAGAAGGCATTTTTACATAAAAATCTCTGGATAAATAACAAAATAAAACTTAGTAGGTTTTGATTTAGAAAAAGTTTCTTTAAAAATCAGTATTTTAAAAACTAAAAATCAATCATGTTAGTTCTGCCGACTTGAAATGTCCTAAAAAACTGTAAGATAAAAAAAAAGATAGCCACGGTGGTACCATGGGTGAAGCACTGGATTGAAACCTCCCATCCCCCACCCCCCTAAAATAAAACAAATGAATAGAAGCCAGTCTCATTTATGCATCATAATTATTGCTATTGAACTTATTTTGAGACTCTTTTCAATACAAATTCCTGAAGTCTTAAGAAAAGACACCTTGACATTTACATATGTTCTATTTTAAAATTGTTGTACCAGTTTATTTCAGAGTTTTTTTTACCTAAAACACAGGTATTTTTTTCCTTAATAAAACAGAGGATTTTTACTTAGTGGAAAGAAAATTCTTCTATAGCTTTTTATTAGCCCTGACTCAAATCAAATCAAATCTACTCAAAAGTTTCCCTAAACAGAATCCTTAATTTCTTAAATTTTTTTACTCACTCAAAAGATTATAAAGAAAAGGGCACTGGATACTGTGGACAACAGGAAAGTGAAATTGCAAAGGAAAAATTTCTCTTAAAATTCAACTGAGAAGACAGTTGGATATAAGGACATCTATGATTTGTGGAACAAAAAATAATATTATTACTGGTCACAGATCCCTTTAAAGAAAGCCATGTAACCATTCCTTCCTGAAAATGCATTTAACATACAAAATCTCTGCACAGTTTCAGAGGGATTCACAAGTTCTCCCAAACACATGAAACCTCAGATTATTAACACTGGTAGTTGTAAAAGCTCTCTGACCCAACTCAAAAGACAACCTTACAAAAAATCTAAGTTTAACAATGTCTTTGAATTCCAAATTAATCAGACTTTTACTTTAAGATCTTAATAATCAAGCACAACTTAACATTTAACATTACATAATAAAATTAGCTATAATCGTAAAACATGAAATAGAAAATTTTAAATTACTATATATGATTATTTTAAGTTATGCATATCTTTTCAATTCATTCATCAATCACACAGATATTCTAAGTGAAAATTCAACATATTTGGGTATTATTTGCTTGGTGAAGAAAGAGTCAAGAAATTTTGAACTTTGCAAATGTAAACTGTGTTGCAAATGCTACTTAAAAGACCCAACTGTCAAAATCACAATTAGCACTTTTGCTTAATTATATCATTAAGGAAATACATCTGTAAAATATATCTCTAGTTCCACTTTTTTCTACTCAATTTTTATTATTTAAGGACAATAATAGAATTCAGTAACTTTTCATTAGTAACATGCTAGTAGTAGTAGAATTAGCTAATGTACCAGTTTCAATATTCTTATTTTAGTCTCACCATGCAAACCTGTAACTTTTGCTGAGTTTTGAAAATCCAAGTGTGCAACAGATACCTTTAAAATATTATCCCCAATCAGGAGTTCCATAAATAAATTGATATGTTTTCATTACAGTGGTCAGTAAATAGGAAAATGATTACTTAAGAATGTATTTAAAGCCATCTCTCTCAACTGTCCCATTATCTGTACTCTTTTATTAGAAAAATCTTAAATTTTATCATTTGGAATAACAAACAAATTAAACCTAATTTTCTCATTTTAGGTTTGTTTTAAAAATGGATACAATGACCTTTAGGAATGGGCCACTAAATCAAATCAAATGTATTTTCCCAAATACATCTTAGTATAGACCAAGAATTAGTTTATATACCACAGCAAATTGTGGTTATCTGTAAATGATTTTCAGGGATAAAAGCCTTGCAACATTGCAGAGAGTTGAGAGATGTGGTTAAAGCGACAAAGCAATAAATCAGGTTTCAGTAATCATAACAGAAAAATGAAGTAACAGTCACTTGGAATCTTGAGTATTATATTCAGTTTCTCCAGCTGAAATCTGGCTGAGCCGCTTGCTCGATCCCCACAATTTTCGAGAAAGCTGACCTGAACGCATCTGTGTAAAGTAATCCAAAGAAATGAAGAATAAATATTAAGAAAAAAATTAAAATGATATATAAGACACTGATTTTACAGAGTGAAAAGAAACAAATTGTTAGCAGAATTATTAACACTTTAAAGGTTATTAACAATAGAGAAAGACGGCCAGGTGTGGTGGCTCATGCCTGTAATCCCAGCACTTTGGTAGGCAGAGGCAGGCAGATCACTTGAGGCCAGGAGTTCGAGACCAGCCTGGCCAAAATGGCAACCTCCTGTCTCTACTGAAAATATAAAAATTAGCCCAGTATGGTGCATGGTGGCACACGCCTGTAATCCCAGCCACTTCGGAGGCTGAGGCATGAGAATTGCTTGAACCTGAGAGGCAGAGGTTGCAGTGAGCTGAAATCATGCCACTGCACTCTAGCCTGGGCATCACAGGGAGACTCTGTTTGTCTCTCTCTCATACATATACATACACACATAATAATAACAATAATAATAATGGAAGACTTTTACGCTTATTTTGTCTTTGGTCTAATGTTAATGTGTACATTTTAAACAATTAATGGCCCAGTTATGTCAAAATTACCAGATTCCTATATTTTACAAATTATCAAAAATATGTATTACTTCATCAAAATCAGCTTCTCAAAACTATTATTTTAAATTTTTAATTAATTTTTTATTTGTTTGTAGAGATGAGATCTCACTATATTGCCCAGGCTGGTGAAATCCTGGGCTCAAGCAATCCTCCCACCTCAGTCTCCCAAAGTGCTGGGTTTACAGGTGTGAGCCACCACACCTGGCTCAAAATTATTCTTAATTTCGCTAACAAGACACACAGGTTTGGAGATTTTCTTTTCTTGAATTTGCAGTACTGTTAATGCCAATCATAAGTATAAGAAGAAAGTAAAATAAAGTTTTGATGAAAAGAAATTTTAAAATATTTTAAGACTTTCAAAAAATAATATTTAACAAGAGAATGATAAAAAGTAATGTAGAAAACAAGGAGAGCATAAGCCTCTTGAAGGCAGGAATTGCATTTCGTTCACCATTAAATTTGCATCACTTACCATCCTTCCCAATGTGTAATAAATATTAACCAAATACTAATTAAATCAATGAATAAATAAATGTCCTTTAAAAGTGCTTATACATCCAGGTGGGGCAAAAAACCCCTATGGTTTGTTGCAATTACTTTCTCAAGTGCAAGCTACTTTTTAATGATGATTCCACCTTTTTTTAGAGACAGGGTTTCACTCTGTTGCCCACACTGGAGTGCAGTGGTGCAATCTCGGCTCACTGCAACCTCTACCTCCTGGGCTCAGGCAGTCCTCCCACCTTAGCCTCCTGAGCAGCTGAGACTACAGGAGCATACCATCATGCTCAGCTAATTTTTGTATTTTTAGTAGAGATAGGGTTTCAACATGTTGCCCAGGCTGGTCTCAAACTCCTGGCCTCAAGTGCTCCACCCACCTCAGCCTCCCAAAGTGCTGAGATTACAGGCGTGAGTCACCATGCCTGGCCTGCCACCTTTTTTAATGGTCACTTTTCTTTTTTTTTGAGATGGAGACTCGCTCTGTTGCCAGGCTGGAGGTGCAGTGGCACGATCTCGGTTCACTGCAACCTGCACCTCCTGGGTTCAAGTGATTCTCCTGCCTCAGCCTCCCGAGTAGCTGGGACTACAGGCGTGCACCACCACATCCAGCTAATTTTTTGTTGTTGCTGTTGTTTTTTGAGACGGAGTCTTGCTCTGTCACCAGACTGCAACCTCTGCCTTCCTGGTTCAAGTGATTCTCCTGCCTCAGCCTCCGCCTCCGGAGTAGCTGGGACTACAGGCACGCGCCACCATGCCCAGCTAATGTTTTTTTTTCGTATTTTTAGTAGAGACAGGGTTTCACCACGTTGGCCAGGATGATCTTGATCTCTTGACCTCGTGATTCGCCCACCTCAGCCTCCCAAAGTGCTGGGATTACAGGCGTGAGCCACTGCGCCTGGCCTAATGGTTGCTTTTCTAGGATATATTTATTGGAGTGATAAAAGAGAAGCTTTATACAAAATACTAGTGGCTTTGGCATGCTTGTTTTGCAGTTACATTTACAGATGTATTTTCTGAAGCCCTACTACCTTACCTGATTTTTACATATGATTTTCACTCTAATAGAATAATATATAAAACTGGTACACAATTAAAAATATATATTAATCAAGATTTTGATGTTTTAGATAAAAATAGATCTTGAAATAGAAATATCTTTTCATAACTAAATATGGATCTAGTTCATATTCTACACTGTAGTACAAAGTCTTGCTCTGTCACCCAGGCTGGAGTGCAGTGGCGTGATACCAGCTCACTGCAACCTCCAATTCCCAGATTCAAGTGATTCTCTTGCCTCAGCCTCCCGAGTAGCTGGGATTACTGGCGTATGCCACCACACCTGTCTAATTTTTATATTTTTAATAGAGATGGGGTTTCACGTTGGCCAGGGTGGTCTCAAACTCCTGACCTCAAATGATCCGCTTGCCTCGGCGCCCCAAAGTACAGGGATTACAGGCGTGAGCCACCGTGCCCAGCCACAATAATATTAATTTAATGACACTGTTTTTGTTAAAATAATATGCTGGAAAAAAAAGCATAAGGACTAAAGAAATTTCAAATATTTATAAAACAGTTTTTTACGATCTTTAACAGGTTATTATAGCCACTGACTGTGTGACAGTAATTTCTTCCCCTGAAATAACCCCGACAGATCCCATATTGTTAGATTCCTCAGAAAATACCAACAGTGACTTAAAAAAAAATTATAATGCTTAATTTAACTATGTAATAACATGATTTGGAAGAATCAGTAAGTTACTAGAGTATAACTATAGTTTTCCTAAGAGCGAGAGTTAGATTTATGATACCTGAATATTTAATAATTGATAAATCATTAGCAAGTAAATTTAACTATAGGAAACTCACTGAGAATAAGCACACTATATGGGGATATTTGTAGTTACAAATAAAAAATGATGCTTTTACAAAAGAATGACATATAGTTATGATGAATGTTTGTTAAAGTAGTTTTATTGTTTGAGCTTATATTTCATTCTCTTGTAAAGGCTCTTATGTATTGAAAATCTAAGTCATGGTCTTGAATCTAGATTTGGAAGAAATGAATTTTCTTACTCCTATAGAGTGGTAGATAGAATTGCCAAAATGGGCTTTCAATAATAATATAAACATCACTTTTGAATAATAACTTTATCCTCTTTTTATTTACTGCCTTTTGAAAAATCAAATTTGGTTTTAATTTGTTTATCCCTAATGGTGACTTCTCAATCAGCTGGAATGAAGGAGAACCAAAGTAATCCCCAACAGCATGAGAAATGAAATTACTGATGCTAGGTTTTACCTCAGCAGGCTTGCCAACACCCACTACAATCAATTTGCCGTCTTCTAAACCTACAAGAATATGGCTGCATTCTTTGGTTACATAAACACAATGGATAGGCAGTCGCATGGCTAATGGGTTGATGCTGAGATTCAGACTAGAAGAGAAATAAAAAATACAGACAAAATTACATGGATTTATAATGAATTCACAGAATTTTATATCTGGAAAATAAATTAATGCTCATCTAGTTCTGGATTCTAATTTTACAGATGTGGGAACTTGTGTCCAGAAAGTCTAAGTGACTCACACAAGAGCCTGTATTTATAGCATTACTTAAAAACACTTGATAAACAGATCTTTTCTCTATTTTTGACGTCTATTTTTCTTCTAAACATATATAATCAAACATCAATAAAGCCACCATGAACCTAAAATATAAACATTTTCTTGACTTTCTAGAGAATCTTACTCTTTTTTCAATTTTCCAACCCATTCTATTATTACTTCAGTTTTTACATCTTATTAGTACATTCATCATTTATCTAAGGTAAACAGTCTTTACGTTCCCTTTAGAGAGATTAGAGGGAAGGTGAGAGACAAAGTAAGGAACACAACAGTTAGATAGGATTTTGTATGGATACTAACTAGATTCTTATCCTTAGTGTTATTCCTAAAACAGATAGAAATAAAGTTCCTGTACCAGTCACTGTTCTCTGAGCCTCAGACTCTCAGTGGGCATTTGTTCTAGTCTTGCTCTGATCTTATCCCTGAAATGCAGCACAGCACACACCATGTTCATTGCTATTCCTATGTCTTTGTGCTTTATTTCCTCACATATTGACTACCTCCATCTCCAAAAGAAGGCCCTCCCTGTCTTTTCATGTCCATTTAATTCCTACTAATCCTTCATTAAGACTCCTTTGACTACTCAGATCCGTGCTAATCCTTAATGTCTTTAAAACTTCTTGTACATGTAACTGGGACCATATAATTTAGCACTTAAACTGTTCACAACAGTACACAAATATTGATATTTCCCCAACCAGTCTTTTTTTTTGAGACGGAGTCTTGCTCTGTCACCCAGGCTGGAGTGCAGTGGTGCAATCTCAGTCACTGCAACCTCCGCCTCCTGAGTTCAAGTGATTCTCCTGCCTCAGGCTCCTGAGTATCTGGGACTACAGGTGCCTGCCACTACATCCTGCTAATTTTTGTACTTTTAATAGAGATGGGGTTTCACTATGTTGGCCAGGCTGGTCTTGAACTCCTGACTTCAAATGATCCACCCACCTCAGCCTCCCAAAGTGCTGCGATTATAGGCGTGAGCCACCACACCCAGCCTCCAATTAGTCTTAAACCCCTTAAAAACCATTATTATGAGTAAGCATCACAGCACCTAGGCACTCTCATGCTTATCGCCTTGTTGATTCATAAGTGAGAGGTGGATAAGAAGCCCAGAAATCTCGGGCCAGGTGCAGTGGCCCATGCCTGTAATCCCAGCACTTTGGGAAGGCTGAGGTGGTTGGATCACTTGAGGTCAGGAGTTTGAGACCAGCCTGGCCAACATGGTGGAACCCTGTCTCTACTAAAAATACAAAAATTAGCTGGGCATGGTGGTATGCACCTATATTCCCAGCTAACATGGAGGCTGAGGCAGGAGAATCACTTGAACATGAGGCAGAGGTTGCAGTGAGCCAATATCATGCCACTGCACTCCAGCCTGGGTGACAGAGCAAGACTCGGTCTCAAAAAACAAAACAAAACAAAAACACATATCCACTACTCCAATATCTCTCTCCTTCACTAGATTGAATGACAATAGATCCCCCTACCAATTTTATACACATACATGCATAAATATGTTAAATATATTCTAGTTTAGTTTACTGCAATTAAAAACTTTATAAAAATTCAAAACATCATTTGGACAAATTTCCAAATCCATAATTCAGACTTGGTACTATGAACATTTTTTTCTAGCTCTACATATTTAAAACTTTTCTTTTGAGACAGCGTCTTGCTCTGTTGTCCAGGCTGGAGTGCAGTGCTATGATCACAGCTTACTGCAGCCGCGACCTGGGCTCAAGCAGTCCTCCCACCTCAGCCTCCCAAGTAGCTGGGAACACAGGCACATGCCACCATGCTCAGCTAATTTTTAAAGCTTTTATTTTTAGTAGAGATGAGGTCTTGCTATGTGCCCAGGTTGGTCTTAAACTCCTGGGCTCAAGCATTCCTCCCTCTTTGATCTCCTAAAGTGCTGGGATTATAGGCAGGAGCCACTGTGCCCAGCCTAAAAAATTTTTTAATTGTGGTAAAATATATATAATGTAAAATTTTCTATATAATAAAAAATGTATATATATACTTCATTTATGAGTCCAGGAATACTTTAGCTTCTCCAATTTTTTATACTTGCTAAAAGACAAATTTTTGTAATAAATGATAAACCAAAAGATTAAAAATCTTAGATCCTGATTTTCACTCTAGACTAGAAGTACTGCCACCTTTTCTTAAGTGATACTTCATTGGCTTTTATTACTTACCTGTGGAGATCTCTTATAGACAGGAATCCTTGTAAGCTGCCTGTGACAATGTGTTCTCCAATTATACATATATCTGATACTTGTTCCTTCAGGATTTGAGACCCTAGATACTTGCCATTTATAGAAAACAGATGTAATGCATTCTTATCCTGCAAAGAATTAAGGAAAATTTAACAATTTCAAATAAAAACTGAGTTTTTATATTACCAGTTAAAACTCTGACTACAACAGAATAATTATTTGGTTTAAAATTCTGGGATAAAAATATGGCTATATTTAAAGACCAAGTGTGTAGACAATATTATTAAAGTGATTTCAAATCCGATTGCCAAGTAAATATTAAAAGAGAAATCTCACTCTCTCCAAAGAATTAAAATCTCATTCAGCCCTCCCCAAAACCCTACATTCTTAAAACAAAAGAAAATAATTCTTTTTCTTTTGAGATGGAGTCTTGCTCTGTTGACCAGGCTGGAATGCAGTGGTGCAATCTTAGCTCACTGGAAGCTCTGCCTCCCAGGTTCACACCATTCTCCTAACTCAGCCTCCTGAGTAGCTGGGACTACAGGTGCCCAACACCATGCCCGACT
>NW_012116266.1:5653088-5657387 GCF_000951035.1 Colobus angolensis palliatus
ACACACACACACACACACACATACACACATATATTAATTAAATAAATAGTGATGTCACTGAAAGGAAACAAACACAAAATTGAGGGCTTGTTTATTTATATCCTGCCTTATGCAAAAGGAATTTCAGTTGGCTATCATTTCCAATTTCCACTTAAGCTTAAAAAATCCTACATAATCAGAAATTATTCTGAAATCATATATTATACAAGTCAATAAAAATCCCAATAATAAAATACTAATGTGAGGCTACGATTGTGGTAGAAGTCCATCTAATGTTAAGAAACAAACAACTGAATGATGAAAGAAAAACATCCTTTTTAAAATACGGTGTTCTTTCCTTCTTCAATAAACCTCCTCTATAATGTGGGGAGGGAAAGATATGCTATTGGGAGTCTACCTCTATTGCATAAAAGGTCATATACCTTGAGGGTGGTCTTTTCTTCAATGCTGGAGTAGATAACAATATGTCCTTCCCAAGATATAGCCAAATTAGGAATGGTCAGGAACAGAGAACTCTCACAAGGTGGTCGTAAAGTCCTCATGTACTGACCTTTCTGAATGGTATGTATAATCACCGTTCCATCCTACACACAGAATATATCAGAAAATGAAAAAGACAAAGAAAAACAACAGCAAAAAGGAATAAAAGTAGAGTGGGCCAGATAAAGAAATGTGGGAAAGGAACCAAGAACATGATTATTCCATCAAGGATATATGCACCTTAGGAAAAATTCCAACTTCGAAATTTCAAATAGTATTTTATTTCCTAGAATGCCCTCTTCCCTTAAATAATAAAATGAATAAAATACCAAAATGGCATTCAGCTTTTTATTTTGCAAGGTCTATTTTACTTTTGCAAAGTCCTATACAAATATGGTATAACATTTCTATACTTTTATCAATTCCTCTGAAAAACATTTTAGTTATAAATGTTGGTAATAAATTTGTAGATAAATTAATAAGCATTTCTTAAAGGTGAAATCTTACCCTTGATCCCGACACTGCCATGTCTAGCTCAGTGCTGATGCCGACACTCAATACCTCATCGGTGTGTCCATAAAGAATCTGAAAAGGTTTAGATGCTAAGCCCACAGGAACACCTCCCTAATAATAAAAGAGAAAAGCAAAGGTAAAGGTGATTTCTTGTTTCCTGTTTTTCATAAGGTTTATATTGCATTTAAACCTTCTAATCACAAACTAACATTGCAACTGGTTACAACCACTGAGTCTATTCATAATAGTACTCATTCTTACATTTCTACTTGGATTTCTGAATTATTCTCCATCTCAAAAACTTAACTAAGCTCAAAACTTTAACATAAATTGTTGCAGTGTTGACAGTCTTGGATTAATTTTTCCAAGTATGTTATTTCTCCTTTTAATCTACAGATTTATTCTTCCTTAACTTCAAGTAAACTTTTTGTGTTATAACTCTGAATAACTTTATTTTTTTGAGACAGGGTCTCATTCTGTTGCCCAGGATGGAGTACAGTGGCATGAACATGGTTCATTGTAGCCTCGACCTCCTGGACTCAAGTGATCCTCCCACCTTAGCCTCCCTGAGTAGCTGGGACCACAGGAATGTACCACCATGCCTGGCTAATTTTTAAAAATTTTTTGTAGAGATGAGGGTCTTGCCATGTTGCCCAGGCTGGTCTTGAACTCCGGGACTCAAGCAATCCTTCCGCCTCAGCCTCCCAAGGTGCTGGGATTACAGGCATGAGCCACCATGCCTGGCTGAATAATGTTTCCATTTATTGGGATCGCTGCTTCAGGGACATCAATTTTCTTTATGCTGACTGTCTTTGATTTTTATAGCTATCATTCTTTCTCTTACTGCTTTAAAGTTACTTTTATATTGGCATTCACTTTGATTACATCTTTTTTTTCCATGCTACTAATTTCATTTGCAGCCACATCAAATCTCTTCCTTGCAGTTTCTGCTTTAGGTTTGTTTGCATTTGTAATGGTATTTTTTTATAGGTCTTGGCTGCAGCCCTTTGAAAAAACATTTGTGAGTACAGAGTAGGTATATATATTTACGGGGCATGTAATGGTATTGGTTTTAATCTCAGCTTGATTCTTCTGCAACCTTTGTTTTCATCTTATAATGCTATTTTATCATTTCATCTTTGATCTTCCATTTTATTGAACTGCCATTCTTATGTTTTCCTAATAACACAATTGTATTGCAAAAATTGCTCTCTGAGTCATCTTCCAGAAGAAAGACTCTTTCTTCATGTCTTTAGCATGCTTTGTCTTTAGCATACACATTTGTATGTTATTTGTTTTATTTGAATAGTTGCTATTTGTATTTGTGATTATCCTAGACAACTCTGCCCAGACCTTCTACCTGTTTCATGCAGTGTGCATTAATTCCCCTTGAAACTCTGCTACCTGTGACACATTTGTCTTCCCCTGTGAGTATCAGTCTGAGTGCTTAGTGCACTATATTTAACTTTTAAAACTCAGGTAACTCCTTATGGAAGTAATTCCAGTTCTAGAGAAAGAGGAGCCCTTCCTAAATTTATTTGGTAAAGACTGCATATCCCCATACTAAACATGATAAAGACAGAACAAAAATATCTATTTTACTTAAGAGTAGAGAAATCATTAAAGTACTAGCTAATAAGATATATCAGTAAAGTGTTAATAACAATATACCATAAATTATGTGGGTTTATTATAAAAATTCAAGGATGGTTCAAACCTAGGAAATTTCTCAACATACATAATACATTACATCAAGAAAAGGTAAAAGAAAAACTATAAATAAGATAAATGGGGAAAAACAGCTGTAAATAACATTTTTGGAAATATAAAATTAGAACATGGACTGTGGATTAGCTAATGGTATTTTATAAATGTTAAGCATTCTGATTTTGGTAACTTTGCTGGGTTTATGTACAAGATTGTCTTTGTTCTTAGAAAATACACACTGACCTATTTAGGGGTATAGGCATATGATATCTCCAACTTTTAAATGGTTAAACAAAATAAGATGTTGTAAGAGGGAGATACTAAAAGAGACTGCTAAGACACATGATACAAAATATACTACTTTTGCAAATTTTTTACAAGTTTGAAATTTCATTAAAACTATAAAGTTACCAAAAGAAAAAAATAATGGCAGTGTTTTCACTTAAATGTGAAAAACACAACTAGTGAAACCTAACAGCAAACACTATACTAAATGGTAACATTGGGAAGGCATTTTTATCAAAATTAGATAAAGGCGGGGATGCTCACTATAATTTTGCTTACCTTATTGTATTAGCTAATAATGTAATATGGTAAGAAAATGAAATAATTAGTATATTAGAAAAGATAAAGTAAATCACTTTTATTTTCAGATCACATGATTGTATTATCTACCTTATCTTATTTTCAGGAAATCCAAGAAATACTAATAACCATGAGAGTTGATAAGAGGATTTGGCAAAGTAATTGGATATAAGAAAATTGTACAGAAATCAGTCAAATCACTATATAGCTTTTCTTTATATTAACAATAATCAGAAACAAAAATGATTTTTAAAACCCCACTAAAAATAGTAATAGAAAACATGATAATTTGAAGTAAGTATCACAAGGTATAGGATCTAAATGAAAAAGAAAGAAATTTTATCAAAGGACATAAAAAGGACATGAAACAAACATGGAAAGACACTTCCTATTTCTGTAAATAAATAACTATAAAAATATACCAAATTATCGGGAGGCCGAGGTGGGCAGATCGTTTGAGCCCAGGAGTTCGAGACCATCCTGGGTAACATGGCAGAGACAATCATTTTGTCTCACTAAAAATACAAAAACCAGCCAGGCGTGGTGTTGCATGCCTGGAGTCCCAGCTACTTGGGAGGCTGAGAAGTGAGGATTGCTTGAGCCTTGGAGGTCAAGCCTGCAATGAGCCATGATTGTGCCACTGCACTCCAGCATGGATGACAGAGTGAGACTCTACCTCAAAAACAAACAAACAAAAAACAAAACAAAATCCCAAACCAAATTAACACATAAATTGAATACAATTTCAGTAAGACTAAAATGGAGTTTTTTTTTTTTTTTTAAAAAGAGGGTATGGGGCCGGACGCAGTGGCTCACGCCTGTAATCCCAGTGCTTTGGGGGGGTCGAGGCAGGCGGATCATGAGGTCAAGAGTTCGAGACCGTCCTGGCCAACATAGTGAAACCTTGTCTCTACTAAAAATACAAAAATTAGTTGGGCGTGGTAGTGTGCGCTTGTAGTCCCAGCTACTGGGGAGACTGAGGCAGGAGAATCGCTTGAACCCAGGAGGTGGAGG
>NW_012116266.1:5658103-5660409 GCF_000951035.1 Colobus angolensis palliatus
AAATGAATTAATAGTAAAAAAAAGCCAGGAGTGGTGGCATGTGCCTGTAATCCCAGCTACATGGGAGGCTGAGGCAGGAGAATTGCTTGAACTCGGGAGGTGGAGGTTGCAGTGAGCTGAGATCATGCCATTGCACTTTGGCCTGTGTGACAGAGCGAGACTCCATCTCAAAAAAAGAAAAAAAAGAAAACAGAAGTTATTTAACAAAAACGATACTTCCTGGACCCATATTATTATAAGAATGCAATCAGGTTGATGAAAACCATAAATCTATAATTTCTAGTAGTCCCACAAGAAAGAAAGTAAAATGTTACTATGCTAAAAGACAATAAAAATAATTACTGTTTTCCTGGGAGAGGTAAGAAGGAAGAATCTTTGGAAAGCAATAGGGAATAAGGTCATGAATCAGACAGTAAACCTAGGAAAAAATGTGGTGACTTGGATAGGACAAAATGTGGGTAAAAAGAATACAAAGGAGCTCAGTCACTGCCAGAAAACAATTCGATGTCCCAGTAGAACATTTTGCTAGTATTTTCAGGGTGAATCTCTGATCTAAATCAAGAACATTTAAATGTGTGACTACCTGTTGTGTTATTTGCCATATCATACATGTAGTATCTCTGGAACCAGAAATCAAATGTATTCCACAGTAATCTGTAGCTAAGCAAGTCACAATATCTGTAAGAAAAGGAATTAAATAAAATGAAATGCCTCGTTTTGCTAAAATAGAACTTTAAGAGCAATTTTTGTTAATGTTCAAACTATTCCTAAATCAGTTATGCCAACAGGGAGGAATGTAGGCATGCTCCTGGAAAAGCATTGGGGAAGAGAGCCATAGGAAAGCAGCAGCATCAAAATCACCTCGGAGAGCTTTCTCTGAAATCACCCTTCTCTGAGGATGAGAAATAGACATGCGGTGTGGGGAATGACCACCACAATCTTGGGAGGAGGTTAGATAGTTTGAGATAGATCCCCAGTTAATTTTCATATGCTTCTTTGCCTTCTCATCCCCATTCACCTTCTACTGCCATTGGGAACTGTAATCCTATAGAATATATGTCCTTAGAAAAACTGCACATACTATACTATAAATTCACGATACAAATATATTTTTCCTAAACTGTGAACAGCTGAGGTAAGTGATATCTTAAGATTGACTGGTACAGAATTAGCAGCAGACTCCATTTTCCTTCCCTAACAGGTTTATTAGAAAAAAATCTACTCAGTGTTTTATTCTTATATTGAAGATTGATACACTAAGAAGTAGCAGATTAAAACTACATTCAACAATTTTATCACTCTCATGTTTAACTGTTAACATAGTAAGAGGGCAGTTGATGTCTTATTTAATGAGAGCAGATTTTGTTACCATTTTGTCTTAAAATTCTTACTTTTATCATTCATTAAAAAAAAAAAAACTTAGCCTAACATTTCCAGATGCTATGAAGCTGTATTTAATTTATATGGTGCTTTATTATACTCAAAATACATGAGTCACTCCTATAGAAAGCATATATTTATAATCTTACACAATAAAAAAGTTCACTAGGCTTAAAAGGTAAAATTTAATGCTCTTTACGAGGAGCATGTACTACTTTTACAGTCAAGAAAAAAATGAAATTTTTGAGTGTTTTTGGAAAAAAAGCTAATGCTTACCCATATGCCGGATGATGTGTGAGATAATTTTGCCTTTTGTAAGTGACATCACTTGAATGCTATTATCCCAGTATCCAGCGCTGAAGAGCAACTTTGCATCATGTGATACGACAAATAGCTTAGAAGTGACTTCTAGCCCGGGAGCAAAAGGACCATTCATACTGCGCTGAGTTCTGTAAACACAATTAAGTATCAGACTGTTCCTTAAAAGATCACTTACACTGATATGAACTGTTCTTTTCCCTAATCTCATGAAGTTGTATTCTAGTTGAGGAAGACAAAGATACAATAATAATTACATCATTTTAAATAGTTTTCAATATATGGTGTAATTTGATCCTCAACAAAGAGTGTGATTTTTTTTTTTTTTTTTGAGATGGAGTCTCGATCTGTTGCTCAGGCTGGAGTGCAGTGGTATGATCTCGGCTCACTGCAAGCTCTGCCTCCCAGGTTCACCCCATTCTCCTGCCTCAGCCTCCCAAGTAGCTGGGACTACAGGCGCCTGCCACCACGCCCGGCTAATTTTTTTGTATTTTTAGTAGAGATGGGGTTTTACCATGTTGGCCAGGCTAGTCTTGAACTCCTGACCTCAGGTGATCCGCCTGCCTCAGCCTCCCAAGTTCTGGGATTACAGGCGTGAGCCACTGTGC
>NW_012116266.1:5660459-5662917 GCF_000951035.1 Colobus angolensis palliatus
CCTGCCTCAGCCTCCCAAGTTCTGGGATTACAGGCGTGAGCCACTGTGCCCAGCCATGAATGTGATTTAACTAGAAAAAAATATAAGGAAACAAACAGGACAACTCAATGTAAGGGAAACACCACTTTAAGTTAGAACATAACTTTTGGAGATTAAAACACATAGGTCTTATTTTTAAATAATAAGGTAGAATAACATTACAAGGAAGTCTGTTATTCCTAATGTAATTGCATTTTTATAACTGATATTAGGGAAATTAAGTTTTGTATTTAAACCAATATAAATTCAGGACATAACTTAAAAATAAGGGAAGGTTGCTGGGGGAGGGAATGGAGGGAGGAAGGAAGGAAGAAGAGATTATCTGGATCTCAAAGCATTACTTTCAGGGCTAGGTGGCCTATAATCCCAGAACTTTGGGAGGGTGAGGCGGGCGGATCACTTGAGGTCAAGAATTTGAGACCAGCATGGTCAACATGGTAAAACCTGATTTCTACTAAAAACAAAAATTAGCCAGAGAATCCTTTGAGCCTGAGAGGCAGAGGTTGCAGTGAGTGGGGATTGCGCCACCGCACTGCAGCCTGGGTGACAGAGCAAGACTCTATCTCAAAAAAAAATAAAAAATATTTCTTTCAGAATAACATGAATCAATTAATCCAGTTTTTTTTTCCTGGCAATAAGGTACCTGGTATAGCTGTTTTGCTTTAAATATTCATTTACTTACTTTGGATTTGTCACAGTTTGATCCTTGATGAATGTAAAGTAATTAGAAATGTTTCTGTCATAAGGCAACCATCCATGGGTTCCAATAACAGAATTCATGCTTATTGTTATCTGGAAAAGAACATATGAAGACTCAAATTAAATGAAATATTAAGGAAAGCAGCCCAGAATAACCAGATGCTCACATGACATTGGCATTTATCACTTAGGGAATACTGTGAGACTGTGTACTTCAAACGTGAAACGCATTAGGAACATCTTAAGATAATTCAAACAGAAAAAGTTCTTTGTTTATCTTTTATTTTTGGAGCCAGGGTTTCACTCCGTTGCCCAGGCTGGAGTGCAGTGACATGATTTCAGCTTACTGCAACCTTCAGGCATGTGCCACCATGCCTGGCTAATTTTTGTATTCTTTGTAGAGACATGGTTTCACCATGTTGCCCAAGCTAGTCTCCAACTCCTGGGCTTAAGTGAGCCTCCCACCTCGGCCTCCCAAAGTGTTGGGATGACAGGCGTGAACCACCACATCTGGCCTTGTTTATCTTATTGTAAGAAAACTTGACCTTTTTTTTTTTTTTTTTTTTTTTGAGATAGAGTCTTGCTCTATCACCCAGGCTGGAGTGTAGTGGCATGATCTCAGCTCACTACAACCTCCTGGGCACAAGCAATCCTCTGACCTCAGCCTCCTGAGTAGCTGGGACCACAGGCATGCACCACCATGCCTGGCTAATTTTTTGTATTTTGGTGGAGATGGGGTTTCGCCATGTTGCCCAGGCTGGTCTCAAACTCCTAACCTCGTGAGCCTCCCACCTCGGCCTCCCAAAGTGCTGGGATTACAGGCGTGAACCACCACATCTGGCCTTGTTTATCTTATTGTAAGAAAACTTGACCATTTTTTTTTTTTTTTTTTTGAGATAGAGTCTTGCTCTATCACCCAGGCTGGAGTGTAGTGGCATGATCTCAGCTCACTACAACCTCTGCCTCCTGGGTTCAAGTGATTCTCATGCCTCAGCCTCCTGAGTAGCTGGGACCACAGGCATGCACCACCATGCCTGGCTAATTTTTTGTATTTTGGTGGAGATGGGGTTTCGCCATGTTGCCCAGGCTGGTCTCAAACTCCTAAGCTCAAGCAATCCACCTACAGCCTCCCAAGTTCTGGGATTACAGATGTGAGCCACTGTGCTCAGCCCAATTTATCTTTCTTTAGGAAGATTATTTTTTCTCATGATTTCTCAAAGTTTATTAGCAGTTATTAGCTGGCAGTTGGAAGAAATTCAGGGACCAGTCTTACCATAAAAATCTAATATATATCATTTAGAACATAAACCAGAAGCAGAATTTACAATGAATTGTTAAGGTCTCCCTGTAGTGACAGTCATAGTGAGTAAGTTCTCTTCTCTTCAAAATGAAAAGCCTTTATCTTCTTGATTATAAAAGTTAACAAGTTACCCCACACAAAGGAAATTCTGGTAACTTTAAAAAACGCAGGCACTTTGTAAGGCTCAGGTGGGAGGATCACTTGAGCTCAGGAGTTTGAGACCAGCCTGGGCAACATGGCAAAACCTGATCTCTACAAAAAATACAAAAATTATCTGGCCATGGTGGTGTGTAGCTGTAGTCCCAGCTACTCAGGAGGCTGGGGTGGAAGGGTCACCTGAGCCCAGGAGGTCAATGCTGCAGTGAGCTGTGATCGGCACTCCAGCCTGGGTGACAGGGTGAGACTCTGTCTCAAAAAAAA
>NW_012116266.1:5663322-5667790 GCF_000951035.1 Colobus angolensis palliatus
TCTCTAATTTTTTGTATTTTTAGTAGAGACAGGGTTTCACCATGTTGCCCAAACTGGTCTTGAACCTTTGACCTCAAGTGATCCGCCCACCTCGGCCTCCCAAAGTTCTGGGATTACAGGCGTGGGCCACTGTGCCCAGCCTATTTTTGTATATCTTTTTAGATTTTATTTTCCGAGCAAATGTTACCCAGGCTAGTCTTGAACTCCTGGGCTCAAGCAATCTGCTTGTCTCAGCCTCCCAAAGCACTGGGATTACAGGCATGAACCACCGTGCATAGTCAAAAAGTGGCTTTTAAAAAATATTTATTTCCTCTTTTTTTTTTTTTTTTCTAAGTTGTAATGAATATAGACATGGCAGTGTGAAAAAGGTAAAAATCAACTTACCAGTAACTCAGGGCTGCCTTGAGACATAAAAGAACGATACTGATTTTTGGGGATGGTGGCCTTTAATAGTGGAATACCATCACTAATCCCCTATAAAATAAAAGAGGTTTAGTGCCTGGTTCTGCTCATCTTTATTAGGTACAAATTACTGAAAACCATTTCTTTAAATAAGGATGAATCCTGTGATACATCATTTTACTCTCTTGAAACATCTAATCAATTAATTTAAAATGAAGGAAAGGAATTATATACCACGTATAGGTGGCATACTTGAAACTTCGGAAACCCATCACCTTATATTCAACTACACTGCTTTTAAAAAGAGACATAGATTTCAAAGAGCAGCAATAATTTAAAACAGCCAATGATTTAAGATCTATCCTAAGTTATACTGACATAAACATAAAGCAGAAAATATGGATCATATAAGATAAGCCAAATGAGAAAATTGGTCATAATTTATAGAAATGTCCTTTTGGGTCTAACTTTCAAAAAATACATCTAATCCATTAACTGGGATACTTCCTGAAAGCCACAGTAGGAGCAGAAAATAAAGACAGCACTCAGAAAACACCTGCCATTATCTTATAACAATGTGAAAGAGAACAATAATTTGAACTCAGTTCCTTGATGTGACAATAGTTCACAAGTGGTACCTAATATTTACTAGGTAAATGATAACATTATTGGGTATGCACTATGTATCAGGTGTTGTTCTAAGAACTTAACAGGAAGTAAGTAACAAATTATAAAATTCATTATAACTTATAGAATTATAAAAAGTTGGTGATTATCTTTTCTCTTCATGTTGTGAATTAATCCAGAGAAGAATGACTTGCATATGAACAAGGCAAAATGAAAATGGTGCCTGAAAAAAACCCATTTTATTAAGCCCTTGCTTTCACTACTACCTCTACTTTCTTCACCATTTGAACACCTATGAAGAGATGACCTACAAAAGGCCTTCTCTTTTCATGTTAATATATGGGGAAATACCTCTTACGAGAATGAAAAGGGATTAACAAGCTATTGGTACCTAAGGAAATCTATTGTGTTCTTTATACTGATCCAGATACTGAATGTGTCCTGGAGAAAGCTACTATGTGACATGGTGGGTACAGAGAAGGGCAAATGTGTTGCTGCACCTGCAGATGGAACTTGGAATGTACTATATTACAACAAAAGTCACAAATGATTAGATAAGATGAAAATAGTTCTATTGGCATTATAGAATAAATATAGTATTGCATGTCCATCAGATTATGGATCAAATAGGGTCTCATGTGTTGTTTTACCTGCAGTAAAGAGTTAATAGAGCAGTCCTGGGACTGCCATCATTATTATAGAAAGGCCTACTTGCAAGACTGGCCTTTGGTTGGCATCTGGGACTTGGCTGGCGAACAGTTCCTCCTTACACTGACATAAACTTTCCCTCAATGACAAGGGTGGCTCACTACACCTAGACTGTGCAAATAGTATGGTTTATGCTAAACACTTGTTTTTCTTCTGGAGTCTGGAATTTTGGTTATGTGCTAGGCAGAGCGGTGTGTATGCGACCAGCCTCCAATAAAAACCTTGGGCACTGGGTCTCTAATGAGCTTCTCTGATGACAAAAAATGTGTTTCCACATTTCATTACTGAAAGAATTAAGTAGGTCTTATGTGACTCCACTAGGAGAGGTCTCTTGAACACTTCTGCCTGGCTTCCCCTGGACGTCACACCATCTGCCTTTCCCTTTGCTGATGTTGCTTTGTATCCTTTCACTGTAATAAATCTTAGCCATGAGTACATCTACTTGTTGAATTCCGTGAGTCTTTCTGGCAAATCACTGAACCTGGGGGGTAGTTGGAGACTCCCAACACATCCTGGGAATTGGTTACAATTTCTGAGCATTGTTTTTATGTGTTCTGAGTTCTACAGATACTTTTGGAAACAACCAAGTTTGCAGAATTTGTATTGCAACCCTAAATAACTATTTCAGTAAACATGGATTTAGGAAAAGAGTGACAGATTAATTTTGAAATGCTTTCACAAACACGTGAAAGCATTTCCATACCAAAATATAGTGGTGTACCACATAAAAATGTTTAATTCTTACATCAACTAAAAAATACAGTGATGCTTACAATACTGTTCATTTGAGTAAAATTTATTATAAAACTTTTTTTTTTTTTGAGACAGAGTGTTTCATTTTTTTTGAGACAGAGTCTCGCTCTGAGTGCAGTGGTGTGATCTTGGCTCACTGCAAGCTCCACCTCCTGGATTTACACCAATCTCCTACCTCAGCCTCCTGAGTAGCCGGGACTACAGGTGCCCGTCACCATGCCTGGCTAATTTTTTGTATTTTTTAGTACAGACGGGGTTTCACCGTGTTAGCTAGGATGGTCTTGATCTCCTGACCTCGTGATCCACCGGTCTCGGCCTCCCAAAGTGCTGGGATTACACGCATGAGCCACCATGCCCGGCCAAAGCTTTAACTATTATAAAACTCATAAACATTTTTAATACATTATCAAAAAATTCTATTTTTTGGTAATTGATTTTCCCATGGTTATTGAATCTGAGAAACATGCTGCAGTGATACTGTAATGCAGGGTTTTACAAACTACAACCTGTGGGACAAAGCCAGCCCACCACCTGTTTTGTAGGCGGTGGGTGAGCTAAGAATGGGTTTTATATTTTTAGATGATTACATTTTAAGTGGTTATATATGTACCTACAGAATATCTTTGAGTTTGCCTTTTGGCCTGCAAAGCCCAAAATATTTACCAGTTAGACCTATCTCACTGCTGCATACTTTTCAAATAAGTTATTATTTGACAGAAGAAAAAGTTTACCAACCTCTGCTGTATTGCAGAGACTGTTCAACGTATATCTTCAAACTTAGTAACTTTTTATTTTCAATTTTCTTTTTGTGAAGGGTTAATGCTATCTGTCCTAACCACATTCACAGGTATGAATGCATTTTATAATCATATTCTGAATTACTGCAAGTAATTTAATATGTACATTTAAACATTTGAATTTTTTACTTAAACTCTTTCAATTACACCATTAAGTACTCTTGTTTTACTAGACTACTCATTCTATCAATTAACAATGTGACTTATTAGGATCTATTTTATATATGAGCAGACATTATAATTAAGAGCTATTAAAATATCATCTCCATCTACATATCATCTCGATTGTCACAAGAAGCATTTGAAATCAAATTATTTATTCTTCTTTGTCAGGAAAATGTGAAGTAGATGAAAGAAAGCCAAGAAAAACAGTTCAGACTACCACTCAGCAGCAAACAAAAGCTTCCAATAAAAATGTTTTAAAAATCCAGCAACAGATTATTACTGTATAATTTACTATCTCAAATTAAATATTATAATCCTTACTTCCCATTAAATAATAAAAGGACTTTAAAATGTACAGAATTTAGAGAAAACTCTTTCTGATATTACCAAGTTGGATATTACCTCTATAAAAAATGACTTGAGTTCAGGAAGGTGTTGAAACAGGTTTAGGGTTGAAGTGTCTATTTTGGTCGGCTTCTGCACTGCTTCTTCTGCTGATAATCTTGGAGGGTGTGGTTCCTTCAAAATAATTTTAAGGAAAAAACAATTCCATATCTATATTATTAATCTCTCACTATGTTCCTTCATATACACTAGGCTCTAGCTACAATGAATTACATACCATGCATTGCTGACAATTCTAGGTGTTGACTCAGACTATTCTCTTAGCAGAGTTAACTACTTTCTTCATTTCTTTGGAAACCCCACTTCTACTTTAAAGTTTTTCTTACTGATATCTCTCCTAAATTTTTAAGTCAGAATGTATTATTCTTTTATTATTTTTCCTTGGCAAATAATTTATATTTTAATTATAACTTATTTCTTTCTATATTGGATTACATATAGTTGTTTATGGTCTGTCTTTCCCAACTAGATTATAAGTGCCTTAAAGCTAGAGAAGCCAGGCCAGGCGCGGTGGTTCAAGCCTGTAATCCCAGCACTTCGGGAGGCCGAGGCGGGCGGATCACGAGGTCAGGAGATCGAGACCATCCTGGCGAACACGGTGAAACCCCGTC
>NW_012116266.1:5667927-5668985 GCF_000951035.1 Colobus angolensis palliatus
TTGCAGTGAGCCGAGATCGCGCCACTGCACTCCAGCCTGGGCGACACAGGAGACTCTGTCTCAAAAAAAAAAAAAAAAAAAAAAGCTACAGAAGCCTTATTCATTTTTGGATTTCCATACTAGACTAGTATCTTACACATGTTAGATGCTTGGTAAAATTAAATGTAGTGTTCAAAATTCAGAATGTATAATTTGGATGAATCTTTAATTCCTTGACAAGATCAAAATGTCAACACTGGCCAGGTGTGGTGGCTCACACCTGAAATGCTAGCATTTTGGGAGGCTGAGGTGGGCGGATCACTTGAGGTCAGAAGTTCAAGACCACACTGGCTAACATGGTGAACCCTTTCTCTACTAAAAATACAAAAATTGGTCAGGCATAGTGGTGTGCACTTATCGTTCCAGCTACTTGAGAGGCTGAGGTAGAAGAATCGCTTGAACCCACAAGATGGAAGTTGCAGTGAGCCGAGATCGTGCCACTGCACTCCAGCCTGGGTGACAGTGAGACTCCATCTCAAAAAAAAAAAAAGAAAAAAAAGAAAAAAAGTCAATACTATCAGAATCAAATTATAGGTACTGCTGCATACTTTTCAAGTAAATTATTATTCTTCCTCAACTTTCATGTCAGAAACACAGAACAGTATCACCTATGAAATATGAAATAAATGGCAAGTAAAATGAATATTTTAAAGGCACAGTTAAAAGTCAAAACAGAATTCTATCTAAAGTAAATTCTTGCATCTCTACAACAAAATATTGATTATAGGCAATAGATGTGAAAGCTATAAGTACAAAAATATTTAGCTTTTAGACCAGGCGTGGTGGCTCACACTTGTAATCTCAGGACTTTGGGAGGCTGAGGCAGGCAGATCACCTGAGGTCAGGAGTTAGAGACCAGACTGCCCAACAAGGAGAAACTCCATCTCTCCTAAAAATTAGCCAGGTGTGGTGGCGGGTGCCTATAATCCCAGCTACTTGGGAGGCTGAGGCAGGAGAATCGCTTGAACCCAGGAGGTGGAGGTTGCAGTGAGCCGAGATCGCGCCACTGCACTCCAGCC
>NW_012116266.1:5669813-5678107 GCF_000951035.1 Colobus angolensis palliatus
CAATCTGGGCCCACTGCAAGCTCCGCCTCCTGGGCTCACGCCATTCTCCTGCCTCAGCCTCAAAAAAAAAAAAAAAAGCTTTTAATAGATATTATTCATTTTATTTCAAATCAAAGGATGGTTTTTGTATCATTTTTATGACAATAAAAACTAACAGCACCACTTGTAAAACAAAAAGAAAGGTAAAACAGGTGTGAAAATATGATAGCATCTATTTCAAAGCCCTATGAAACATTCTGTTTTAGTCTGTTACTTTTGCCTTCTGACTGTACCAGAAGGTAAGGGATAAAGCATTGACTTCATATACGACTATTCTGTAAAAACCAATGTTGGAGGTTCCAAGCAAACCATTGCTAAGGAACAGTAACAGTTACAAAGTTTAGCCCAATTACTGTATTGACAGTAGTACACCTATAAGTTAGAGCTTAGATACACTACTGTTGTATATACACAGTGTAATAGCTGTGGTGATTTCATTTCAATACTGTATTCAAGAGAGATACAAAGATGATTAAGAGAAAGTTGCTGCCTTTAATGTATTTATAATGTACTGAGGCAAATGGATAAATATACAACCTAAGGCAGAAAGTGTCATAATTAGGTAGCAAATAAAGGTCCATAAGAACATTTTAAGAGATCTAGTTTAACAGGGGGCTTACAGCTACTAATTCAGAGGAAACATGGCATGCTAGAAAGGCTCTGGAGTTAGATGGTCAGGCATATAATCCTAGTCACTTTCTTGTTGTGTAAACTTAGAAAAAAGTATTTAGTTTCTCAGAGGCGTTATAGGCTAGGTATTACTTTCTGTAAGGCTTGGTTTTATCTCCTGAAAAATTAGGATAACTAAATTTTTACTAAGAAGATTAGGTGAAGATTAGGTAAAGTACCTAACAAACACAGTGATTGCTTAAGAACATATCTAGTTAATAAATTCTTTTTTATGTATTCCACATCATTAAATTCATATACTGAAAAAGATCAAGACATCTTTGAAAACTAACATTAGATTAATTTCCATGAATCCAAACCCGTGTGTTATCAGGAAGATGATTTAATTTCAGATACTAGTATGGGGAAAGAAATATATGTAGTATATTTAATAATTTGATTCTACATTTTAAATATTCTATAATTTGATTCTTAGGACTGGGTTTGGGCTCTGGAAAGTAAGTGCCTTTTTGGGCAGATGTGAGCTATTAGAAGTTTTACATGTGGAATGAGTCCCAATATGAGGACAGTTTTAATGGCATACCCTAATTGGTACTCAGTTTTTCCTCTTGGAAATAATAAAAGACTTTCTGAGCAAATAGAAATCTTTCTGTAACTGAGAGCAATTGGCTATACATATGGATCTTGACTGCAATATTTTGTTATATACTTAAATCTACTTCTTAAGTTGACTTAAATCTACTTCTGAAGTTGTCGATAACACATATGACTTACCTTTAATAATTGACAAGGTGTTTGCCCAAAATTATTAATCATCCCTTCTAAGGCTTTTCTTTCTTTCTCATCTGTTAAGGCATCCAGATCCACAGCTCCTAAAACCAGGAGAAGAAGTCAACTTACTACAGGGTGAAAATAAATCAGCAAGCCACATCATTGATTAATGTATCAGGCTCACTGGTGTGTGTGTGTGTATATACACACACACACATATATATATACACACATTTTTTTTTTTTGATAGTCTTGCTGTGTTGTCCAGGCTGGAGTGCAGTGGTATGCTCTCGACTCACTGCAACCTCCACCTCCTGGATTCAAGCGATTCTCCTGCCTCAGCCTCCTGAGTAGCTGGGACTACAGGTGCATGCCACCACGCCCAGCTAATTTTTGTATTTTTAGTAGAGATCGGGTTTCACTATGTTGACCAGGCTGGTATTGAACTCCTGACCTCAGGTGATCTGCCTGCCCCAGCCTCCCAAAGTGCCGGGATTACAGGCGTGACCTACCACCCTAGCCTCATTGGTATAGTTTCAATAAAATATTATTCTATTCTTCAATTTATAACATTGTGAAAAGGTAATTTTAAAAAGTCAGCAACTCATCAAACATTAAATATATGTAAAAATTAGCTAAAATATTTTAAGCAATTGAAAGTTAAATGATATTCTATGAAGATTTCTACTGGGGGAGGGGTGGTGGGTCATGCCTGTAATCCCAGCACTTTGTGAGGCTGAGGCGGGAGGATTGCTTGAGACCTGGAGTTTGAAACCAGCCTAGGCAACAAAGTGAGACTTCATCTCTCTAAAAAATTTTAAAAATTAGCTGGGTGTGGTGGTAAGGCAGGAGGGACTGGTTGACCCCAGGAGTTCCAGGATGCAGTCAAGCATGATTATGCCACTGCACTCTAGCCTGGGTGAAAGAGCAAGACCCCGTCACAAAATAAATAAATAAAAAAAAATAAAAGTTTCTTTTGCAAAAATACAAACTATACTCAGAGTATACCTAATTGTTTTGGTCATAATAGCCAAACTCAAACAAGAGTAATAACTACACAAAAATACTGCTTTAAGTTATTGCTTGAAACAAAGGTTTCGAAAGGTAATATTCTGGTTAACTGATTATACTCAGCCACATCTAATATGGATTGTTACATGACTAGTAATTGGCTAAACTAGGTAAGTCCAAGCTTCTAACAGCCATGCAATACTTTCTCCTTACAGACCTATTACCTGAATGGATACGGCATGGCAAAAATATGCTCATTTACCAAAAGTCTCTCACTGTATTCACATTCACATAACTTCATAATATTCACAATCTTTAGAACTATTAGTCTACTTAAGGATTGGTAAGAACTACTTTTTAAAAATCATTTTAAGGCCATCAGAAAATACTCTTGATTCTGAGCTAAATAATGTCATCATATGTATCATTTGAAGAATTTGTTATTTGTAATTTCAAAGGCCTTGTTTCAAAATCTGCTACTGTTTAATACTGAATATTTAATGTTTGACTCAACTGAATAGGACAAATATGTTAGAGATCAAAAACTTTTATGATGTTAATAAGTGACATTTATAATTAGACTGGCATATATACACTTAACTATTATTACAAAAACAGCAGCAGTCTCTTAATCTTTCAAGTAAAAAGACGTTTTGAAAATGTAGTCCTTCTCATATTAAACAGGCCCAAAATAACTGTAAACATATATTAAACAATAGTTTCTATCACGGTAAAGCAAGAGAAAAAGTGTATAGATTTATACCTTCATAACTACAATAATAGAAAACGTTGAGTGCCTCTACTGCAGCTGGTCCCCTCTGTTTATAGCCAAAGATCAGATCTATCCATTCATGAAGATGAGCTGAAACATATTCAGACTCCTAGGAAAAGAAAAAATTTAATAATTAATATAGAGATATCTTCCAACTGCAATGTAAATTTGGTTCTTTAAAAAAGTAAGAACAAATGAAACATTTCCATACACAAACCTTTCTGGTGGCAAAATAAAATTATCTCGAAATAATGGCAAGCATTTATTCAATATCTACTACATATATTAACTATTCCTATCTACTATAATGTAGATATATTTATTAATATTAATACATGCATTTCCTAATAGGCAAATAAAATACAAATATGCTTATAACAGCCCAAAAATAATAACAAAAGAGCTAAAAGACAGCTATGGAATGCATCTCTGTGGTAAAATTTCCATTGAAATAGTTGTCTAGAAATTCAATTCAAGAAAAAAAAAAAAGATCAATTTAAGGAAACAATGAAACCACACTTAGATGGACAAAATGGCTGCAAATCATTTTCTCCCTCACAGTAACCACTTACTAAGAGAAGGACAGGGTGGCAGGTGAGACCTCCTGGAAATTACTAGTGATAACTTGAAAGACAGTGAGGAAATTGTTGAAATTGGAGACAGGAGAAAACGGGACTCATGTTTTAGTTATATGAAAGAAAGAATGAACTCATGAATTTGGGTGTACAGACTTCCAAACAGAACATTTTAAGTGTCATTTGGCTTCCTTCAGGTGCCTATGATAAAGTATGAGAGGAGTAAGATGGGTTAAAAAGTGAACTATTTGATTTTTTTGTGGGGGGGGACGGAATCTCTCGCTCTGTCACCCAGGTTGGAGTGCAGTGGCGTGATCTTGGCTCACTGCAATCTCCGCCTCCCACAGGTTCAAGAGATTCTACTGCCTCAGCCTCCGAAGTAGTTGGGATTACAGGTACCTGCTACCACGCCCAGCTAATTTTTTGTATTTTCAGTAGAGATGGTTTTTTTTTTTTTTTTTTTTTTTTTGAGACGGAGTCTCGCTCTGTCGCCCAGGCTGGAGTGCAGTGGCTGGATCTCAGCTCACTGCAACCTCCGCCTCCCAGGTTTACGCCATTCTCCTGCCTCAGCCTCCCGAGTAGCTGGGACTACAGGTGCCCGCCACCTCGCCGAGCTAGTTTTTTTTTTTTTGTATTTTTTAGTAGAGACGGGGTTTCACCATGTTAGCCTGGATGGTCTCGATCTCCTGACCTCGTGATCTGCCCGTCTTGGCCTCCCAAAGTGTTGAGATTACAGGCTTGAGCCACTGCGCCCGGCCAGAGATGGGGTTTTAACACTTGGCCAGACTGGTCTCGAACTCCTGACCTCAGGTGATCCACCTGCCTTGGCCTCCCAAAGCGCTGGGATTACAGGTGTGGGCCACCACGCCCAGCCAAAAGTGAACTATTTGATTTTTAAGCACAATTTAAAGAAAACATAAAAAAGCCAGATATTGCTGGATTCAAAAATAAAACCATTGCAAGAGCCAGGCATGGTGGCTCATGGCTGTTATCCCAGCACTTTGGGAGGGCAAAGCAGGTGGGATCGCTTGAGCCCAGGAGTTCCAGACCAGCCTGGGCAACATGGCAAAACCCCCGCTCCACTACAAAAAATTAGCTGGGAATGGTGATATGCACCTATAGTCCCAGCTACTCAGGAGGCTAAGGTGGGAGGATCACCGGAGCCCAGGAGGACATGGCTGCAGTGAGTTGTGATAATGTCACTGCACTCCAGCAGGGGGACATTTCTCAGTCCCGGGATCTCTAGAGGGCAAAGACTCTCGAAATGAGAAATTGCCTAATGCAACTATCAAATCAGAATGTCACCAGTAAAGTATGGTCTTGGATAAAAGTTTAGTTCAAGTGTTTGCCTGTAAAATAATCTGTTGGGACCTCAGAAAGATTTAAGGTTGTACCCCACAGACCCACTCAACTAGAAAATAGAGTGTCTAAGAATCTTAAGATCATTTTTCCATAGTAGCCGCCCATCCAACCCAAAGTAGAGAAGGGACTGCTTTGTAAAGTAATGTTGAATGGCTTTTGTCCAACAGACCTGACACATAAGAAACCTGTAAGGTTTTAAATGGAATTAGACTAGTTTACAGTAAAAGAGAGAAACTGTTTAAAAAAGAAGAGAGATCTTTGGCTTTCAATTCACTGTGGTTAGGAAAGAGGCTGACAAAAATACTCATGTAAACAAAGTTTTGTTTTTGTTTTTTTTTTAAATGGAATAAAAAGAATGACTTAGCGAGGAGCCAAAGCTCAAAGGTAGAACCAAGAGCCACTGAGCACCCCTCTCAGGAAACAGGACTGGACCCTAATAGAAGATCTGAGAGCGTGTCCTTCCTGGAATTCTGAATTGCTATAAACCAGTATTTGTATTTGTGACTGCTAGAAGCCTCCTGTTTTCCTCCTCCTTTTGAATGGGAGTGTCTGTTAAAAGTTCTCTTATCCTTTCATACCACTGTTGTTACATAGGGGCAGATAACTTGCCTCTTTAGTTCAGGCTTCAGATCCAAGAGGAGCCACATCTGAGTAATTTCATCCACACACAGACTTGACTTAGATAATGAGATCCTGAATTTTAGGCCTCAAGCCTTAATGCAGAATAGCAAACTACTATCTGTGGGTCAAATCTGAGTTGCTGCCAGATTTGTAGATTAGTAGTAGAACACAGCCACATCCATTTGTTTTTGCAGTACAACGGCAGAACTGAGTAGCTGCAACATAGATCTTATGACCAACGAAGCCAAAAGATTTACTATCTGTCCCTTTACAGAAACAATTTGCCAATTCCTTCCTTAATGAGATGAGGGTTTTAGAGGAAGGGTGTCTTGAGCGGAAGTGAATATATTTTGCATGTAGGAGTAAAATAATTTTTGACCAGAGGGCAGAATATATGTTGATTAAAGATAGCTACAAATTCTTGCCAGGTGCGGTGGCTCATGCTTGTAATCCCAGCACTATGGGAGGCCAAGGCATGTGGATCACGAGATCAGGAGACTGAGACCATCCTGGCCAACACGGTGAAACCCAATCTCTACTAAAAATACAAAAAATTAGCCAGGCGTGGTGGTGGGCACCTGTAGCCCCAGCTACTCAGGAGGCTGAGGCAGGAGAATGGCATGAACCTGGGACACGGAGCTTGCAGTGAGCTGAGATCATGCCACTGCACTCCAGCCTGGGCGACAGAGTGAGACCCTATCTCAAAACAACAACAACAACAAAAATATAGCTACAAATTATTTCTCACTCTTAACATTGAAAGATGCAGCTCAATTTCCCTCCTCTTCAATCTGGCATCGATACTGTTACTGTTTAAACATTATAAAGTGGCAGAAGTGATGCTATGAAGAAATAGTGGAAGTTTCCACTTTTGGAGAGCACTTAGCTGCCAGGTGAGGAGTCTCACTACCCAGTTAGAGAGGAGATATCCTGAGATTTCATGGAGAGGGAGAAAAGCTAGTATCCTACTGTTTCAACGCAGCCTTCAGATGACTCCAATCCCAGCTGCCACATGACTGTAACTAACTGCATGAGAACTTCAAGCAACAGCAGAATTCCTCAGTTGAGGCCAGCTAACCCACTAAACTGTGGGAGATGATGATAAAATGGCTATACTTTTTTTTTTTATTGTTATACTTTAAGTTCTGGGATACATGTGCAGAACATGCAGGTTTGTTGTGTAGGTATACATGTGCCATGGTGGTTTGCTGCACCCAACAACCCGTCAGCTACATTAGGTATTTCTCCTAATGCTATCCTTCCCCTAAAATGGCTATACTTTTAAGCCACTGAATTTTGGAACAGTTTGTTACTCAGTAATACATAACTGAAATATATAATTCTAATATCTTATTAATAGGGTTGTGAAAGCTGTATGGATAAAAATGGAGTCTCTTATGCCAAAACCTAACAAAATCTAGTGGAGAGGCCATAAAGGAGGGGCTCTTACGCATACATGCCTACAATAAAGACTATCACAAAGACACTCTGAAAACCACAACCATACATCAAGAATACTTCTGCGAGGACGTCTGCCCAGCAAATGCCTGTTCAACCTTGGAATAATGCCATCCTTGTTATTAATCCTTGTGGTCAAGGATAATTGTTTCAAAACAACTTATGTAAACTTCCTCATTCTACCTTTAAAAACCTTTGCCTTCCTGGGTACATCTCTGGCCCCTAATGGTTCACCAGGGCACAAGTATTATCAGACTGCAGTTCATCATTCATTCCCAAATAAGTCTTTTTTTTTAAAAGAGACAGGGTCTTGCTATATTGCCCAGGCTGGTCTCAAACTCCTGGGCTCAAGTGATCCTCTCATTGCAGCCTCCCAGGTAGCTGGGACTACAGGTGCACACCACCCACACTTGGCTGAACTTATTTTTGCTTTTCTAATTTTTTTTCTAAATTCCTTATTCATGAATAGGGTTAAGGCTTACAAATATTATAATTGAATTCTGAATTTTATAAATATATACTTATTTTATAAATATATAATGATAAAAAATGTTTCCAAGTACTGGCTTAATTATTTTCAGAGTCCTCCAACATTTCAGCTTAGGTAGAGAATAAAGTGGGCTACTGTGGGGAAAAGTGGAGCCATCAGTATCATCTGCAAGATAGCAACACAATATCAATGTTAAACTAACCCTCACTAGTCCTTCAATTCCAAATTAGGAAATTTAACTAAAAACTAATACTTTATTATTATTATTTTTTGAGATGGAGTCTCACTCTGTCTCCCAGGCTGGAGTGCAGTGGTGTGATCTCAGCTCACTGCAACCTCCGCCTCCTGGGTTCAAGAGATTCTCCTACCTCAGCCTTCTGAGTAGCTGGGATTACAGGCACCCGCCACCACACCCAGCTATTTTTTGTATTTCTAGTAGAGATGGGGTTTCGCCATGTTGGCCAGGCTGGTTGCAAATTCCTGACCTCAGGTGATCTGCCCACCTTGGCCTCCCACAGTGCTGGGATTAGAGGCGTGAGCCACTGTGTCCAGCCATACATTTTTT
>NW_012116266.1:5678487-5685819 GCF_000951035.1 Colobus angolensis palliatus
TAGTTTTTTGTATTTTTTAGTAGAGACGGGGTCTCACCGTGTAGACCAGGATGGTCTCGATCTCCTGACCTCGTGATCCACCCATCTCGGCCTCCCAAAGTGCTGGGATTACAGGCTTGAGCCACCGCGCCCGGCCCATGATGAAGTTTTACCACGTTGGCCAGGCTGATCTCTGAACTCCTGACCTCAGGTGAGGCCTTGGCCTCCTTCGTCTCCAAAAGTGCTAGCATTACAGGTGTCAGTCACTGCGCTTGGCTTAGATGCCTCTCTTTTAAAAGCTTAGTGAAATCCTTCAGAGAAAACAAAAATGTACTCATCCTTGTTAGACTTAAAATAAATGTGAAAACTGTAAAACACCAAACTACACCAGCTTGGTGACTGGAACATTTACATATACAGCAGATGGACATTTTACAGAGCTGAAATGTTTAATATTTTGCTCTCTCTCTCTCTCTCTCTCTATATATATATATATATTTTCATGGTACTATACTACAGTCTCACTATATCAGAAGATTCATAGCCTCAAAATAAATTACCATATTGTACTTTCTGAAGTCAGCTTATATGATAAATTACAAATTAATCTAGAAAAATAATTAAGTCAGATTATCCCATCCCCTGGAAAACACATCTTTTATCTTATTCTGTCTAATAACTAAATGCAAAAGTCTCACCAAAGCTTTCCTATGTTTACAGATGAAATCTTCAGCTGATTTAGCCCATTTGGGGAGAATGACATCATTTACTAATTCTCTGGAAACTTGTAGACGACCCAAGTTAAATTCTAAGACATGTAAAAAGAAAATGTATCAAACCATTTTAGATTATAATAAACAAAGTAAAACAAACAATAATAAGGGCACATTCCCACGCAAAACATATTTTTTCTTTTAAAATTCTTATCTATTGGAGTACATACCAGTTAATTTAAAAACAAAAATAACTAGTTTTAAATTAGCTATTATAATGTAAATTAGAGTAAGAATTAAGTTGTTAAGCAAGAAAAGTGGGGAAAACTATAGCTACAACCCTTATCTTAATCTGACCAAAATGCAAAATTAAGTTTTCTTCTCACACTTAAAATGATGAGAGGGACACAGTCCCTCTAACAGTACACTTACAAAATACAGCTCCTTAAAGCTTTTAGGTGTAACTCATACCTTAAACTCACTCACTGGAACAGTTATATTTGTCTGATGAAGAATAACATATTTACATATCACTATTCTAAAAAGATACTTGCATAATAAAGATCTGCTCATATGGTTAGAACATGGCATTTTGATAAAATTTCCCTAAATATGAGGGGTTTTTTGTTTATACAATGTGGAGAGGTAGAAGGGGGACTGTTAACACAAAAGACCTTTAAAAAAGAAGGCCTTAAAATACCAGTGTGCCGCCTTAAAATACCAGTGTATCACAAGTTGGAGAGGAGTTTAAATGTCATAAAATGACAGGATGCACAGTGTCTTTGGTTTTATGTTAAACCCATCACAGTGTAGCAGATACTATTCGTTGCCCACCTGATAGTCATTCCCCCTTTTTATTTGCTAGCAGAACCTTTATTTCATTCAAGTGTCCATCTCTGCCCTATATTTCATGCCCATTCCAGGTGACTGGTCTAGGGGTTGGTATATGACCCAGTTCTGGAGAATGAGAAGTTATGAGGAAGAGTTTTTCACTCTTAAGAAAGGACACAATGGATTAACAGCCTCACTTATTTCTAAGATACTGTTGGATCTGCCTATGATGCCTAAAATTGCGTTAGGCATTTGTGACCATGAGAGGAACCAGCCAAAGTCAAAATACTCAGAATGGCACAGTGAAAATACAGAAAAAAAGTTAGCGCTGATGATGCTAAGCTATCTGAAATTTCCATACCTCAGGATTTTTATTATGGGAAACACTAAAATTTCCTTGTTTACACAATTTTGAGCTGGTTTTATTAAAATTTTTTCCTAAAGGCATTCTGTTTTTCTTTGTTTTTTAATTTTTTATTCTTAGAGGCATTCTAATTGATATATTTACTTTCTCCCAAACAGCTCACTTCAAAGAGGCAATGTATAGTTAGAAGTGGAGGCCATCAAGACGATGGTGCTAAAGATAGCAACTAACTCTGATATAAATTGTTAAAGAGTACCTTAAGTTCTCTATCCAAATGTAGTCTGCTCATCCCTCCTATTCTAGATACTCTGCTTTAGGATAATCCAGTCCAACAGCTGACTGAGAGTTTAGGATCAGACTCAGACAACAGATTTACCTCATTTTCTGAAAGTCACCAATTTTGACTGCCTTACTGTGATGCCCTGCCTCCAACAGCCTGTTCCAGAGTGCACAAAGTGACATTAAGCCCTGGATATGTTCTCCTCAGTAAGACAAATAATTGTACTGAGTAAACGACGGGTCAAACATTAACACTACATGTTAGGGCAGGGAAAAAAGTTGGCAATAACTCTTTAACATTGTGGAACCTCCCTAAAGAACACCAATAGTAAAAATATTGTTATTTTCCTTATTTGTACTTAAAAGTAAATGTAAAACTACCTCACAGGAAAAGAATTTGGACATTTAAAAATGTATTAATATTTAACTTCATACTTCTCTACTTCAAAAGCATAATTTTTCAAATATTATAGTAACTTATACCCTGTCATTTTAATTTGCCTACTCTTGCATGCTCTAAATCAGGAGTTACCAAACTTTTCCTATAAAAGGTCAAAGAATAAATATTTTTGGCTTTGTGAGTGATATCATATCTGTTGCAACTACTCAAATCTGCTGATATGCTTACTTTGAAAGTAACCTTCTATGATACAAAAATGAATTGGCTGGCCAGGCATGGTGACTCACACCTGTAATCCAAGCACTTTGGGAGGCCAGGTGGAAGGATCACTTGAGCCCAGGAATTCGAGACCAGCCTGGACAACAAAGTGAGACTCCATCTCTCCAAAAATAAATGCGGGCATGGTGGTGCACACCTGTAGTCCCAGCTACTCAGGAGGTTGAGCTGAGAGGTTTGCTTGAGCCCAGGAGGTCAAGGCTGCAGTGAGTAGTGATCATGGCACTGCATTCCAGCCTAAGGAAAAAGCGAGACCCTGTTTCAAAAAAAAAAAAAAAAAAGAAAAAAGGAATTGGCTGGCTGTGTTCCAGTGAAACTGTATATATAGACATGAGTTTGGCCATGGAGTTGGTTAATAGACCTGTAGTCAGCTGATGGTTAGTTTAAATCCTCACCTTATCTAACTCAAACACTTTTAACCTAAGTAGTATATATAGCTGAAATAGCATATGGTCATTTTTGCTTCCCTAGTAAACACTGTACACTATAGTCTGATAAATTCTCTTAATGATTCAAATTTGACCCCTTTAGCTTAGTTCCCTATAGCACTTCCCTGGAAGGTAAGACTCATACCATTAGTTCAGCCCTGTCACTAAGTAATCCATAGACAGAATGAATCTTAAATAATCTACAGGATATTATAAAAATGTCCTGAAAGACATTTTTGAGGCTCCTCCATTGGGACCTACTAGTCAAATTTTTAATCCCCTATTTCTTACGATTTTGATTTTCCAAAAACTCTGGGAAATAGAAGAATTCAGGAATAAGTTCTTTCACATCATATGGATTATCCATGAGAGCTTGCCAGGTTGCAGGAATAGAATGGAACTGTCGATCTGCACAGTCAAATCTGCATGTAGAAATTAAAAGAGAATGTAAATATTGAATGAAATCAACAACAAGACCTGAAAGAAAACTTTTAGATTCCCTTCAGGGTTCCTAATGATTAGAGGTACTGTTTTCTAAATCTTCCTCTTTAATGCCTACACATACAATTTACTCTCCTTATTATGATAATCTCATAGTTGTCAGGAACTAAATACTCTAATTTTAATCACCAGTAGCACCTTAGTTGAACTAGTTGAAAACCAAATCACACTGGAGAAAAATTTCACATAAATTAAATATCATCTTAAGAGTCTTTTTAGGGCTGGGTACGGTGGCTCACAACTGTAATCTCAGCACTTTGGGAGGCCGAGGTGGGCAGATTTCCTCAGGTCAGGAGTTCAAGACCAGCCTGGCCAACATGGTGAAATCCCGTCTCTATTAAAAATACAAAAATTAGCCGAGGGTGGTAGCACACACCTGTAATCCCAGCCTCTCGGGAGGCTGAGCCAAGAGAATTGCTTGAGCCTGGGAGGCGGAGTTTGCAGTGAGCCGAGATCGTGCCAGTGCACTCCACCCTGCCTGATAGAGCAAGACTCTTTCTCAAAAAAAAAGGTATTTTTGCTGAATAAAATTATAGAAAGTGAATGTTATTTCAATATTTGAAAATCACAGAGTATAAATATGATTATAAACATTATAGTATCAATATACTTGGTTAATAGATCTATAGGAATGATGGTGATTTAATCACTGATATGTAAATATTTTTACAAACTCTTCTGCTTAAAACCAGAGAGTGAGTTAGGGAAATAGCTCAGTGGCTAAAGCTTTTATGTTTTACTTGCATAATCTATTGTCTTATTTTAATATTATTTTTAAATTAATTAATTTTATGTATTTACTTATTTTAGAGATGAGGGTCTCCCTATGTTGCCCAGGCTGGAGTGCAGTGGCTATTCACAGGCACCATCATAATGTGCTGCAGTGTTAAACTCCTGGCCTCAAGAGATTCTCCCACCTCAGCCTCCCAAGTAGCTGGGACTAAGAAGCCCAGGCCTGCTTCTGGCTTAATTTTATTTATTTAAATTTAATCATGGGCACTGCATCTACAGTAGGTGAATGAAGCTCAAGTGGATATGCTGCAATTGTATTATGCTTTCCCTAATAAAATAACAGTATAAATCCCTTCTGTTTTATTTCATTTGATATTGTTTTCCTGGATTTATTAAGTATTTAATGGCCTTGAGTCTAAGGTAAGGCTATGCTACAAGGAAAAAAAGTGACATTAATGACCAATTTGTCTGTTGTTTTTTACACCTATTTAATCTTGGTTTGAGGCAGAGTTGATCTTAGCAGAATTTCGAATTTAATTATAATTTAATTATAGATATCAGACCATCTAAAACATTATAGTATATAGTATATTCAAGAAGAGGTATAGTTTTGAGATAAAATTAACATACCATATAAATTGCTTGTTTTAAGTGGATAATTCAAGGGTTTAATTCAGTATATTCACAGTTGTGCAACATCATCACAAAGAATTTTACAACATTCTCAGCACTCCAAGAAGAAATGTTGTACCTATTAGCAGTCACTGTCCATTCATCCTACTCCCACCCCTGGAGACTGCTAATGTACCTTGTATCTCTATGCCTATTTTTATTTCATTTTGCCTATTCTGACGATCTGTCTATTTTGGACATTTCATGTAAGTCATGTAATATGTGCCCTTTTGTGTCTGGCTTATTTCATTTGGCATAATGTTTTCAAGGTTCATCCATATTACAGCATGTATCAATACTTCACTCTTTGAATTCATTCATAGCCAAATAATATTCCACACTGGATATATTACATGATTCATTTATCAGTAGATGAACACTGGTCTGTTTCTACTTTTTGGTTATAAATTATACTGGTATGGCCGGGCTAGGTGGCTCACGCCTGTAATCCCAGCACTTTGGGAGGCCGAAGTGGGCAGATCACTTGATATCAGGAGTTCACGACCAGACTGGGCAATATGGCAAAACCCCGTCTCTATCAAAAATACAAAAAAATTACTTGAGTGTGGTGGCACACACCTATAGTCCCAGCTACTTTGGAGGCTGAGGCAGGAGAATCGCTTGAGCCTGGAAGATGGAGGTTGCAGTTAGCTGAAACTGAGCCACTGCACTCCAGCCTGGGTGACAGAGCGAGACTCTGTCTCAAAAAAAAAAAAAAAAAAAAAAAAAAAGGCTGGTATGAACATTTATGTACAAATTTTGCGTGAATACATGTCTTCAATTATCTTATGTATGTATATAGAAGTGGAATTTCCAGGTTATACAGCAATTCTATATTTAATTTTTCTTTTCTTTTTTTTTTTGAGATGGCGTCTTGCTCTGTCTCCCACGCTGGAGTGCAGTGACATGATCTCGGCTCATTGCAATGTCTGCCTCCCGGGTTCAGGCAATTCTCCTGCCTCAGCCTCCAGAGTAGCTAGGATTACAGGCACCCGCCACCATGCCCAGATAATTTTTGTATTTTTAGTAGAGACAGGGTTTTACCATGTTTGCCAGACTGGTCTTGAATGCCAGACCTCAAGTGATTTGCCCACCTCAGCCTCCCAATGTGCTGGGATTACAGGTGTGAGCCACCACACCCAGCCCTCTATATTTAACCTTTTGAGGAACTGCCAGACTATTTTCCACAAAAAGTTGCACCATTTTACATTCCCATTGGCAGTATTTATAAGGGTTCCAATTTCTCCACATGCTCTTCAGCACTAGTTATTATTTGTCTTTTTTATTATAATTATCATAACGGGTATGAAGTGGCATCTCGCTGTGGTTTTGATTTGAATTTCCCTGATGACTCATGCTGTTGAGCATCTTTTCATGTGTTTATTGAACATTTGCGTATCTCCTTTTAAGAAATGTTTATTCAGATCCTTTGTCTATTTTTTCTTTGGGTTGTCCTTTTATTATTAAGATATAAGAGCTCTTCCCCCTCCCTCTTTTTTTTTTTTTTTTAGTAATAGAGATGGGTGTCTCTCTATGTTGTCCAGGCTGAACTTGAACTCCTGGGCTCAAGCAATCCTTGTGCCTCAGCCTCCTGAGTAGCTGAAGTTATAGGTGTGTGTCACCTCACCTTGAGTGTAAGGGTTTTTTATATATTCTAGGTACAAATATACAAGTCCTTTATCAGATATAGTTTTCATTTCTTTTCTTTTCTTTTTTTTTCAGACAGAGCTTTGCTGTGTCACCCAGGCTGGAGTACAGTGGTGCAATCATGGCTCACTATAGCCTCGACCTCCTGAGCTCAATCTATCCTCCCACTTCAGCCTCCCAAGTAGCTGGGACTACAGGTGCACACCACTACACCTGACTAATTTTCTATTTTTTGTAGAGATGGGGTTTTGCCTTGTTACCCAAGCTGATCTCAAACTGATGGGCTCAAGTGATCCACCTGACCTGGCCTCCCAAAGTGTTGGGAATTAAAGGCATAAGCCACCATATCTGGCCAGTTTTTACTTTCTTGAGGGTGACCTTTGAAGTATTACACAATCTATTTTTGAAACTTTGTAAAAAATCATTTAGTCATAAAATTATTAAAAGCTGAAAAGACCCAGTGATACTTTATTGCATCTTTTTTTTTTTTTTTTTTTTTGAGATAGTTTC
>NW_012116266.1:5685869-5688587 GCF_000951035.1 Colobus angolensis palliatus
TACAGGTGCCTGCCACCACGCCCAGCTAATTTTTTGTATTTTTAGTAGAGACAGGGTTTCACCATGTTGGTCAGGCTGGTCTCGAACTCTTGACCTCAGGTGATCCACCCGCCTCGGTGCTGGGATTACAGGTGTGAGCCACTGCAACTGGCCTAAAATTTTGAATTTTAGAAGGACTGTTCCACTTTGAAATTTTTGTTACAAATTGAAATTTTCATAAGTATGCATATTAAAAAATACTATCTTGATATATTAAAACTATCCAACTATTTTAGTGAAACATTACATTAATTATCCTCAGAGGATACTTAGGTGTAGCCCAATTGTTCTTGAGTGCCAAGTGGAGGGATCAGCACTTAAAAAATAAAATTTACTGCAGAGGCAACAGGAAATGTACTTTATTAAATAAAACTTTTTTCACTGGCAATAGTAAAGAATTGCTGATGGGTCTTGAATAAGGGCAACACTTAAGAAAGATTAATGTGTATGTGGGAGGAAGGAGAGAGCCAGGAGGCAAAGACCCTGATTAAGAGACTATGAACAGTCCTGGAAAGCCAAAACAATGGCTTTCTTTTGCATGCTGGCAGCACAAATCCAAGTGACACGGGGATATAAATAAGGATATAATTCATGAGAGCATTAATTCACTTTGGCTGGTAGGAGAATTGGCATTTTTTGGCCCTTTCCAGGCCCTTTTTTTCCTTTTTTTTTTTTAAACCTCATGCATTGATTATTTTTATTATTAAGATTTTAAAACCCATGTTATTATTATTACTATTATTTTTTGAGAGAGTCTTGCTCTGTCACCCAGGCTATACTGCAGTGGCTCAAATCTTAGCTCACCACAACCTCCTCCTCCCTGGTTCAAGTGATTCTCCCACCTCAGCCTCCTGAGTAGCTGGGATTACAGGCACCTGCCAACATGCCTGACTACTTTTTGTATTTTTTAGTAGAGATGGGGTTTCACTATGTTGAACAGGCCAGGCCAGACTGGTCTTGAAATTCTGACCTCAGGTGATCCACCCACCTTGGCCTGGAATTAGAGGTGTGAGCCGCCATACCTGGCCTACTTTATTGCATCTTATGAAGAGAAAAGTATCTTCTATCCGATACTTTAATAATAATATTCCATTGTATGGATATATCACATTTATTTATTCATTTATCAGTAGATGGACACTGGCTTGTTTCCACTTTTTGGTTATAAATTAATCTGGTATGGCAGGGCACAGTGGTTCATGCCTGTACTCCCAGAACTTTGGGAGGCCAACGTGGGTGGATCACTTGAGATCAGGAGTTCAAGACCAGCCTGGGCAATGTTGGCAAAATCCCATCTCTACCAAATATACAAAAAAATTACCTGGGTGTGGTGGCGCACCACACCACACACATCTCAGTGAGCTGAGACTGCACCACTGCACTCCAGCCTGCGTAAAGGAGTGAGACTCTGTCTCAAAAAAAAAAAAGATGCAATAAAGTATAACTGGGTCTTTTCAGCTTTTAATAATTTTATGTCTAAATGAATTTTTACAAAGCTTCAAAAATAGACTGTGTAATACCTCAAAGGTCACCATCAAAGGTTACATGGTACAGGTAAAATCTGGGGATGTTTAGTGATCTTAGAGCCAGAGTCTCTTCTTGAAAGCCAAGGCTCATTGTACATAGACAGAAATAAGGAACCCAGGCTAACTGTGAGAGATAAAAGCTACACGGAAAGAGAACAGAACAGGCAATATTTACGTAGCTCTGGATTGGGTATGGAAGGCAAAATGGTTGTTAAAGAATAAGGCAACATGGAGACAAAACATGTATAAATAGGGAGCTATGTGGAGGATTTATTGAGGAACAGAAGATTCATGGAAAAGCTGGTTTCCTTAGGATTAGGAAAATGTACAACATAGGTAAGTTATAAGACTCACAGTGTAAATACAGTGGTACAAAGACTTGTTTGAGCTGCTGCAATAATATAAGAGTCTCTTATTGCTCCTCCTTCCATTCCTCATGATACATATTTTTAGGGCTGCACAGGCATAGGCATTGGCTTGGTTTGACTCTCTGGTGATGCCTTAGATTTAGCTCTAAATCAGATCTAATTATAAATCTCTGGTAGATTCCTCAAAACAGTAAGAATCACAAAGGTACACTGGAATAACACTGAAAAAGGAATGCTCCTTAAGTCACTGTGTGAGTCAGTTTGAGTGACTCATTCTCAAACTAGCTTATCTATTTTTAGCTGAATCAAAATTTAATACAGGAGAATAAAAAAAGACATGTTACACAGTACATGACATGAAGGCAAACAGTTTTCAACACTAACATATAGTCATAAAAAAACAGCTTTTTTACTGAAAACATACCTTCCACTCTGAAGTTGGATGTGGAGGGTGGTGAATGGTTCTACACGAATAAGATAGTGCATGACCCCCGCAGAATTTGAATAGTGAGTACCATAGTGAAACTTATCAATAGTTCCCATAGGATCCTCAAAATTTTCATATCTGTGGGGAAAAAAATCCTAAAGTTTTATAACCACAATAATAAAATACATAAGGGGGCATAAGTTTGTATTTTATTTCTGAAAACACAAACACAAAATTTCTGATGGAGTTTTTAAAAAGTCCATCCTTCTTCATATGCCTCATTATCAAACTCTGTATTCATATCATCATTAACTAGCAAATGAAAAAAGTTTTATTCCTTAATACTTTTTTCTGAACA
>NW_012116266.1:5689017-5692792 GCF_000951035.1 Colobus angolensis palliatus
CTCTGCCTCCTGAGTTCAAGCAATTCTCTTGCCTCAGCCTCCCGAGTTGCTGGGATTACAGGTGTGCACCACCATGCCCAGCTAATTTTTGTATTCTTTAGTAGAGATGGGGATTTAGTAGAGACCATGTTAGCCAGGATGGTCTCGATCTCCTGACCTCGTGATCCACCTGCCTCAGCCTCCCAAAGTGCTGGGATTACAGGTGTGTGCCACTGTACCCAGCCTGGAATAGTTTTTATTATGCAATAATAATACATGTTCATTGTAGGAAAAATTAGAAAACAGAATTAAAACAGAAGAAACATAAAATCAACTATGATTCCATGTCCCAGAGATAATTAACACTAATTTTTTTGGTGAATATCTATCTATCCTAATGTATAAATTAATATACAAATTTTTATTTTACATAAAAGTACGATATATATTGTTCATAACTTATATTTTTCATTTAACAATTTTCTACAGACATCTTTCCAAATGACTGAGTAGTCTATTTTTAACAGGTACATAATACTGTATAGATGTACCACAATTTAACTATTTCTTTACTTTTTAGACACTTAAGATTGTTTCCTTGTATTTTGTTTTTGTTTGTTTTTTGCTAGTATAAAGCACTGTGATAATTAGACATCATTTTGTGGCCAACGTAACAGGAAAAATTTAAAAAAAAAGGAAGAACCAGTCAAGAATTGTGAAAATTAATACCTAGAAACCTAAAGGTAAAATAAAAAAGGGATGGTGGATAGGAAAAAGGCCTAAACCAGATTATTACCAAAAGATATATAGTGATTCTTCGAGGTCTATCACTGATACATGCGTAATTGGTCTGAATGGTGACATCTGAATTAGTGTGTATAAAATCTAAATAAGAATAAAAGATTTTTGTAGGCCATAAACACTGAATTTCAAAAACCAAAATAGTAATGGGTTCATTAAGCTGGGGCCAATTTCCTTTTATATACTAATCATCAATATTCAGGGGAATAAAAAAGTTTTCAGTTCAAAGCCATTTGTATCTATGCAAAAGTGTACCACTAAAATGGAAAACAACTTGTATCTTTAATAACCAATAAAATAAGTTATTTATATGAGTATTTCCTGTAGAACACTGTTTTAAAAAATTACAAAATCTTCTTATGGTTATTATCAGAAAAAAAAGTTTGACTAATGGCAGTGATGGTATACATATATACCCAGCAAAGTTCTACTGGTAAATCAAATCAAATCAAATATTAAACATCATAAAAATCCTAGGGAAGGTTGCAAAGAAAAAGTAGGAAAAAAAAATACCATCTACTTTCATATCAGTCTATAACTAAGTTAATTTGTAAAATAGTTTTGTCCTTATTATTAGAATTCAAATCTCAAAAGTCATCCCTAAGTTCACAGGGAGAAAAAGGGACATTAAAATCAGGTTATTCTTTTGCCTGTGGGCAGCTTGCTTCGAAAAAATTAACTGTGAGAAATTGACAGGGTAGATTCATAAACAGAACTATAAAATTTTCTTCTTCTTGTGAAAATGACATGTTCTAAATTGCCACACATTCACTCTTCTTTATTCACATTATTACTGAAAACACATCAGTATAAGTTGTATATCTACTCAAATATTATATTAGACAGATACTTTAATATGTTTGATTATTAAGTTATAAAGTTTGAAACATCTGGGAAGAAAAATTTCAAGAATTTATTACTCTTTAGCACATACTTATTACATGGTAAAAAGAAATTCTGAGCAATATCAGTTTAAATTTGGTGATGAAGGGAAATCAACACAAGTATAGTCAAGACTTCCGAAGGGCAACCAAGATATTTTCAAGAAAACTTAGTAAAGTAATGCTCAGACTCTGATTATCAAAAGTAGTAGTACGGTAAAAAAAAAAAATTTTGGTTGGCCATAGCAAAAAATCAATACAAATTCAAAGAAGCAATGTGTATTTTTCAAAAGGAATAAGAAGTACTTACTTTTCTTGCATAGCTTTGGCATTTTTTTCATTAACTACCCCAATTGGTTTGGAAAGATCTCGAAATACTGCAGGGTTATTAAGGTCCAATTCTTCTGAAGTATAATCTTGTAAAATCCAGGGAAACTAAAAGAGCCATAATTTACAATTTAGACATTCCTTCCTAGAGAAGCTAATATCCTCATATCTAATATCAAATGGTTATCTAAAGACAAAAAGGGATAGTCTCTAAAAATATTTTTTCCCTGTTGTAAATATCCACTCATCTTTAGTTCAATAACCAGAAGCATTATTTCCTATAATTCCACTGGGATATTTTACTTTCTTTTTTTTTTTTTTTTTGAGACAAAGTCCTGCTCTGTCGCCTAGGCTGGAGTGCAGTGTCATGATCTCAGCTGCAACCTCTGCCTCCTGAGTTCAAGCAATTCTCTTGCCTCAGCCTCCCGAGTTGCTGGGATTACAGGTGTGCACCACCATGCCCAGCTAATTTTTGTATTTTTAGTAGTGACGGGGTTTCACCATGTTAGCTAGGCTCGTCTCAAACTTCTGACCTCAGGTGATCCACCCACCTTGGCCTCCCAAAGTGCTGGGACTACAAGCATGAGCCACTGCACCCGGCCCCACTGGATATTTTCAATGAAGTGAAAGAAAAAAGGATTTTACTTAAATTACTTTTCATGCTTATATACTTGTTGAAAATAACGGGGTAGAAAACATACAGAAAGGTCAAAGGGTTTTTATACTTTTTAAATAAAAAGTAAGTATTATATACACACTTCTGTGATTTATAAAAATGTAGGGCAATTCTACATTTATAAGGTTTATACAAAACTTACCACAGGATACTGTGCAAGGTCATTATAGGTTCGTCCTGCCATTGTATTTATTTGAATGAGGTAGTCAAAATTTGATATCTCTCTGTTTACCCATTTCTAGACAGCACAAAAAAGAGCAATATCAAAATTTAAAAATCTACATCTCTTAGACATTGGTAGGTATTATTGACAATACCAAGAATGAGCTAAAAAAAAAAAAAAAAGGTACAACAGGGAGATACATCAATATATGTTTCCTAAATTTACTTCTTTTAAAATATTCATCTCTAAAAAAGAAGAGAAAATTCAACATAAATCTTATACCACAGTCAAAAAGGTCTTGATAAAAATTCTTTCCTAAAAAAAAAAAAAAAAAAGACTTGTCTTTTCTTCAATTAAATATTTTACTTGAATACGTTAACATTTTTATTTTATTTATTTATTTCAGAGAAATGGTCTCACTCTTGTCACCCAGGTTGGAGAGAATTGAAGCAATCATAGCTCATTACAGCTTCAAGCTCCTGGGCTCAAGCAATCTACCCGGCTTAGCCTCCCAAGCAGCTAGGACTAAAGGCATGCCTATTATACCGGCTAATTTTCTAAACTATTTGTAGAGATGAGGTCTTGCTTTGTTGCCCAGGCTGGTCTTAAACTCTGGGCCTCAAGTGATGTTCCTGGCTTGACCTCCCAAAGCATTGGGTTTACAGGCACGAGCCACCATGCCTAGAATAAGTGGATTAAAATTTCAAATTTTATTTTATTATTTCATTTTTTAATGATTTTTTTATTTTGCAGGCAGAGTTTCACTCTTGTTGCCCAGGCTGGAGTGCAATGGTGTGATCTTGGCTCACTGCGATCTCTGCCTCCAAGGTTCAAGTGATTCTCCTGCCTCAGCCTCCTGAGTCGCTGGGATTACAGGTGCCTGCCACCACGCCCAGCTAATTTTTTGTATTTTTAGTAGAGACAGGGTTTCACCATGTTGGTCAGGCT
>NW_012116266.1:5692990-5694530 GCF_000951035.1 Colobus angolensis palliatus
AATAATAATAATAAACACTGTATTTTGTAACTTAAGTTTATAGCAATTGCCTCTAGCCAAACCCTTAAAAATGCATTGATAATTTTTAAAAAGCATTCCCTTCCACTTGGTGAGTAACAAATTTAACCCCATACTGACTTTCCATTTCTCCTTTTATATGATACACAGTTCTGTCTTACTGCATTCTTCTCATTCATGATTGATAAATTGGATACTTAATTATTGAACAGCAAAAATCATTTTTTCCAGAACTCCTCACCATCTTCTTTTTCAATGCTGCCATCATAGAAGTAAATGTGTTGAGTAGTGATTTCTAATCTGCCAGGAATTACATCAATTATTGTAATGAGTTCACAGTCTTCCATCAATACCAATTTTTCTTTTTGATCCTGTTCTTCTTTCTCATCACTGTAAAAACAAAAAGCCAATAAACAGAAAAATCTAACCATTTATTTTTCTTAAATAGAAAAAAATACCATATTTAAATATAAATCTCACTGTTTTTACTTTTTTTTGAGACAAGGTCTTGTTGTCCTGGCACAATGTCAGCTCAATCACCGCAACCTCTGCCGCAACCTCCCGGGCTCAAGCAATCCTCCCACCTCAGCCGCCAAGTAGCGGGGAATGCAGGTGCATGCCACCATGCCCAGCTAATTTTTATATTTTTAGTAGAGATGGGGTTTCACCACATTGGCCAGGCTAGTCTTGAACTCCTGACCTCAGGTGATCCGCCCGCCTCAGCCTCCCAAAGTGCTGGGACTACAGGCGTGAGCCACTGCACCCAGCCCTATTTTTTAAAAAGAAAATTATTGACAGATATACCCATGAACTGAATGATACAGAAGATGGCAGGGAGGGCGCTGTGTGTGTGAGGGAAACCAAGGAAGATTCAAAGATAATTCAAAAGATCAGTCTGAATGGAAGAACAGTAGTTGTAAAAATCAAAGGAAAATAATCAGAAGAAGTCAAGTCTTACTTAAAATGAAGAGCAGAACAGTTCATTACAGACTATTACAATTTCCTACCTGTGTCAATCCTGATGCTTTGAATAATTCCTGTGGTGATCTGCTTCCATAATAACTATTTGGAGAATGAAGTGACAACAGTCTGCTATATATTTTGTTTCTAACCTATAAAAAACAGCATTTTATACTTTAAAAATGAATCAAGACAAACTTGGAAGATTATGGTAGTTACAATAGCTGTACTGAGAGACAATTCACCCTTTTAAAGCATACAACTTAATGTTGTGTGTTTTGTTTTGTTTTGTTGAGACAGTTGCTGTCGCCCAGGCTGGGTGCAGCGGTGTGATCTTGGCTCACTGCAGCCTGGACCTCCCGGCTCAGGTTGAACCTCCATCTCAGCGTCCTGAGTAGCTGAGACTATAGGTGCGTGCCCTCACTGCCCAGATAATTATTTTTGTATTTTTTATAGAGATGGAGTTTCACCATGTTGCCCAGGCTGATCTCAAACTCCTGGGCAACAAGCGATCCTCCCACTTCAAGCTCCCAAAGTGCTGGGATTATATGTGTGAGCCACC
>NW_012116266.1:5694625-5697519 GCF_000951035.1 Colobus angolensis palliatus
AATCCCATAGTCACAAACAGCTACTTCTCAATTCTGCCTCCTTCCCATTCCCTGACAACTACTAATCTAATTTCTGTCTCTATGGGTTTGCCTGTTCTGGACATTTCATATAAAGAGTAGATTATGTTTTAATTTCTCTATTGTACTTGCTGAAATCAAGCCATGTATGTTTTACCAAAGTTATTGTGTATCATGGAAGGATTATTAGACTTTGAATTAGAAAACTTGCTCAAGTATACTTCAAGTTTAGTTCTGCAATTTACTAATCATCTTGGCAAATAAATTAATTTACTAGTCTCATTTGTAAATTAAACATAATATCTATCCTTATACTACTGTGAATTATTCAGGGCTATACAAATGCAAAATTACAAAATTCACTTATAGTTTCTTCAACTATTAAAAAAGGAATAATGGAATTTGCCTTTTTTTTTTTTTTTTTTTGAGATGGAGTCTCACTCTCACCCAGGCTAGAGTGCACTGGTGTGACGTCGGTTCACTGTAACCCCTGCCTCCAGAGTTCAAGCAATTCTCCTACCTCAGCCTCTCGAGTAGTTGGGATTATAGGTGTGCATCACCGTGCCCAGCTAATTTTTGTATTTTTAGTAGAGATGGGTTTCACCATGTTGGGCAGGCTGGTCTCAAACTCTTGACCTCAAGTGATCCAGCTGCCTCGGCCTCCCAAAGTGCTAGGACTATAGGTGTGAGCTATCGTACCCAGCCAGAATCTGCCTTATTATTTATTTATTTATTTATTTATTTATTTTGGAGACGGAGTTTCACTCTTGTTGCTGAGGCTGGAGTGCAATAGCGTGATCTTGGCTCACTGCAATCTCTGCCTCCTAGGTTCAAGTGATTCTCCTGTCTTAGCCTCCCAGGTAGCTGGGATTACAGGTTATGTGCCACCACAACTGGCTAATTTTTGTATTATTAGTAGAGACAGGGTTTCACCATGTTGGTCAGGGTGGTCTTGAACTCTTGACTTCAGGTGATCCACCCACCTTGGCCTCCCAAAGTGCTGGGATTACAGACATGAGCCACTGTGTCTGGTCAAATTTGCTACATTTAATCTCATGGTTGTTATAAAGATTAGATACTTTATACAAATATGCTTTAAAGACAATAAAGTTATACAAACACCCAGTACTTAGCAGGAGCAGACTTAGTTTAATTATATGACACAGCTTTCCATAAAACACATGCTTTGTATTTTCCTATGAAGGAAAACTTTCTTGTAACAGTAAAAAGACTTCCTTTTGTAAAACTAGAAGAATGGTCTTTAAACATCTTAATCAAATCATCAATAAGTAAACCTGGGTTCCACGGAAGAATGGAAAATTAGTTATTGTGTGTGCTAATGTGAATCTTCTGAAAAGCAGATGCCAAGATAGAATTAAAATGCAAGCATTTTACTAGAGGAGATGCCTGCGAGAGAAAATGGGAGAGCTATGCAAGGTGGGGAGAGTTGTCAAACTGTAATACATGTCTGACCTCAAGTGAATGAGAGAGGGAAGGAAGGACAGGCCCAAGCATTCTCAGTAACGAGCCCAAGCTTACATAGCTAGTGGTGGAGACAGTCCTTGGACCCTGGTAGTCTGGCTTTAGAGCATACGCACTTAACAACTTACATTACTTAAGAATTTACTATATTCCTAGAAGAAACAGATTCCTCATTATTTTTGAATTTGAAACCAATCTAATTTACTAAATCTACTCATAGCTAACATATTGTATATTACATCACAAGTGAATGTAATGAGGCACTGAAAATTCTACTTTATTTAGCCATATATATAAAAACTGAACTTCCCCAAAACTCAAACACAAGTAAATCTCAACAAAAATTCACACACTGATTAGCCCCCAAAGTATATATTTTTTCCTCTAACATTTTGTCTTGACAAAAGAATACAGCCCAAAGTTCCATTAGCGCTCACTAGCTGGAAACGTATTTAAAGCCAGTATTTTGGGATTTCCTGAAACCACAGTACATACCTCTTTTTTGAAATTGAGAAAGTAGTTGGATTGGTCAACATGAAAAATCTCAAGGGCTGATCTTCTTAAGTTGTAACGCCGGAGGTGAATCTCTCGAATTTGAGAATGAGGCCACTTGAAATCAAAACCTACTCCTGAAAACAGAAGAAATCTTGTGACTGATATACCATATAAAGTTACTCATGCTATGTAGAAAATACCTCCTAGTTCTTGACAAAAGATTTTAGGAAAAAGGAATTCAATTTCTATACTATATAAATCATTTGTTAAATGTGTTGGATATTTAAACTAGTTCTTTCAAAATTATTTTAAAGTTCTATAACTATTCTACTGCCTTCCCATTTGAATGCAAGATAATTCTGAATACACCTCAGAAAGAGTTTTCCTTTTCTTTGTATGTTCGTATCTTAGATTTAATCATTCTTTTATTATCACATAAAGGATGACATAAGAAGCCTATAGGAATAAGTACACATACAAAGGTATGATAAAATGAAGACTGTATTAGGCTGCGTGTGGTGGCTCACACCTGTAATCCTAGCACTTTGGGAGGCTGAGGTGGGCAGATCACCTGAGGTCGGGAGTTCGAGACCAGCCTGACCAACATGGAGAAACCCTGTCTCTATTAAAAAAAAAAATACAAAATTAGAAGGGCATGGTGGCACATGCCTGTAAGCCCAGCTACTAGGGAGGCTGAGGCAGAAGAATTGCTTGAACCTGGGAGGTGGAGGGCTCAGTGAATCGGCATCGCACCATTGCACTCCAGCCTGGGCAACAAGAATGAAACTCCATCTCAAAAAAAAAATAATAATAATAATAAACACTGTATTTTGTAACTTAAGTTTATAGCAATTGCCTCTAGCCAAACCCTTAAAAATGCATTGATAATTTTTAAAAAG
>NW_012116266.1:5698434-5700149 GCF_000951035.1 Colobus angolensis palliatus
GGGGGGCTAAAGACAACCTCTAACCAATGACTGACCACCAAGGTATGCTGACCCACAGACAATCCCTACTAGGCCAGGTTTTACAACAAAAAACAAAACAAAACAAACCCAATGAATAGAGACGTCATTGGCAACACACAGCAGGTTAAAACAGGCTCCACAGAATTAGTTCGGGAAAGTAAACAAACAAACAAAATCACAACAGTAGCAACCATAACAGAGGGAGATCAGAAGCCAGATTGGCTATAATTTGTTACCAAAAGTGTATAGTTTTTTAGCAAAAATTATGAGAAAACAAAGAAAAAGGAAAGTATGAGCCATAAACACAAAAGCAATAAAAAGAAACTGTCTCTGGCAGACCTCTGATGTTCAATTTAACAATGACTTCAAAGTAGCTATCATAAATACATCAAAAGAACAATAGGAAACTATGTTTAAAGAAATAAAGGGAAGTAGCAATGAAGCTAATCAAATAGAGACTATCAATAAAGAGACAGAAATTAAAAACATTTAAAAAAAGAACCAGGCCAGACATGGTGGCTCACACCTGTAATCCCAGCACTTTGGGAAGCCGTGGTGGGCGGATCACCTGAGGTCAGGAGTTCGAGACCAGCCTGGTCAACACGGCCAAACCCTGTCTCCACTAAAAGTACAAACATTAGCCAGGCATGGTGGCAGGCGCCTGTAATCCCAGCTACTCAGGAGGCTAAGGCAAGAGAATGGCGTAAACCCGGGAGGCGGAGCTTGCAGTGAGCTGAGATCCGGCCACTGCACTCCAGCCTGGGTGACAGAGTGAAACTCCGTTTCAAAAAAAAAAAAAAAAAACCCAATTAAAAAGCTAACTGAATATCTACCAATATAGTTCCCTATATAACTGCCCCTCCCTAGTACCCTGAAAATAATCAAGGAAATCTAAAAAAATTACTGAATTAATATAAATAAAAATCCTGATTATGCCACCAAAGAATACTACTGAATCTAGTCAATTTTTAATACACCCATTTTTTGAGATGGGGTCTCACTCTGACACCCCCCAGGCGGGAGTGCAGTGGTGCAATCTTGCCTCATTGTAACGTCCACCTTCCAGGCTCAAGCATTCCTCCCACTTCAGCCTCCCAAGTAGCTGAGAACAAAGGCGCACACCACCACGCCAAGTTAATTTTTTGTATTTTTGGTAGAGATGGAATTTTGCCATGTTGCCCAGGCTGGTCTGGAGCTCCTGAACTCAAGTGATCTGTCCACCTCCACCTCCCAAAGTGCTGACAAATTGAGGGCCACCATGCCTGGCCCTCAATTTGTAATATTAAAATAAGCTTCAAAGAAAGATTTACCATGTGTAGTTCATAATGTAAACAAATCATATATTTGGGACATAGCTACTCATTCTTGGCTGAATATGTGGCTTTACGAACATAGAAAGTTAAGTATTAGGCTGGGCACAGTGGCTCACACCTGTAATCCCAGCACTTTGGGTGGCCATGGTGGGAGCATCACTTGGGATCAGGAGTTTGAGGTCAGCCTGGCCAACATGGTGAAACCCCTCTCTACAAAAAATACAAAAAATTAGCTGGGTGTAGTGGCACACGCCTGTAATTCCAACTACTTGAGACGCTGAAGCACGAGAATCACTCAAACCCGGGAGGCGGTGGTTGCAGTGAGCTGAGATCATGCCACTGCACTCCAGCCTAGTTGAGAGTAAGACTCCATCTCAAAAA
>NW_012116266.1:5700199-5704918 GCF_000951035.1 Colobus angolensis palliatus
GGGGGGGCAAGTGATTTGCATAGATATTCTCCAAAGTAGATATATTAATGGCAAACAAGCACATGAAAAGATGCTCAACATTATTAGGTACTAGGAAAATGCAAATAAGATAGATATGACTTCAAACCATACAGGATGGCTATAATGAATTTTTACAAACCCACAAGGAAAATAACAAGAGTTGAGGTAGATGTGGAGAAATCAGAACACTCATACATTGCTGGTGAAAATGTAAAATGATGAGGTCCCTGTAAAAAACAGTTTGGTAATTCCTCAAAAGTTCAAACAGAATTATATGATCTAACTATTATACTCCTCGGTAGATACCCAAGACGACTAAAAACTTATGTTTGCACAAAAATTTGTACAGGAATATTCATGGAAGTACTATTCATAATGGCCTAAAAGTAGAAACAACCTAAATGCTGACTGATGAATGGATAAGCAAAATGTGATTATCCATATTTTGGACAACCATAAATGGTTATAAATGGAAAATTATTTATAATATTATTCAGCCACAAAAAGGAATAAAGTACTCTTATATGCTGTGACATGAATGAATCTTGAAAACATTATTCCAAATGAAAATAAGCCAGACACAAATTGTAGGAGTTACAGAAAATTTCCAAAGTAGGCAAATCCACAGTGACAAAGTAATTAGTGGTTGCCAGGGTGTGTGAGAAGGGGAAAACTGGGACCGACCACTAAAAGGTACAAGATTTCCTTTTGGGGTGATATAAATGTTCTGGAATTATACAGTGGGGATGGTTGTACAAATTTGTGAAAACACTAAAAAATCCCACTAAATTGTGTGCATTAAAAATGGTAAATTTCATGTTTGTGAGATATATCTGGATTAACAAAAATAAAGACCTCCCTGGATAACAAGAGGAGAGTTTGTGGCAATCAGACTTTCCTTATTAGAAATACTAGAGGGCTGCGTGCAGCGGCTCACTCTCTGGTGGCCTATAATCCAAGCACTTTGGGAAACCAAGACGGGAGGATCATGTGGGCCCAAGGGTTTGAGACCAGCCTGGGCAATACAGTGAGATCCTGTCTCTGCAAAAAAATTTAAAAATTAGCTAGACATGGTGGTGTGCCTATAGTCCCAGCTACTCAGGAGGCTGAGGCAGGAGGATCACTTGAGACCAGGAGGTGGAGGCTCCAGTGAGCTGTGATCACACCACTGCACTCCAGTTGAGGTGACACAGCAAGATCCTGTCTCAAAAAACAAACAAACAAAAACACACACACACAAAAAAAACACACACAAAAATACTGGAGAAAGTCTTTTAGGCTGGAAGGAATTTTTATCAGATGATAAACGAATGCACACACAAAGAAATAAAGTGCACAAGTATGATACTTGATAATTATGTAGCAAACATAAAGTATTAATAACATACATTTGTGTTCTTCCTATAATTCATTTAAAGATAACTGCATAAAACAGCAACTATAAAACTGTACTGCTGAACTTACACAAATAAATGTAATATGTATGACAGCAGTAACACAAAGAGGAGATGAGGAAATTAATATATTTTACATTTCCTTAAAGAAAGTTTTTGAAGTACAAATTAAAAATTTTTAAATGTATCTAAGGCTTTTCAGGTTATCTGTTTCTTCTTGAGGGAGGCTGGGTAATTTGCATCTTTCAAAGCATTTGTTTCATCTAAGCTGTCAAAGTTAGAGGCATAAAATCATTAGTATTATTCTCAATCATTTTATTATTTGTGGCATCATCTCCTCTTTCAATCCTAATATAGGCAATTTATGTTGTCTTTCTTTCAATCAGTCCGGCTACAGGTTTATGTTTTTGCTTTTTGTTAGTTTGTTGTTTGTTTTTAATAACCAGGCTTCAATGTTTTTAATCTTTCTGTTTTTCTCTTTCACGAATTTCTGCTTTTGTCTTTATAATGTTCTTTCTTTTGCTGAACAGTTTATATTTTGTTCTGTACATTTCCATCTGAACACAGGTATAGCTGAATCTCACAAATTCAATGTATTGCCTTCATTATCATACAGTTCTAAATACTTTCTAATTTCAAGGTCCAGTTTCATGTTATCCCAGTTCTAAGAAGCCTTCCTCAATAATCTCAGTACTGATAAAATCCTAACAGCTGATACAGCATTAACTGTTGGACCCTGAAAATACGTGGCGTTAGAATTTCAAGCAAATCTTTTCCACGGTTTTGCAATCCCCTTTCTCAGAACAAAATAATTTTAAATATTTATACGTACACATTTACTCTAGCTGATATATCCTCTTCAGGAAGGTCTAATTTATCTTCCTCCATATCACTAACTTTTACTTGTTTCACTACTTCCAAAAGCAATGTATCACTGGAAGGCTGTGAGTGTTGGATACCTGTTTTAAACACAAAATATCTATTAAACATAAAGTAAAAAACAATATTATAGCCCTTCTGTAATTTCTGACTGCTAATTATGTTCCTGACTGTTAGATGATAACAATATGTATATAAGTAAAGATGGTACTTTGATTTAGAGTAATCCTTGATGTTTGATGGTGATTTTGACAACTACTATTCATAAGGTAAAAAGAATAAATGTTTTAAAAATAATAGTATCTATTTTTAATAATGGTATTATTTGTTTCAGAAATAGGCCAAGTATTCTCTTAATTTATATTTAATTCTAAAGGTTGCCAATAATTAAGTCAAAGGAAGAAATATTCTAATTGTATTAATGTAATAGAACTATTTTTAACATGCATTTGTACTAAAGCAAAACTCAGAAAGAATATATGATAAGTTGTCTTTACGGGAAATAATACACAGACCAAGAGCAAAAGTGTTTACTTTCTGGACCACAAGGAATTTAATACATAATTCTGAGGCATATATATGCAATACATGTAATGTATTTTATAAACTAAACATCCTGCAAAAAGGCAGGTCTGGTATAATGAAAAGAACATGGTCTATGAAGTGGTGAACCTAGATTCAAATTTAGTTTTGCCATTTAGTAAGCCATATGACCCTTCTGAATGTATGTTTTCTAAATTGTAAAATGGAGACTTCATCACAAGGTTGTTAGGCATATGAAAGGTAATACATGTGAAACATCTGGTACACATTAAATATAAAATAAATGATAGCTACTATTATATATTTACCTTCCAACTATCTGATTGAAATAAGAACTGTAATACAAATATATGAAAAAAATTAACACACTTAACTATGAATAAAGACATTTCATTTATGGCAAAAATAATTCATATAAAATACATAAATAACACAACACTGCAAGTAACTATAAATAACAAAACACTATAAAGATGACAAATCCTCCCTTAGCTTCTCAAATGATACCGTTGCTCAGACATAAGATGAATCAACCTAATGTACAGTTGCATTTTTCTGTGTAAATCTGTTTGATCATACCGTCTTCTATATTGGGAAGTAGTGATTCACATTTTCCCTAGAACAAGTTAGTAACTATTTTTACTGAACATGTTTTTTCATGAGGTCTAATTTATCATTAAAACATTTAATTAACAAAGTACATAACAATGCAGTAAAAAGTGAAAAGAAGGAAGCCTAGGTAGTCTGATACAAATAGGAAATCAACTTTAAATAGATGTATGGTACTATCCCGTTAACAGTATGAATTGAAAATCTGATGGAAGATTGGTGAAGGATGGAGAATGAAGGATGGACTGCAGCAAGGAGGCCAGCTGGGAAGCTACTGTAAGTTTGGAGAAAGCACCAAGCTAAGCCATGGCAATAACAAAGGGAATGAAAATAAGGAAAAACATTCAAAGGTTATGTAAGAGATAGAATCAACAGGACACAGTACCTAAAGAGCTGTTATATGTAGGGATTTCAGAGAGATGAGGAAAGACTCATGGATAATATGGATTTTAATTTCAGCAGCTAATATATGGAGATACTGATAACTATAATACCAGATACAAGAGAAGCAGAAACTAGGGTAAGGAATACACATACGAGAAAAGAGAATAAATTCAGTTTCAGAATGTCATAAGGAGACTGTGGAACAGGTATCCCAACAGGCAGTTTCTAGAGTTCAAAAGGAACTCTAGAAATACAGATGGGAAAGCAGCATTACATATATAGTGGGGAAGCCATGAGATCACTCAGGAAAAGCACAGGTAAAGGCAAGATGCTAGCAATGGATCTGGGAACATCATCATTTAAAAGTGTGCAGGAAAACAGTTTTAGAAAAAAAGACTAAAAGTTGGTATCAAAGTAGGAGGTTAAACAGCAGAGCTAAGAAAGAAATATATTTACAGGCTGAGTGAGATGGCTCATGCCTGTAATCCCAGCACTCTGGGAGGCTGAGGTGGAAGGATCACTTGAGCCCAGAAATTCGAGACCAACCTGGGCAACAGAGGGAGACCTTGTCTCCACAAAAAAAGTTTAAAAATTAAAAAACTAGCTGGGTGTGGTGGTACACATCTATAGTACCAGCTGCTCAGGAAGCTGTGGCAGGAGGATCACTTGAGCCCAGGAGCTCAAGTCTACAATGAGTGGTGACTGCACCACTGCACTCCAGCCTGGGTGACAGAGTGACATCCTGTCTCACAAAACAAACAAACAAACAGGAAAAGAAAGAAGGAAAGAAATACACTTACAGAAGAGGATAACCACTAAATGCTTCAGAAACAATGGAAGCAGGGTGAGGACTAAAAATAAGTTGTTAAATTTGTCAATCAGAAAACAG
>NW_012116266.1:5707803-5715420 GCF_000951035.1 Colobus angolensis palliatus
TTCAGAGGCTGAGGCACGAGAATTGCTTGAACCCAGGAAGTGGAGGTTGAGTGAGCTGAGATTGCTTCACTGCACTTCATCCTGGGCAAGAGTGAGACTCTGTCTCAAAAAAAAAAAAAAAAGAAAAGAAAAGGATTGCTAAGAATTCTATCTAACATTAGTATTAGCCTCAGTCTTGATGAGCAAAAAAACTAAGAGAAAAGAACACTGTTTCATTGCAAGAGACATAACAGTTGATACGAAGTACAGTATACTTTTATAATTAAAGTTTTTTCTTTTAGAAATTAAAATCAATGGAAGTATTAAATTACCTTGGATTTAGGCCAAATGTAACAGGACTAAAAACATACAGTCATTTAAATATTAATTATAAAATGCCACCCTTCCTTCATAAGTAAACACATTTAAAACAATGAAATAACAATCATCAACCCCAAGAACACTCTCATTATCTTCATCAAATAATTAAACGGTCATTGGAACTCACCCAGATTATCTCTCAAGGCACTAGCTTCCTCATGGGTTTTGAAATTATAATTCGGTACCAGCTTAAGTCTCATGCGGGAATAATTCTCTACATTAGCTAGCTTCCAATGAATTGGATTCTGTTTCCTAAGAATATTCATAAGCAAACAAGTAAAATTATTTAGCTTAAGTTACAAAGATTGATTTAAATACTGTAAAAAAGTATCAGGTACTTTACATTTGTTTAGTACCATTTTATGTTACTTTTATTTTTTAGAGACAAGAGTCTCATTCTGTCGCCCAGGCTGGAGTGTAGTGGCACAATCTCAGCTCACTGCAACCTCTGCCTCCTGGATTCAAGTGATTCTCGTGCCTCAGCCTCCCGACATAGTAGGGATTACAGGCGTGTGCCCTTATGCCCAGCTGATTTTTGTAATTTTAGTAGAGATGGGGTTTTGCCATGTTGGTCAGGCTGGTCTTGAACTCCTGGCCTCAAGCAATTTGCCTGCCTTGGCCTCCCAAAGTACTGGGATTACAGGTGTGAGCCACCATGCCCAGCCTGTTTAGCACCATTTTATAAAACTGTTCACATTTTTTATTTCATTTAATCCAAATAACTCTGATAGAACCAAAGTGAGTACGCGTAGCTGTACTTTATACACGAGGAATCTAAAACAGATGAAATAATTTGCCCAAGGTGACATGAGGTTTACAGGTAGCAGAAATAAGATTTGAACATTGACTTTTAGACTTACAGCTTGATACCTTTACTCTTTCACTGTTAAATGGGAGTTCTTAACTAGCTATACAGATGGTTTATATTTCCAATAGTTTTCAAAATAAAAAATAATTTTACTACAAATAAAGACAATATAATTGCAAGTGGACAAAGATCTACATATAAGAGCTAAAACTACAAAACTCTTAGGAGAAAAGGTAAGGGTAAAACTTCATGACCTTGGACTTGGCAATGGTTTCTTAGATATGACACCAAAAAAAACCAAAAAGCAACAACAAAATAGATTAAACTGGACTTCATTAAAACTAACAACTTTCCTGTATCAAAAGGGCTGCTATTAATAAAGTGAAAAGACAATCTACCTATCTGAAAATCATATATAGGATCAGGGTCTATTATTGAGTATATACATATACATATATTTATATATACACTCTTACAATTCAACAACAAAAAAAATCAATCTAAAAATGGGCAAAGGACTTGAGCAGACATTTCTTCAAAGATGTAAAAATGACCAACAAGCACATGAAAATATGCTAGACATCATTAATCACTAGGAAATGGAACATGAAATCATAAAATACCACTTTACTCCCACTAGGAGGGTCCTAATAAAAAATCAGGAAATGACAAGTGTTGCTAAGAATGCGGAGAAACTGGAACCCTCACACATTGCTAGTGAAAATATAAAATGATGCAGCTGCTGTGGAAAGCAGTTTGGCAGTTCCTTAGCAAATTAAACACAGAATTATCATACAACCCAGTAATTCCATTCATGGTTTATACTCAAGAGAATTAAAAACAAGTGTTCAAACACTTGTACACAAATGTTCCCAGCAGCACTAATCAAAATAGCCAAAAAGTGGAAAACAACCCAAATGCCCATCCAACTGTTGACTAGATAAAGAAAAGATGATATATCCTTATAAGAGAATACTATTCAGCCATAAAAAGGAATAAAGTACTGATACATGCTACTACATAATGAAAACATTATGCTAAGTGAAAGATGGCAGACACAAAAAGCCACATATTGTATGATTCCATTTATATGAAATAAAAAGAAGAGGCAAATAATACAGTCAGAAAGCTGATTGGTGGTTGCTAGGGGGTGGGACAGAGGATAATAAGGAGTGACTTTTTAATAGGTACAGTATTTCCTTTTTAAGTGATAAAAATGTTATGAAGTTAGACAGTGGTGATGATTGTACATTATGAATATACTCAGTGCCAGTGAACTGTACATTTTAAAATGGTTAAAAGGACAAATTTTATGTTATGTACATTTTACTACATTTTTAAAAGGGCTGTAAAAAAAAGAGATAATATAATTAAGCAAAACAGAAGTGACTGAGGATCAATTAAATGAATTGTAAAATATTCAAACATACAACAGCATTAGCCCTAGCTCAAAAAGGTGGTATCAGAAAGACAGAAGTAAATTGGTTTAACACTCTCTAAGAGTCTAAAGTCCAATAAACTTCATATCAAAGGGTCAAAGGAAGGCAAATAACTGTAATAAAAAACAATACAACCTCGAATCATCCCAGACCTGTAATTCACAAAAAGACAATAAATAAGATTAAAAGCACCCTTTTATAAATTGAACATTTAAAAAATTGGAGTGCAAGGGGCATTGGTTCAAAAATTTCTAGACCAGAGTTGTAAAGAAAAAAGAGTACTTAATAAAATTATATCCTCTTACCTTTTAGCCCAAGGTCCCCTTTCACATGTAAGATAGAGCTGTATTGCTTTCCAGCGTCTAAGAGTGGCTAACTGTTGACTGCTAAGTTGCTTAAGCGTATTATTATACCTGAGGTTCTCTTGGCGTGCTTTTCGATTAAATGGCTCCACAAACAGTTCCTGAAAGAAACAATAAAAGTTAAGTTCATTGACTCATATATTTACAGGTATATTTACATTTTAATTCCATAATTTAAAATTTTTGACCAACAAAATCTTGCATTATGAGACAGAAGCTAGTAACCAACAGGCTTTCCTTATTCCATCAGAATCATTTTCTTTGATGAAGTATGATATAATTTTACCTATAATCTATTTATATTTTTTAAAACTTAAACAACCAACCAACAATAAACATGTGTTGAACTTCAAAAATGCAAAGTGCCTCAACACAGAACTTTGAAGTTCAAGATAATTAACCTCCTACTTACTGTCAAGTAAAATAATTTTCCTAGGGGATCTTTTGATTTACAAGGCATCTAAAATGAGACTCAAGAGGAAAGAAAGTAGAAAGAAGGGTAACCACATTGTATACTACCAAGACATAACTTTAATCTGTGAAATTAATGTTCATAGGTTTCAAAGAAAAAACCGAAGACTAGCTTATCTAACTCACATCAATATTCATCTGTTAGAAACTAAAATGACAGCATTAATTTGTTTCAAACAAACCAGCACTGAATTACGTTAAAAAGAACAGTTAAAATTTTAAACAGTTTTAGAGAGGCACTACAGCAATATGCGGTTAAAAATATATGCCTTGGAGTTAGACCTGGATACAAATCTTAGCTTTTCTGAGCTACTTTTCTTATCTAACTTTATCTTTAGCTTAGTTGTTTCTCTTAGCTAATTCTCTGAGGCTCAGTGTCCTCTCATGTGTAAAATGAGGTTAACAATAACTGTCATAATAAAGATGAACATTTAAAGTACTTAATATAGTGCTAGAAAAATAGCAAGTTCTCAATAACTTGTGGTTGTCGTTATTACAATTGTTATTGTTAACTATTATTAGACTTGGTAGGAAATCAATTGTTTTGGAATACAATGTTACTAAATATTTAAAACAGATCATTGCTGAGAAAACTGAGGAAGTCATGACAGCTCCATGGTAATTAAACATCAATTCACGGTTTTGATGTTCAATAATAAAGAAAAAAGTAAATGAGTCTAACAATGGGAAATACATTTAAATGTACTAATATATAAAACAATGGAATACTTTGCAGCCCGGCATGGAAAGATGTTTACAATATATTTTAAGTTAAGAAAGGAACAATGTTCTCATTTTGGCTTAATCAAATATATACACCTTAAAATTACTTAAGACTACTGAGTCTTCCAATTCATGAATACAGTGTCTATCCGTATTTATTTAGTTCTTCTTTAATTTGTTTCAAGTGTTTTTTAGTTTTTGGCATATATACAGCAGATGCTGTATATATTTTGTTAGATTGATACTTACGCATTTTATTATTTTTAGAGCTATTGTAAAAGTATTTTTAGAAAATCTGTTTCCCATTCCTTATTCATGGCTAGTGCAGAAATATGATTACATTTTGTGTATTGATTTTATGTCCTGCAGCCTTGCTAAACTTGCTTATTTATAGTAATTTACTGGTATAATAGAGTCCTTAAGACTTTCTACACAGAGAATCATGTTATCTTTAGATAGTTTTATTTCTTCCTTCCCAATGTGAACACTTCTTTTATATATTTTTTCTATTTTTACTATATTTGCTAAGATTTGTGGTACAACAGTAACTAAGAGTGGTGAGAATGAATATCCCTGCCTAGTTCCCTATCTTAGGGAAAAGTACTCAGTTTTTCGCCTCTGAATATGAAGCCAGTGGTAGGATTTTTGTAAAGGTTTAAGTATTTCCCTTCGATTCCTAGTTTGCTGAGAGCTTTGATTACAAATGGATGTTTAATTTTTCTAGTGCTTTTTCTGCATTTACTGATATGATAACATAGTTTTTCTTAAGACTACTAATGTGGTCCAGTATATTAACTAATCTTCAAATGTTGAACTAGTCCTGCATCCTGAGGATAAATTCCACTTTGTTGTGTCATATATTATTATTACTATTATTACTGTTCTTGAGACCGAGTCTTGCTGCTCATCTACACTGGAGGGCAGTGGTGGGATCATGGCTCACTAAAGTTTTGACCTCCTGTACCCAAGTGTTCCTCCCACATCAGCCTCCTCAGTAGCTGGGACTACAGGTCCATACCACAACACCCAGCTAATTTTTAAATTTTTTGTAGAGATGGAGTCTCCTTACGTTACCCAGGCTGGTCTCCAACTCCTCACCTAACATGATCCTCCTGCCTTGGCCTCCCAAAGTGCTGGGATTACAGGCATAAGCCTCTGTGCTTGATCTAATGTATTATTTTTAAAATATATTGCTAGATTTGTTTTGTAGCTATGTTCCTGATAGATACTAGTCTGTAGTTTTCTTGTATTATTTTTCTATGATTTCACTAGGAGGGTAATATTACCCTCATCAAAGGAGCTAGAAATGTTCCTACTTTTCTATTTTTGAAGAGACTGAGAAAGTGGCATAATTTCTCCATTAAATGTGTGGTAGAATTTGCCAGTGAAACCATCTGGGCCTGAAGCTTTCCCTTTATGAAGGTTTTTAACTATAAATTATATTTCTTTAATAAATATAGGACTATTCAGGTCATATACTTATTCTTGAACTAGTTTTGGAAACTTGTGTCTGTCAAAAAATTGATCCATTTCATTTAAGTTGTCATATTTATGTGCATAGAGTGGTTTGTAGTAGTCCCTTATTACAATGTTGATGTCCGTGGAGTCAGTGGTGATACTGCCTCTTTCTTTCCTGGTATAAAAAATTTTTCAGCTCTCTCTCTCTATCTTTTTTTTTTTTGCTTTGTCAATCTTGCTAGAAGTTTATCAGTTTTAATGATATTTTGAAGAACCGGACCTTGGTTTCATTGATTTTCTCTATTATTTTTCTGATTTCAATTTCATTTACTTCTGTTCTTTATTCATTCCTTGATTTTGCTTATAAGGATTTGGATTAATTTTGCTTCTCTGGTTTCTTTTCTTTTTTTTTCTTTTTGAGGCGGAGTCTCACTCTGTTGCCTAGGCTGGAGTGCAGTGGCACAGTCTCCGCTCACTGTAACCTTTGCCTCCCAGGTTCGAGTGATCCTCCTGCCTCAGCCCACCTAGTAGCTGGGATTACAGGCATGCGCCACCATGCCCACCTAATTTTTGTATTTTTAGTAGAGATGGGGTTTTGCCATGTTGGCCAGGCTGGTCTCGAACTCCTGATCTCAGGTGATTCACCCGCCTTGGCCTCCCAAAAGTGCTAGGATTACAGGTGTGAGCCACCACGCCCAGCCATTTCTCTAGTTTCTTAAGGTAGAAACTTAAAATTTGATGCCTTTCTTCTTTTCTAATATAAACATTATATCCTGCAAATTTCCCTCTAAGTGACGGTATGTATCCAGCCTCCTTAGAGGGATCTATTAACGTACTATCAGCTTAACAAACTTTTTACATAATCACTATATATAGAACATTTTCCTATTAATTGATCTTGTTACTGATTAGCTGTTTTTCTTCTAATCCTAAGATAATTTTTACACAAATAATAGAAACACTGCTTATTTTAAAATTTGGGCCCTGTATTACTCTTATTCAATATTAAATGCCTAAAATCAACATGAAGAGCCAGATATTAAAACATGTACTTTTTACCTGAAATTTGAGCTTGCTTTCCCCTCCTTCCCGGTCTCGTTTATGCATATTTACCATTAAAGCTTCATAACAATCCTTCCAATAAAGTGCCATGTTCTCATGACCATCGTAAAATGTATGAGTTTCATACTGCTTCATATAAGGTACAATCTTACCAAAAAAAGGATACATAAATTTAATATATGACTTCACCTCTATAAAAATGGTAAATTAGCAGAAAAATCTTGATCAAAAAAAATAAAACTTACATATTTTTCAATGTAAACTTGCCATTCATTTGAATTACAATATTCTTGAAAATCTTCAAAAAATGAGGAGCTACCATTGGTAAAAGGTAAAGAAGGGAGGTGCAAATTCATGAAGAGAAGCTCATAAATTTTGGAAACCAGGGTACGAACAAGGGGAATCAGAAACGAGTAGATTTCAGTCTGTTCCTTGATTGATTGACTTAGAACATGTTCCAGCTTCCCTAAAATGTAACACGCTTCATCCTGATTTTCAATCACTTTGGTCTGAAGAAGGGTATTTAGCTTAGCTGATGCCATTGCACAAACCTGGAGGAAAATAGTTGAGATGAGAAAGAGCAGACTAAAGCAAACATTTAGTGATAGCACAAGTTCTGCCTGGCTCTGTGGATTCAGAATTTTTATATAATAACTGTCAAGAACTGTGAAAGGTCTCAGATGTTACTTTGCCTCCAAGCTAAAGAGTTAGCTGCTATAGTTTCACAGGTGTTGGCAGAAGACACAAGACTCCTAAGTCAGAGACAAAGATCTACAGCAATAGCAGTAGCCAGAGTATCAGCATTTGCATTGTTTTCCCAAAGTGCAACTCCCACAGTGAGAGATGAAGAGGCCTAGATGATGCCTGCACATGTAGACACATTTTAGGAGAAACCACCAGTATAAAGGGAACCCAAATCTTTTTTTTTTTTTTT
>NW_012116266.1:5716004-5727475 GCF_000951035.1 Colobus angolensis palliatus
GCCCAGCCGCTTTTGCATATTTTCTACAATGAGTATGTGTTACCTTTACAATGAAAAATAAATAAAATAAATATAAAAAAATAACATAAATATCTATTAAAAAATAGAATTACTTCTCTGCAGCATTCACAATAATATAAATAAATAAAAATAAAAAATAGAATCATCAGACTATACTCTTTTAAAAATAGAATGACTGGGGGCAGTGGCTCACACCTGTAATCCCAGCACTTTGGGAGGCCAAGGTGGACAGATCACATGAGGTCAGGAGTTTGAGACCAGCATGTCAAACATGGTGAAACTCCATCTCTACTAAAAACACACAAAAATTTTTCAGGCATGGTGGCAGGCACCTGTAGTCCCAGCTACTTTGGAGGCTGAGGCACAACCATCGCTTGAACCTGGGAGGTGGAGGTTACAGTGAGCAGAGAGCCACTGCACTCCAGCCAGGGAGACACAGAGAGACTCTGTCTCAAAAAAAAAAAAAAAAAAAAAAAAAAAAAAGGTGGGCGGGGGGGCAACCTGTTTTCAGAATTTTAACCTCTCCATGTTCTTATTAATATTGTATTTAGTTTATGTAAATCAGAAGCCAGCCCCATCCCAACCTCCCTGCACCAAACACAAAAATGGAAACATCAAAATAAAATAAAAAGGGCCAGGTAAATAGCTGTGAAATTCTTAACATGACTAATCTAACCCAGGTTCTCACAAGTACCCCATGTAAGTAGAAAACTGACAGACTAAAATTCACATCAAACTTTTTCAGCCTTTTCCATTTTAAATTTAAAATAGAAATAATAAATATTCCTTGTGACCAATATTTATCTTTATTTCTAAAACCTAGCACAATGCTTAGTTCTTTGTAGATATTTAGTGTGTGATAAATAAAAAAAAATATGAGATAGAATGTAAAATTGTAAATTAGTAAAACAGCAGAAAAAATTTGAAAGGAATAACTTAAAAAATAATTTTTCTAAAAAATTCAAGCCCTAAACCGCACATATATAAACAGGCTACCTAGCAACTGAGTAGTTACACTGAATACAGATGATACGAACAATGTTTCTAATATTAGCTATGTATAAATCCTGTAAAAGGAAGCCTTAAAATTATATAAAGTTATTAATATCAGAAAGAAATAACAAATTAGCTGCCTCTCAAGCTCCTCAAGAAACTCCAAATGAAATCATGGATACTTTTAGAACTAATGAAAAACTTAAAATACCAAAAAGACATTTTAATTTGCTTGTTACATAAATAATAGCTATGCTGCATGCAAGCACAGAAAATGATATAAAAGAATGGACAAACCTGCAAATTACCCCTTCCAATGAATCCTAGAAGCAACTGGATCTGAATTTGAGAGAGTTTTACCCATACTGGACTTTCAGAATAGCAGACTGACAGACAGTCAAAGAGCAGCATCATATCCTCTAAAAGCTATCGCAAAGGAAAAAAATTGAGAAATAAAAACATTCAGTTTTTCAATTTACTGATGATCAATTTTCCCCAACATTAATACAAACCACAAATATTTCAAAAACTTGTCCAATGTTCAGCTGACAAAAGCCAAAAGAATCATCCTAGGAATAGCTAACAAAATCTGTGACTATTCATCACATCTTACCCTTGTTTACTGAATCTGATTAAGCATTAATGCTCTAAAGGGGGGGGGGTGCAAAATTTTTCTTTGAATAAAGTTCTTAACTACCCAAACTATAATTTTAAAGAGATATTACTGTACCTTCTCAGTCCACATGTTTGAATTAACTAGTCCCTCTGACTGAAGAAAGTCCTGTATGATCAGCATTAGTCGGAAGGCATTTTCAGCAGTTACTGGATTAGTTTTTGCTTCTCTGTTTTCTGAGACTGCCCATTCTAACATCTTTTGGAGCAAACTAAACGGAAAACAAAGTCCTCTTAAAACCATTGTGAGTGGCCGGGCGCGGTGGCTCAAGCCTGTAATCCCAGCACTTTGGGAGGCCAAGACAGGCGGATCACGAGGTCAGGAGATCGAGACCATCCTGGCTAACAGGGTGAAACCCCGTCTCTACTAAAAATACAAAAAACTAGCCGGGCGAGGTGGCGGGCGCCTGTAGTCCCAGCTACTCGGGAGGCTGAGGCAGGAGAATGGCGTAAACCCGGGAGGCGGAGCTTGCAGTGAGCTGAGATCGGGCCACTACACTCCAGCCTGGGCGACAGAGCGACAGAGCGAGACTCTGTCTCAAAACAAAAAAACAAAAAAACAAAAAAACAAAAAACCATTGTGAGCTTAGAAAAATAGTAGGACATTAAAAACAAAACAAAACAAAACAGCTTGAGAGGCAGCATTGTATCTCTAAAGATATGCTATCTCTAGCAGGTATCTCTAAGACTATGTAAACAGAAATTTTTTTTTTTTTTTTTTTTTTTGAGACGGAGGTTTGCCCTTGTTGCCCAGGCCGGAGTGCAATGGCATGATCTTGGCTCACTGCAACCTCTGCCTCCTGGGTTCAGGTGATTCTCCTGCCTCAGCCTCCTGAGAAGCTGGGATTACAGGCATGTGCCACCATGCCCGACTAATTTTTGTATTTTTAGTAGAGACGGGGTTTTGCCATGTTGGACAGGCTGGTCTTGAACTCCTGACCTCAGGTGATCCACCTGCCTCAGCCTCCCAAAGTGCTGGGATTATAGGCATGAACCACCATGCCAGGCCTGTAAATGGAATTTAACAATAATGGAGAAACAGTGAAATGTTTGGAGTATTTATCTTTAATAAACATAGTATTAAAAGTCAAAAGTTTCCTGTTTTACTTGCCTATAAAAAAGCTATGACAATAATTCACATTCCATCCTTCATAAGATACTTAAATTGTTTCTTTAAAGCTGGAAATTGGCAAGGTTAGGGAAGAAAGCCTTATTATGCCTTACAGAGGGTTTTGCCCTGTGGGAAAATGATGCAATACTTTCCTGGTGTGCTACCACTACAGAGTCCTATTATCTACAGCAGGGGTGTCCAATCTTTTGTCTTCCCTGAGCCACACTGGAAGAAGGATTGTCTTGGGCCACACATAAAATACACCAATAATATTTTAACGATATGTTTTAACAATAGCTGATGAGCTTAAAAAAAAAATCACACAAAAAAATTCATAATGTTTTAAGAAAGTTTATGAATTTGTGTTGGGCCACATTCAAAGCCATCCTGGGCTGCATATGGCCTGCAACCTGTGGGTTGGACAAACTTGATCTACAAGGAACCCTAAATCCTTCAGAGAAATAATTATCATGAAAACCCAACTCCCTTCTCTTAGCACGGAAACACTCAAATTTGGACAAGCCTGTAGAAAACAATGTATCAAGTCCTCAAATACTGCAGGAAAACAGTTTAAACAAAAAATCTGTAATCACTTACAATCCAAATTTACTTAAGACTTAAACCTCCTCATATTGGAATGAGTTTGGGATTCCTCTTTAGATCCTACTAGTATGGCAAAAGACAGGAAAAGGAACTGAGCACAAAGTTTCTCTTTTTCTCCCTTGCTATATCCACGGAATACTGAAAAAATTTTCAATAACTAACATTATTTTAGACTCCTGCTGTCACCAAAAGGAGGATGGAAAATCACTAACTAAATGCTTACGTTAGTTTTATTTCATCTGATGGTCGAAGTAGTTCACTGGATATTCCTGGTTTACTCAGTGCTGAAAACACTTGTCCTCGTTCAATCCACGTATCATCATCAGACTTCTCTAGTCCCTTACACATTATGTAATTCAAAATATGTGTCAGTAATTGAAGAAGCTCCTCCTCACATCTCTATGGAAAATATAAAGCAATTTTAAATAACTATTGGGTATAGTTGTTCAAAGCACATCATAAGAACCATTACATATACTAATTGTAATAATTTAACATATTTTTTAAGTGCCTTAATGAACCTGGAACTTTACTAGGCCCCAGAGATATAAGATGAGTAAGACACTAGCTTTGCTCTCAAAAAACTCACAATCTAGTGACTTCTAGGTTTCTAAACCTTAGATCATGAAACTTAGAACATGAATATAATATGAAATTGTTAACAACTGCTCACATATTTCTAAGGATTAGAAGTATATATCAGACATGAAAATAAAAACAACATTTGGAAAAATAAGCAATTTTACCTCTTGGCTTTCAAGTAAAGAGAAGTCATCACTAAAGCCCATATCATTTGTGATGCTGCTTTCTTTGTCAGAGTGCACAGAAAACGATTTAGTAGACTCTACTGGGGATGGTGTGCTAGGCAGACTGTCTGGCACTTGACTTCCACTATCACTCATTTCACATGAGTCAATTCCACTGAGGTCTAAACTCAAATGTGAAGGGTTCCTATGCCAGAATTCTTCTTGATTCTCTGATTTGAAAGACAATTCTCCCACAGAGCTATCTTCTGGAAATAATGGTATGTTTGAGTCTAAAGAGTGTCTATCCTCCAAACTCCACGGATCTGAAGACACATCAACTGAGGCAAAAGAGGTGATTTTTTCCTCATCTGTTTTTTCATCAAAGTTCTTCTTAGTATCTTCAGTTGACATATTTTTATCATTGTCTTTCATTAAAATAGCCCTACTGTGCTTATGAAGAGTATTTCCGTTTTCAAATTTTGCTTTTAAAAGAAGCCTAACTAAGGTGTCTTGCCAACCAACTTGTTGTGATATTTGATGTGCTGCATCTGGCTGGGACTGCAAAATGTGTAAAACCTGTAAAAAGATTAAGAATACAAAATTCTTCAAAAAGTACATAGCACTTTATATCAAAAATAGTCTCTTTTCAGTCATTTAATGATAAAATAATTTAATGAGAAACTATAGAAGAATATACTTTCAAAAGATTATATTCTTAGATTATAAACTATTTGGAAGACTGGCATTGTGTTTCCAACTAATCTCCATATTACTCATTGTACAGAGTAAGAGTGCACTAAAATATTTGCTGAAAGATAAAAAAGGAATATTAAAATCAATAGGATGATGGTATATATTAAATAATAGAGTAATATCCTCTCAACTAACTACTTTCCATGAGCCCCTTACATTTGTTCAGGAAATATTATTGCACACCTACTATAGGCACAGTTTTAGGTACTGGCATTAAGGGGAGTGAATAGGACACATAAGATATTTTGATAGAACCTGAGTATACCAAGGATGTTTTTCTGTCTCGTTTTTTTCAGGGAAAGTTACATTTTTTTTTTTTTTTTTTTTTCTGAGACAAGGTCTTGCTCTGTCACCCAGGCAATCTTGGTGACACAAGATCACCAATGGTACAATCTTGGCTCACTGCAACCTCTGCCTCCTAGGTTCATGCAACTCTCCTGCCTCAGCCTCCCGAGTAGCTGGGACTATAGGCACATACCACCACGCCTGGCTAATTTTTGTATTTTTAGTAGAGACGGGGTTTCACCATGTTGGCCAGGCTGGTCTCGAACTCCTGACCTCCCGTGATCCGCCTGCCTTGGCCTCCCAAAGTGCTGGGATTACAGGAATGAGCCATGGTTGCTTTTGCAAAAAGGTTTTGGTTTGGTATGTCTACACTAAAGTCTACATTGTTCAGTAAGTCTATATTATACAAACAGAACAAAAACTAAACTTTAATTCCAGAAAATGAACTTCAGCAAGATGGATGCCACTGCTTAGCCAGAATAGTAAACAGTGACATGGGAATACGTATGATCTCTACTATCCAATTGATTTCAATTTTTAGATAAAAACAAGTTCTTAAAAAGCTTTGGACATTCAGTTAAGATCTTTTAAGACAATTTTATCACAAAGCCAATAAACTTCTACGTAGATGAAAAGAACTCTAGCTTCCAGGGTTTTGAGTATCTTTCTTAACAGAAGTTTTAGCTCTGACAAATTTCAGAGCAAGAGATGAACAATGTTGGTAAGGACTTCAATATTACTAGTATTAATATATGTTAATACAGAAGGTAAGGAGTCACAATGATGTGAAGATTCTTTATTAATGCAATATCAATCAGTGAGCAACTGTTACTTTACAGGTGCAGAATATCAATTTTTTTCCTTCAAGATTAAGCTTTACTTGGCAAAGAAACTTTTCATGCTGACTTTAAAGTTTCCACAAAATATTACTTATTTTATATCTATTTTATACATAAATAATAGATAAAACCAAGCTGCACTGAGAGCTGTTTCTAATTATACGTGAAAAGGAAAGGATCAATTTATATGACCTGCTCCAAATACTCAGAGCTGAGTATATGGGGAAATAATCACTGTCACACACACTGTATAAATGTAAACTGGTACAGCTATTTTGAAGGACAATGTGGAAAAATCCATCAAAATGTAAAACATTAATACCCTTTGAAACAGCAAGTCTATTTCATGGAGTATGTCCTATAGATGTATTACCACAAATTGGAAAACATAAAAAGACATTCATAACAGCAGTTTATAACATGGAAAAGCAGGAAACAACCTAAATGTCTATCAATAAGGAACCAGATAATACTTTATGAAACAGCCATACAATGAAACACTACGCAGCCATTAAAGAGAAAAGGAAATTATACATATATATATATAAAACAAATATATATTTTTTTCTTTTCTGTTAGTTAAACAAACTATATATGTGTGTGTATATATGTGTGTGTATATATATAAACTATATATAGAGAGATCTCTTATTCTCACATATATATATATATCTCTCATAAGTATGTGACAAAATCAGGAGGTAAAATTTAAAAAAAAAGCAAGGAAGCAAATTAAATAGACAGGTCAATGGTTACTAGTGGAGGACAGAGAAAGTTATGATCTGAAAGAGGAAGACAGGGTAACTATCTCCTGACTTAGTTAAAGGTTAACTGTGTACTGAAGACAAATCATTGTTGGAATACTCATAAACAAATTATAAAAAATTATTTCCAGAAAGTTCAAAAGATTCAGAAACTCTAAAATACGGTATATGAATTAGAAATGGTCACAATCATTGAAGGTTCTTAATAAAAAAATTATTCTCTGCTAATAAATTTTTGACTCTGGAAAGAACATATTTGCAGGAGACCATGAAGAGCTAAGATAACATTCGCATGCCAATTTCTTATGATTACATGGAGTTAACTTACTTCAAAAAGAAAATTGTTTCCTTATAAAATTATGTCATTTATAAAATAAATGAAAATTTGTATCTGCTGCAAAATACTCAATGCAAAGTTATTTAGAGCATGATCACGATGCTGCTATCGTTAAAATATATCTTAAGAGTTTACTGACCTTTCTGCAGATGGCCACTCTAACATTTATATGTGCTTTGTGAGATATATATACCACAGATAGTAGATCTTTAAAATTAATAACAGGATCTATGGTAGGAAAAACAAAAAATTAAAATTAAATACGAGAGATAACCAAAGAAAGAACTGTAGATAATACTTGTATAAAATGCTGAAATAATTAATTCATTTTAAAATATGAATTATAGGTATGTTCAAATTTTAAAGAAAAAATAGGTTTAGAATGTTTGACATCCTCCTGAGTCAACCCTAAATAATTGTTCCTTTTTTTTTGATTGCTTGAACATACGGTCCATACTGCATGGCTCTTATATTATTATTTATCTTTTTATATACATGTCTTATCAATAAGATTGTAAACGAATCAAGACAAAGAACCTCATACCCCAAAATTCCCAGCATCTGACATAAATTCTACTGTCTGTCATCAAGTACTGAAAAAAATTATTTAAAAAAATTAGAAGCAGGGCATGGTGGCACGTGCCTGTAGTCCCAGCTACTTGGAAGGCTGAGGTGGGAGGATCACTTGCATCCAGTATGAGGCTACAGTGAGCTATGATCACACCTGTGACTAGCCACTGCACATCAACCTGGTCAATACAGCAAGACTCTGTTTCTAAAAACAAAAATCAAAAAACCAAAACAGAACAAACAAAAGAAACAACAAAGCTCCTTAAAGAAAAAACAATCATTTGTACTTATTTTCTGTACTGTCCTTTTCTTGTTCTGTGGACTCACTCATTAACTTAATCACTCAGTCAATAAACATTTACTGGGTAAGGAACTGTGCTATGCCCTAGGAAGACAAAAACAATAAAACTACATAAGACATGGTATCCAAGGAAGGCCCTGCTGAATCAAATAACAGATAATTTTAAAAGTAGTCTGAGAAAGGTATGAAAAAAACTTACAGGAAAAAATATTTCTTAAATATGTTAGCTTTATCAGCCTTATTCATACCTGTATTTATGATTTGATGGGTGAGGTTTTTAATAAGAGAAGTATTAATAAGTGCTTCATTAAGAAGGAGTCCCAGTCCTGAGTAGCCAACTTCTCTGAGTCGAATATGTTGTTTACTACGCTCATAAACATTCGTGCATTTCAACATTTGTTCCATAATCTGGTCACAACAAGTAATATATTCTCAATATAGAAAACTAAGAATAATTTGTCATTTAAGTTAATATTAACAATGTTAACTTATTAACATTAAATATTAATGTTAGTATTAGCATTAATATTTAATGTTAAGTATTGCTATTAACGTATAGCAATATTAACTTAGAGAATAAAATAATGCTATTACCTTACTGAATAAAATATTGCTATACTTTGTTTTTGGAGCATCATTTTATTCCTTAAGTATAAAAATCCCAGCATTAACCCATTTATGCCAGAGGGTGCAATTTTTTGAATTGCAGATGTGTGAAAAACCAGACCTTGGTGATGACCTTGAGAAGTGGGATATAAATAACTCCCATATACTTAGTGTTTCAATAATGGAACACTAGGCATAAATGAATTTAATAGGGAGGAGCACTCTGTATTACACCATAATGTAAAAATGGATTTAAGAATGAACTGGGCCAGGTACAGTGACTCATGCCTATAATCCCAGCACTTTGGGAGACCAAGGCAGGTGGATTACCTGAGGTCAGGAGTTCGAGACCAGCCTGGCCAACGTAGTGAAACCCCATCTCTACTAAAAATACAAAAATTAGCCAGGTGTGGTGATGCGTGCCTATAATCCCAGCTACTTGGGAGACTGAGGCAGGAGAATTGCTTGTACCTGGAAGCTGGAGGTTGCAGTGAGCCAAGATTATACCACTGCATTCCAGCCTAGGCGACACAGCGAGACTCCATCTCAAAAAAATAAGCAAATTTAAAAAAATAAACTGGACTGAAATGCATCTGTATTTGAATAATCGGTATGCTTAAGACTCTAGTTTAATTACATGGCAAATTAAAGAGAAATAATTTAAAATTTTGTTTCTTAATGAGAAAGGCTTAGATGGAAACAAACCATGTAGTTTGCAAGAATAAATGTGTGTCAATACACCTCTGGATCAATCTAATAATCCACTTAAGTAACAGTTATTAAAATTAAAATAATTTTCAAGGATAAGTAAACATTTGTGAAGCAACTCATCTATATATTTTATAAGTTACTGATCTCTCTGGACTTAGTTTCTTCATCTGTAAAATGATAATAGTAATAATACCCACTTCATAAAGTTATTGCAAGATTAAGTAAGCCAGTATATGAAAAGTACTTAGTGCCTGACATACAGTGGTTGCTACATAAAGTTTGCTATTATTATTAGCTGTTGAAATGTTCTGAATTGCCACATAGACCCACCAAGTCAAGAAGATGAGAGGTTTTATATTGAGGATGGTATGACAAAGTGAATATTCCACTGAGATGATTTTCAGATTATAATACAATTAGTTTTCTAACATGCAAACTACTGAAACATGAAAACTATATATAAAAATAAGTTGAATATCTTAGAGAAATAGATATAAAAATAATTTATAGTCACAGAATGGATATATTGCAAGAAAATTCATATACCCACAAATGCCCCAAAATACAAAGATGTTTAAGAAATGTTTGTACCTTAAAAATGATTTCTCTTAGTCTGTCAGAGTACTTCTGATTTAAGAGCAATGCATACAGTATGTCAGCATTTCCTGGTTCAAAAAGCAGTAAGAAAAGCTGACCTCTAGTTGGGCTGGTACGTAGGAGACTGAAGAGCACATCCAAAATTCCAAAGAGCTTTTAAAATTAAACAACACAAAACAAACCACCATATTCATATATACAAGCACAAATAAGGTCATAAGCCACAAAACAGTTATTTAATTAAATCCTATATACTTTAATGTTTTATCTTAACTTCACCATATCTGATAATGATGTCTTTTTTTTTTTTTTTTTTAATTCTTTTGAGACAGAATCTCCCTCTGTCGCCCAGGCTGGAGTGCAGTGGCGTGATCACAGCTTGCTGCAGCCTCGACTTCCCAGGCTTGTGATTCTCCCACCTCAGCCTCCCAGGTAGCTGGTACTACAGGTGTGCACCACCATGTCTAGCGGATTTTCTGTATTTTTGGTAGAAATGGGGTTTTGTCATGTTGCCCAGGCTAGTCTCAAACTCCTGGGCTCAAGCGATCCACCCAGCTCACTGCACCTGGCCTCTGATATCTTTTGAACAAGACATGTCTTTGCCTTATTCAATTTCCTTTAGTATATCCTTTCACTATTCAAATTTACCTGTTGGAACCATATCTCTCCTGCTTTATCCATATGAAAAGACATCTCCTCCATAAAGTCTTTCCTGGTCTTTGCAACATGTAACACCCTCTTAGGAAAACCTCATAGAACTTTGTATCTCTCTTATCGATATTATCATACTCTTCTTTGTTTATAGTTATTTGTAAACTTCTCTTATTGACCCCTGCCCCTATTAGCTTAAAAGAATAATTCATCATTATATTACTTGTAATGTCTAATATTATTATGTGTAAACAGTAAGTCCTCAACAAATAACTCTTTAACTGAAATAACCAAAAAAATATTGTTGGCAATGAATCATAGATATAGCTATCATGAAATAAGATGGGAATAATGGGAAGCTTTTGAAGTGGTCCAACCTTACAGCAAAATAGCCTGCATTGACTCATCTAATGCCGATAATGAAGTCATGTAACCACTGAGTACACAATAAATATTACATATACAGAATAAAATAGCCTAGTCAACATAAATCTACTTAAATTTGTGGTATTGAGGAGGTTATACCAGAAGAGCACAAAAATGGCACTAAAATGTTTTTTACCATTTAGGTTCCAGTTTCAGCTTTATCAGTTGTGTGATTTTTTAAGTCACATAATCTCCCTGAATATAAATTTCCAAAAGCGTACATGCAAAGAGTAATTACTGGTCTGTATTATGTCATAGCAGTGGTTCTCAAATTTTACCATGTGCACGAGAATAATCTGGAGGGCTTGGTTCAGCAGTTGAATCAGCAGTATATCTGCATTTCTAACAAGTTCTCAGGTAAACTTGGTTAGGGGCCAAACAATGAGAACCACTGACTTAAAGGGTAGTTCTGAGGATTAAATGGGATAATGTACGTAAAACCAAACATATATTTATAATTTACTCTTTTTTTTTTTTTTTTTTTT
>NW_012116266.1:5728589-5735173 GCF_000951035.1 Colobus angolensis palliatus
CCATCTTAAAAAAAAAAAAAAAAAGATAAAATGTACTTAAGTGCATAATATTGCATGTGACACTACACATATTTTACCCACAAAATATTTAACTAGACACATACATACGTTCAGAAAATGATGTAGCAACTCAAATGTTTAAGGAAAAGTAGATTTATCTTAGGCATAATACCTGTTCTTCTTCATTAGTAGTAGCTATGTACCCCATAATACTTTGTATCTCTTCATGAGATCCACCTTTGCACAGAAAATATTTAATTAGTCCATACAAAGAAGTCCTTATTGTTCGAATATCATCTAGAGATAGTTCATTATATTTACAACCATTCCTGAAAGAGAAAACAAGGTATAAAAATTGAAATTTTAATTTTTACATTTCCTTCTTTTTGAGATGGAGTCTCACTCTGTTGCCCCAGACTGGAGTGCAGTGGCGTGATCTCGGCTCACTGTAACCTCCACCTTCTGGGTTCAAGCAATTCTCCTGCCTCAGACTCCTGAGTAGCTGGCATTACAGGCACATGCCACCACACCTGGCTAATTTTTGTATTTTTAGTAGAGACAGGATTTCACCACGTTGGCGAGGCTGGTCTCAAACTCTTGACCTTACGATCTGCCCGCCTCGGCCTCCCAAAGTGCTGGGATTACAGGTGTGAGCCACCGTGCCCAGCCTAATTTTTACATTTCTATATTTTCTATATAAAAGAATTCATAGCATTAAAAAAAATTTCCATGTAATTCTGAGATTCATGGTAACTCTGGCTTGCTTTTCTTTTTATGGAAAATCTTCTGAATTAAGAGTTTCAATGAATAAAATAGCTTATGTGAATACAACACCCACTGCATAGCAGACATAGTTTAAGTGCTTTACATTATTAACTAATTAATTTAATCCTCAAAACAACCAAAGGTGGTAACAGTTTTCTTACCTCCTATCAAAAATGAAGAAACTCAAGCACAGAGAAGTTGAGTAATTTGCCTACAGTTGCACAATTAATGAAAGCCAGATTCAAATCCTGTGTAGCGATCCACTGTTCATTTTAACCTCCACTCTATCCTACCTCTCTCCAGTTAAAACATACTAGAATCGCTGGTAAAGAGAAAGTCTAACGTCTACACATTCCATCAAGTAGCAGACAGAAAACAATATATCAAAGTGAGAAGGAACAAGGGCATCATACCCATAATAAATCCTAAGTGTATCTAGGAGAAACTGCACACCATACTTCTTTCGGAAAACTCTCCTGCTGTCTTTAATGATGGTTGAAAGATACTGTATGTGACCTAAAACAGAAAGTTCAACGGTAAGTAATTCAGCTAAAACAAAGTCAATAGGTAGTTATAAATTTCTAAAACAACTATAAAGTTTTTATTTGAAAGCCTGCTCTCACCAATTCGAAAGGGAAAATCTCCACGGTTCCAAATACGAAAGTCAAAGAGTAAATACTGATACATTTGTTGCAGGAGCTGCATATTTTTCTCTAATGATACTTGTTCAATTAGTAACTGAACTGCCATCAATACATTAACATCCATCAAGGTGCTTGGCACCTGAAATCAAACAGAAGAGGGTTTCATATAGTTCAGTTTAAATAACTGTCATTAAGCTATAATTTTAAATCATTAATTCAGAACATCTACTAAGCATACAAATAGAAAAACTCACATTAGAAAAACAAAAACTTAAGTATTGGTTTTTCTGATATTACACCACAGTATATTCTCCTACTGTCATATTCCTAAAATAGTCTTATATTTCTCAATATCCGAAATACCAAAGCTATCAAACAAGGTTGTACACATCAAAGATCATACACTATTACATAAAATAAGTATTTCTTATATAAGATGATTCCATACAAGTTTTTAAAAGTTGCCTGTGAAACAAATTATATCCATTAATAAAACTCAGGTTGTAATAATCTTTAAAAATATATTGATTAGGAAGAAAAAAAATCCCAATATCAACTGCAAATCACAATCATTAGCTACATCAACACAACGTTAGACTGGCTCACCTTCTGAAGTAAAGCACCAAGAGTTGCAACTCCATGGGAGTGAATAAGATTGTCCTGATTGATAGGATGTCTCTGAATAAAATGTTTCACAATCAAGATAAATGTTGCAACTAGGTTTCTCTCTAGTCTTGACTCTGTGGAATCAGGAATATATTAATTATCATAATTACTCTAATCATTTTTATATCACATTTTCTATATCTTAATGCACACTGTTATACAAAGTAGAAATCTGGTTCAGCAGTCAGCTTCCAACGCTCTATTGTACAATAGAATCAGAAAAAGCAGCAACTGCAATATTGTATATTTATATGCACATATTTTCTCTACCACAAATTTAACAATGTGGTCATATTTCCACTAAGAGTATAAACTAAGGATACTGGAGATTAATCTGCAGTTTTCTGATGAAAGTATTATAAACATTCTGAATGATATTAGTAAAAGTAGAAACAGCTGCTACAGCTACAAATGGTTAAGTTTCTTCCGAATGACAGTAAAACATTTTCATCTATTTCTCAATTAATTTTCAAATTTCTTAATGACTATTTTGTGTTAATTTCATCCTAATACCTGAGGCCTTTGTGGAAGTCAATACGAGCCAATCTCCTTCAACAGGTGTTACTGATTCAGGAACGGTGCTTTCATTCTTTTCTTCAGGAATCTGTACTTCACTAAAGTGGCTGATTTGTTCCAATAAAGGAAAGAGTACATTTAACCCGCCTATGCAGTTTATGATATCCTAAAGGGAAAATTATAATGTTTAAATCTTATAAAACAAGGACAATTTTGTCATTTAATATCTTCACATGTATGAAGTTATAATTTGCTAGATAAACCTTTAAGCAATGTGTAGGATAACATAAGCTGAAGGAAGTTCTGGGTAGGAAGATGCTTTACAGGGCACCTTCAAGGGTCACCATAATCAAAACTCAAGAGAAATCAGGCCAGACCATTTTTACTCCATCTTTGTTTTCCAAAGTTTAGGGATTTTGAACATAGGCAAATAAAACAGCCCCATAAGTGGACTTTATAATGTAACTCCAACAATGGAAAAACAACTGTCACTAGGCAAATAGGCATAATAAACAAGAGAAAAAATAATGAAAAAAAAAATGCACCTGGTGGTAGGAATATGACTGACTCCTCAACTTTTAGTTTACAAAAAGGTAGAGAGGGTATTTCAGCCGAAGTTCAAAGTTTGGATATTTTGGGTTAATAAAATATTTTCTATATCTTTTGATAAGTTACTAATATCACTGGCCTCAGTTTCTTCATCTGTAAAATGGGGATAATAATAACACCTATTTCATAAAGTACTGCAAGGATTAAGTAAGCTAACATACAAAAGGTGCAGTGTCTGACATACAGTCGATACCATACAAGGTTTGCTCTTATTATTAATTATTAAAGTGTTCTGAATTGCCATTTGGATATAACTTAAGTCTTCAAACAACCTCTTCATATTCTTTGTTTTCTTAGAAGTAAATTTTATTGTGTATATTTGAGTTTACAACATAATGTTGTAGGATACACATAGATAATAAAATGGTTACTATACTGAAGCAGATTAACACTTCTATCATCTCACATAGTTACTTTGTGACGAGAGCAGCTAAAATCTACTTATTTAACAAAACTCCCTAAAAAAATGTAATTTTATTAACCATAGTCCTCTATGTAACTACAGGTTTTACATTAGATCTCTGGACTTATTCATCCTACATATCTGCTACTTTGTTGAGTTTTTCTTGTTTGTTTTTGAGACAGGGTTTCGTTCTGTCACTCAGCTGGAATGCACTGGACTGATCACAGTTCACTGCAGTCTCGACTTCCCAGGCTCAAGTGCTCCTCTCACCTCAGCCTTCCAAGTAGCTGAGATTACAGGCATGTACCACCACACCCAACTAAGGTATGTATTTTTTTTTTTTTTTTTTGAGGCGGAGTCTCGCTCTGTGGCCCGGACTGGAGTGCAGTGGCCGGATCTCAGCTCACTGCAAGCTCCGCCTCCTGGGTTTACGCCATTCTCTTGCCTCAGCCTCCCGAGTAGCTGGGACTACAGGCGCCCGCCACCTCGCCCGGCTAGTTTTTGTGTTTTTAGTAGAGACGGGGTTTCACCGTGATAGCCAGGATGGTCTCGATCTCCTGACCTCGTGATCCGCCCGTCTCGGCCTCCCAAAGTGCTGGGATTACAGGCCTGAGCCACCGCGCCCGGCCAGGTATGTATTTTTTGTACAAAGTTTTACCATGTTGCCCAGGCTGGTCTCAAACTTTTGGGCTCAAGCAATTTGCCCGCCATGGCCTCCCAAAGTACTGGGATTACAGGTGTGAGCCACTGTGGCTCACACATATCTTCTACTTTGTTTTGACTGTTTGTCATATCAATTTTGAAGAGCTTTTTTTATAAGTAAGTAAATGAACTTTTTGGAAGGCAAACATTATTTTACCAGTTGTCATTTCATTTAACGTTTTTGATCTTTCATTTGGCTACAGTATAAAAATACATCTTTCTCTTTGAAATTCTGTTGCTTTTTGATTTCCACATCAGCCAAAAGTCTAACTAGTTAATAATACACATAGCCGTAACTCAGGCCACAAAAAAACTGCTTTGATTTTTAGGTACATATGGCACATATAAACAGATTTCTATATATAAAATACCACATGGAATCAGCTTTGTAAAATCAGTCTTACAAGTGAAGCAAAAGTTAACTTATGAATTGTCAATCACGTCATAAATCTTACCATGGTAACAGATTTAAAAAAAGTGCTCTGGCTGGGCATGGTGGCTCACGCCTGTAATCCCAGCACTTTGAGAGGCTAAGGTGGGTGGATCAACTGAGGTCAGGAGTCCAAGACTAGCCTGTCCAACATGATGAGACCCTGTCTCTACTAAAAAACATAAAAATTAGCTGGGCGTGGTGGCAGGTGCCTGTAATTCCAGCTACTTAGGAGGCTGAGGCAGGAGAATCGCTTGAACCTGGAAGGCAGACGTAGCAGTGAGCCGAGATCGCACCACTGCACTCTACCCTGGGTGACAGAGCAACACTCTGCCTCAAAAAAAAAAAGAACAACAAGTGTTCTTATACCAAAACTAGGAGAAAAATGCTTTATATACCATGAATAACATGAAATTAACACTAATTGACAGATTCATTTCTACACAGGCAAAATTATCTTAATGATTTCTGTTTCACTGAAATTAATAAATGTATTTGGTTGGTTAACTGATTAGAAAAGTTTTTTTTTCCTGATTAACCAGCAAGTCCTCTTATAATTATCTTTTATTTCCCTGATTTACCAGCAAGTCTTCTTATAATTATCTTTTATATTTCTTTTATTTCACTTAGGTTATAACTTCTATTTAAAATATCATTTAAGGAAACACTATATTTAAGAATTAAGCCTCTCTCACCATAAACAACCTTTACTAATTTAATCACTCAGTCAACACTTACTTGTTGCATAACCCTGTAACAGGAACTGGTTAAAAAAAAAAAAAAGAAAAAAGCAGTGACCCTTCCTTTAAAGTTCTTATGGACTACTAGAGCATTAACCAAGCAGTTACTATTTGCCATGGTAAGTGAAATAATAAAGTGCTAGGGATACCCGTAAGAGCAGTTTGGTCTTGGAAACTAAGAGGCCTCTAGATGGAAGGAAAGTTCCAGCTGTGACATAAATATGAGGTCAATGAAAAAGGAAAATAAGATTTGAGAACTCATACAGACATGGCAAAAACATGCAAACTCCACACAGACAGTTGCCTCTGCCAGGAATTGATTTTTTTCTCACTGACTTTATAATGAACGACATTATTCAAAGACCTGCTGTAGCTTACAAAGGTAATTACATTTCAAACCAAGTCATTCAACTGTATTAGTCATTTAACTTTGCATTTGCTTATCCTTCAAATTGTATGTTTGCATAACATTTTAACTGACATCTATTATTCAGATCAATCTGGGGGTGCTTTAAAAACAAAATCTTTAATAAGAGTATCAGTAAACTCATATAATGTGTTGCCCCACATTTACTATTAATTTACCTTAATGTCCCAGTTCACTACTTTGTTTCCTGTTAATCTTCCATGTAAACAATTAGTAGATAAATCAAGACAAATTGAATTTTTGCAGGCCTAAGAATAAAAGAAAAATATGGCAAACAACCAATTAGAACAAAACATAAATTTAACCACATATAGAACATTTCACCATAATATAAAAAGGAATATAGGATAGTTAAAGATAAGACGCCCATCATATGAATTTTAGTATTGCTGTTCTCTCTTAAAAGAAAGAATCAGGGCCGGGCGTTGTGGCTCATGCCTGTAATCCCAGCACTTTGGGAGGCCGAGGCGGGGGGATCACCTGAGGTCAGGAGTTCGAGACCAGCCTGGCTAACATGGTAAAACCCCGTCTCAACTAAAAATACAAAAACTAGCCGGGTGTGGTGGTGGGCCCCTGTAATCCCAGCTACTTGGGAGGCTGAGGCAGGAGAACTGCTTTAACCCAGGAGACAGAGGTTGCAGTTAGCTGACACGGTGCCACTGCACTCCAGCCTCAGTGACAG
>NW_012116266.1:5735464-5737487 GCF_000951035.1 Colobus angolensis palliatus
CATGTACCACCATACCCGGCTTATTTTGTATTTTTAGTAGAGATGGGGTTTCACCATGTTGGCCAGGCTGGTCTTGAACTCCTGACCTCAGGTGATCCGCCACCTCAGCCTCACAAAGTGCTGGGATTACAGGCATGAGCCACTGCACCCGGCCTCGCCAGTCATACTTTTTAAATTTTCATCTTTTAAACAAACACATGAAAACAGATTTTTGGCTTTAAAAAAATTCAATGTGTTATTTCCATTAGCACTTCCCTAGGCACAATTTCAAGATACACATAAAACGTGTGATTAAAATGAGAGATAAATCACAGAACAAAAAATCATGATATAAAAATACAATTACAGGAATAATATACTATTTTCCCTCATGTTGCTACCAGACAATTCTGGCTGTATTCAGAGTAAGAGCTTAGTCTGCAACTTTAGAAACAAAGTTATTTGTTAACCTCCATTTGTAAAGGCATGTTAACTTTATATTCAATCCAAATTTTCAGGTAATGAAGCATCCTTGAATCTAATCTAATCCCTATTCCAAAATAAAGTAAACCTACAAATTTTAGCACACATGATGTAGCTACTGCTTTCCTCTTTAAACAAATGAGAAAAATTGCTTTAATAAACCAAATATTTAACGTAAACGTTATCCGTCTCAGAGACACACATCTTTCTCCAGTTACTACTGTAGTCTGTAACTAAAAACTGTGTATCTATGACCTGTTTTAACACAATAATCTCCTAGCGGTATGACTGCCTCTAGAATCCTACCCCTCCAATCCAACTTTCACGCTGCAGCTTAAGACCATTTCTAAAACGTGGACCTGATAATATTACTCTTCTGCTTAAAATTCTATCCATTGCCAATTATTTACTCTGACATAGGAGGTTTGCTATAATGTGACCTTGCTCTCTAGTCTCATCTCCTCTTGCTCAGTGCCCTATACCCAAATACATGTAGAACCCAGTTTTACAGTCTATGCCTTTTTAAGTGATATTTACCATGCATCCCTCCTCAACCTTGTCTTCTAAAACACAAATGAAACCATCTTCTTTATGATTTTCTAGCTTCCTGGAAAAACAAACCACTCCTCATTTGCACCCTCACTATTATTTTGTACATTATTCCAACAAAGAAATATTGTATATTAGTTAAGGATATAAATTAAACAGGCTGGGTTCTAACTCCAGGATTCACTACAATTATGAGTCTAAGCAAGTTACTTACTGTGCTTCAGAAAACTAAAGCTTAGAAAAGTAACAGATAATACCATATACCTCTCAGGGCTTTTGTGAAGATTAAGTGAAACAATACACATGAAGCACTTAGCATAGTGCTTAACATATTGTCAACACCCCATAAATGGTAGCTAAAAAGAAAAACAAATGCTCATAAAGTTATGTTGAACTTATTTTTAAAAAATATTTATTTTACTTTAGATTGTAAACTTCTTACAGACACTTTATTTATCTTTGTATCCTAAGGGTATAGCATAATTCTTGACACTAAGAAGACACTCAATAAGTTTTAAGCAAATGGGTACTCCGATAAATGAGTACCGTTTAATAAATGAGTCAATAAAAAACCGTTGACTATTTTTAAAATCCTCTGGAGCAGCTTTTCCCAAACTAGCATTTGTTAATAACTAAGTTAAAATAACAAAACATGCTCTATGCTCAAATAGCTGGTGAAACAGTAGGACAAAACAAAAGTAAACTGGTTTCTTTATAGCAGAATTTTAAAAATGTATCATTAACCTCCAAGATGGATATAAAGAATGCAACAGGGCCGGGTGCGGTGGCTCACACCTGTAATCCTAGCACTTTGGGAGTCCAAGGCAGGCGGATCACCTGAGGTCAGGAGTTCGAGACTAGCCTGGCCAACATGGTGAAACCTCGTCTCTACTAAAAACACAAAAAATTAGCCAGGTGTGGTGGTGCGTGCCTATAATCCCAGCTACTTGGGAGGCTGAGGCAGGAGAATCGCTTGAACCCAGGAAGCGGAGGTTGCGGTGAGCTGAGCCAG
>NW_012116266.1:5738342-5741215 GCF_000951035.1 Colobus angolensis palliatus
TGCCTGTAATCCCAGCTACTCGGGAGGCTGAGGCCGGTGAATTGCTTAAACCTGGGAGGCAGAGGCTGCAGTGAGCCAAGATTGCGCCACTGCACTCTAGCCTGGGTGAGAGAGCAAGACTCCATCTTAAAAAAAAAAAAAAAAAAGTTGGCCATCACACATCCAGAACTTGCCACTAAATATATTGTTTGGATTATATGCAATTATTTCTTAGCTATCTATGCTATATAGGGAGAATGAAAATAGGTGTAAGATACAATTCTTGCCAAGAAATAACATAAGATATAGTAAACAAACATGTATCTTCGGGAAAAGAAGTTACACAAAGCAAATAAAAATATAAGACTCAAGAGATATTATAACCAATGCAATGCATAAACTTTGGATCCAGGATTCATTTCTAAAAGGCTATAAAAATATTTTTGGAAAAATTTGAATACAGAGTATATATTAGATGAATTATGGGCCATTTTCTTAGGTAGGTAGATGATTATGTAGAAATATACAGGGATGAAATGTCTTGATAGCTATGTCAATTTGTTTTCACAAATGATTTGAGACAAAGTCAGCAAGTACAGTAAAACATTAGTAATTGGTTAATTTAGGTGAAGAGTATATAGGATATCACTTTACCATTCTTTTGACTCCTCTCTAGGTTTGAAATGTATCACAGCAAAAAGAAGGGAGAAAATAAAACTAATAAGCAAATTTTATTAGGTCAGATACAAAAAATAAATATTTAAAAGTATGGCCAGACATGGTGGCTCATTCCTGTAATCTCAACACTTTGGGAGGCTGGGGTGCAAGAACTGCTTGAGCCCACGAGTTCAAGACTAGCCTGGGCAACAGAGTAACACCCTGTCTCTATAAAAAATACAAAAAAAAAAAAAAAAAAGGCTCAGCATGGTGGCACATGCCTGTAGTCCTAGCTACTCAGGAGGCTGAGGGCGCAAGGACTGCTTAAGCTCAGGAGTTCAAGACCACAGTGAGCCATGATCCCACCACTTTTTTGGAGAACCTGTCTCCAAAAAAACGATGTCAGGTGGTGGGGTAGAAAAAAGTCCTTTTCCCTTTTACTTATCTAATAAAAGCAACTGAGGTCAGCAAGGACTGAGGGAAAAAAGACAAAAGAACTGTGAGAGATAAAAGAATCAGGAGGAAGAAAAGAAGTAGTAAAAACATTAATTGTTTCCATTATGCTAAATGTTACATGGACTCAGAAAATGTTTTGGTTTTGTGAGATTATACCTTTTTGTGTATCTTTTTCTAGTTTAGCCAGCTGGTGCATGATAATAATTTATTACTTTCTTTTTCTTTTTCTTTTTTTTTTGAGATAGAGTCTCAGTCTGTCACCCAGGCTGGAGAGTAGTGGCGCGATCTCAGCTGACTGCAATTTCCGACTCCCGGGTTCGATCAATTCTCAGGCCTCACCCTCCCAAGTAGCTGGGACTATAGGCACATGCCACTAAGCCTGGCTATTTTTTTTTTTTTTTTTTGCATTTTTCATACATTTTGTAGAGACGGGGGTCTCGCTATGTTGCTCAGGCTTGTCTGGAACTCCTGGCCTCAAACGATCCACCTGGGCATCCCAAAGTGCTGCGATTACAAGTGTGAACCACTGTGCCTTCTGGCCTTTTTCTCCTTTCGAAGTGAACATTTTTCCTCTTCTCTCTTTTTTTTTTTAATTTTTGGCTATATCACATTTACAAAACTGAGCACAATTCTGTTTCATCGCTCCTTCTAGTAAACTATGAGAATACAAATACAAACAATTTCACTTACTAAAGTCAATTCATCGGTACAAATTCCAACTATAACTATTGCCATTAGTACCACAGGGATGACATAATGATAATATTTGGACCCTCGTGGAAGAGATATACCTTATTTTTTACTACTTCTCACCTTCCTTTGAAAATTCATGATTATTTTGATGGCAATTCAAACTCCTCCTTTTAATTATCCAATGAAATGACAAAAGGAATAGAAAAGGAATTGCAGTTCACAACATAGTTATAACTAAATGGACAGTTCACAAATTTACTCTGACCTTTGCTGTGTAGTAAAGAAGGATGTTACCAGGCAGGTCGGCCATGTCAGACTCTTGACACTTCCAAGGGCTTAAACAATTTGGACCTGAAAATTATTTACACACATATACACACCATTGAATATATATGGTTTCCTTGGTTCTGTTATCAGAATAAAATTTAAAATTAAGCTGCTTCGAGCTAGTCAAACAATACAGCTGAAACCCATTAAGCTAAAATTTACTTTGTTTTTATATTCCAGTTTATCCAAAACCTATAAAAATTGGGAAATAAATCAATTTCCATTGCAGAAAAATTGTTTTATATAGTATTAAAAAACTATTATCAGCCAGGTACACTGGCTTATGCCTGTAATCCCAGCACTTTGGGAGGCTGAAGCAGGTGGATCACTTGAGCTCAGGAGTTTGAGACCAGCCTGGGCAACATGGCGAGACAACATCTCTACAAAAAAATATAAAAAGAGCCAGAGGTGGTGGCATGTGCCTGTAGTCTCAGCTACTCAGGAGGTGAGAGTATCACTCAAGCCTGGGAGTCAGAGGTTGCAGTGATCTGAGATTGTGCCACTGCACTCCTGCCTAGGTAATGGGAGTAAGACCCTGTCTTAAAAAAAAAAAAAAACAAAAAAAGAATCCAAGAGTCCCCTAAATTTATTTAACTATAGAGTCCCTGTCTCATGACATAGCACTGTTTTGGGGAAACATTCATTCAGTAATCTTATTGTATTTATCAATAGTCATATTAAGTTTCTCAGGGAAAAACAAGACAATAGCTGTTTTCTGAGTAGTATAGAATTTTTTACTTTCAATGGTAAAAAAAAAAAAA
>NW_012116266.1:5741265-5746640 GCF_000951035.1 Colobus angolensis palliatus
GTGCCACTGCACTCCAGCCTGGGCAACAAGAGAAAAACTCTGTCTCAAAAAAAAAAAAAAAACAAAGAAAGAAAGAAAGAAATTATAAACAACCTAAGTAAATAACATGTCTTGAATCCAAGGAAATATACAACCATTAAAAATGATCATTTAGGCTTGGCACAGTGGCTCACGCCTGTAATCCAAGCACTTTAGGAGGCCAAGATGGGAGGATCACTTGAGGCCAGGAGTTCAAGACCAGCCTAGTGAACATGGCGAAACCTTATCTCTACTAAAAATATAATAATTAGCTGGATGTGGTGGCACACGCCCACAATCCTAGCTACTTGGGAGGCTGAAGCACAGGAAACACTTGAACCTAGGAGACAGAGGTTACAGTGAGCCGAGATCAGCCACTGCACTCCAGCCTGGGCGACAGAGCAAGGCTCTGTCTCAAAAAAACAAAAAAACAAACAAACAAAAAGAAAAGAAAAGAAAAAAAACATAAGGTTCTAATATAAAGTGTGAAAGTGTGGGCAATCCCATTCATCTCAAAATTCCCATGCAATCTAAAAAAGATATTTAGACAAATAACAAGCTATTCTGCAGAGTTACATAACTCTTAAAAGCTTAACTCCTGAACACCCTGCTAGAATATACATATAATTTTGAAAGCAGTTAGGATCCAATAATAACTATTAGTACATATATTTAAAATCATAGCCAAAATTCCAGCACTTTGGGAGGCTGAGACGGGTGGACCACGAGGTCAAGAGATCGAGACCATCCTGGCTAACGTGAAACCCCGTCTCTACTAAAAAAATACAAAAAACTAGCCGGCTGAGGTGGCGGGTGCCTGTAGTCCCAGCTACTCGGGAGGCTGAGGCAGGAGAATGGCGTGAACCTGGGAGGCGGAGCTTGCAGTGAGCTGAGATCCGGCCACTGCGCTCCAGCCTGGGCGACAGAGTGAGACTCTGTCTCAAAAAAAAAAAAAAAATCATAGCCAAAAGAAAAACAAAAAGCCAAAACAAAATGAAAAACAGTTTGCAAACTTATCCAAGGTCCCCTAATTCTACTGCCTTCGTGAATTCTTCAGGTATATTAATATATCAGTTGAAAAAATGACAAGTTTTAGAATAAGGCTCATAATTTTGGAAGCAGTTATAATTTTTTCTGGAGATACGGTTATACTTTGTTTCATCGATTCATTAAAATCTGTCAAAAGTACTGGCAGTGTTATGGACTGAATTATGTCCCCCTAAAATTCCTGTTTAAAGCCATAATCCCCAATGTGACTATATTTGGAAATAGGGCCTTTAAAGTGGTAACTGGGATTAAATGAAGTCATCAGGATGGGCCTTAATCTGATAGAGCCCCTTATAATAAGAAACACAAGAGATCTCTTTCTCTGTCCATATGCATACAGAGAAAAGACCATGTGAGAACACAGCAAGAAGGTGAGCACCTATAAGCCAGGAAGAGAAGCCTCACTTCTATAGAAGTGAGAGCCTGATCCTGACGTCACCTCAACCTTGAACTTCAAGCTTCCAGAACTGTAAGAAAATAAATTTCTGTTGTTAAAGCCACCCAGTCTGTGGTATTTTGCTATGACAGCCCTAGCAGACAAATACAGGCAGTATTATGGATGATATTTGAAATACTTCCAAAAGGTTTGCTTTATTTATGCCTACAAAACAAAAAGTATGGTATGTGGAGGGGCTTTTTCTTTCCCTTCAGCTTCAGTTAAAACAAATAACTCTTCACATGAAACATATTCTTTAGAATACATTTAGACAACAGAAAAAAACTCTAAATTTGCATAAGCATTATGACTGTACATGCTTACCTGCTAAATATAATGCCTTCACCTGAGGAGGTTGTAGTGCTTCATAGAAGATGATAACAGATCCTAGCTGACCCTCCAGAGATGTGGGACACCCCCATTCACTGTCTTGGGTTCCAGCTGATATCAATTTGGTAATCAATTTTGATTTTTCAATTGTTCCTCCCCAGGAGGCTGATGACAGAATTCCACCAAATGATGTCCGATGAGGGGTAATAGGAGAAGAGAAAGGTGGATCTGGGATTTGGGATGGTGGAGGAGTGGTGGTTCTTTGCCCAGCTGAACCGATGCAACAGGAAGTAAAGGGCTAAAAACAAAAAAATTACACAATTTTAATTAAAATATATTCTCATATTTAACATAAAATTACACAATAAAATAGGGCATAAAATTACACAAATAAATAAATTGAAAATAAAAGTGGAAGCAACTTTATTTTTACCAAATCATGATGTGTACATGCATGTGTATACTTAGGAAATTATTAGCAAAATAACCTTGGCCTATAGAATTTGGATGCATTACTTTTATGACTAATTTTATATTCTTTGGTAATTTTTGAATTTTTAAAGTGTATATGATTAAGAATTTTTTTTAACTTTACTGTTTTTGAAAATAGAGAAAACTATTTTTTCTCTTTAAAATATATAAATATTAATCACAAACTATCCTGAAATGGTCACTGAGATGAAAACCAACAAGAAATTACTGAATCACAGGACTTGTGAAATAATCTACTCTATTCCACTATCTTCAGAAAAGGCCCTCTAGTGTTCTTTGAGAACCACTTCAATACATAAACTCTATTTTATACCTAACTAAAATGTGAAGGTTTTAAGCTTCTTCATTATTGTTTCAATTTTAATCGAGTTAGAAGAGTCCCTCATAATATTCTCTTAAGTATTTCACATACTTAGAGAGCTTTTATTAAATGATAGATTGATCTGCTCTATTCATTTCTTTGGCTTTCCTGTTATAAGTCTTTCTTTCTAAGCCTTTGTATCTTCCTTAAATGTTTTCCTTTTTTCACATTGTCTGACTTCATCTAGTAATGACAGGCTGAGAGAACTGAATATTAGTATGTGGAGTCTTACCACATAGAAAACACTTTAAAATCTGGGGCCACATATTTACAGCAAACATAACCTTCTACATTAACTAAAATATTTCAAGAATTCTCAATCGATGGGGCCTGTAAAGAGCAGGTTGGATATACTTACTTCATTCATGGCAGGAAATCTGAGAGGGGCAGAAACCTTCTGTTGTCCATTGTCATAGATATAGATGAAGCTCTGACCAAAGGGCCTTTTTCCAGGCATGTGGACAATAGTTATGTTGTGCTGATGAAGTGAAACACACATTTAAAAGGATAAAATTACATTATATCTTTGGAATGACAAATGCTTTCAGAATTTTGCTCTATAATTTGTACAAATAGAACATTAAGATTAAACTTAGTTAAATGTTAATTAAATTGATGTTGTCAAAGTAACAATTTTTTCCATAGTAGTACAAAAGCACCTACGTGTATTCTATAAAATATACATAATTGTAACAGTACCTTTTCTGCATTTCCAAAGTTTCAGTATTCCTTAGAATCATTTTTAAAAATGAGAAGCATTTTATATTTTAGAAAACAATACAAATGCATTGTTTAAAACAACCTATCGGCTGGGCGCAGTGGCTCACACCTGTAATTCCAGCACTTTGGGAGGTGGGTGGATCACCTGAGGTCAGGAGTTCGAGACCAGCCTGGCCAACATGGTAAAACCCCACCTCTACCGAAAAATACAAAAATTAGCCAGGTGTGGTGGCAGGTGCCTATAATCCCAGCTACTCAGGAGGCTAAGATAGGAGAATTGCTTGAACCCAGGAGGTAGAGGTTGCAGTGAGCTGAGATGGTGCCACTGGACTCCAGCCTTGGTGACAGAGTGAGACTCTGTTCCAAAAGAAAAAAACAAAACAAAACAAAACCACAAAACAACCTATCATCTCATTTTATTTTGTCATTTTTTTAAAAAACCTTTTTTAGAAATTGGGTCACGCTCTATAGCTGAGGCTTGAGTGCAGTGGTGCAATCATAGCTCATTACAGCCTTGAACTCCCCAGTATCTTCCTGAGTAGCTAGAATTATGTGTGCCACTTCACCCAACTAATTTTTAAATTTTTTGTAGAGAGAGTCTCACCCCAGGCTGGTCTTGAACTCCTGGCTTCAAGCAATCCTCCCACCTTGGCCTCTCAAAGTGCTAGGTTTACAGGTGTGAGTTACAGCACCCAGCCCATCTCATTTTAATATGAAATTCAAAATTAAATTTACTTATAGAGGTAGGCGGATCACAAGGTCGAGAGATCAAGAACATCCTGGCCAACATGGTGAAATCCTATCTCTACTAAAAACACAAAAATTAGCTGAGTGTGGTGGCGCATGCCTGTAGTCCCAGCTACTTGGGAGGCTGAGACAAGAGAATTGCTTGAACCCAGGAGGCAGAGGTTGCAGTGAGTTGAGATCATGCCACTATACTCCAGCCTGGCAACAAAGCAAGACTCCATCTCAAAAAAATAAAAAAAATAAATTTTTTTTTTTACTTATAGAAAACCTCAAGACATCCTAACATTCTAAATACATATTTACTAATTTATTTATTTATTTATTTTTTTGAGACAGGGTCTCACTCTGTTGCCCAGGCTGGAGTACAGTGGCACCATCTCAGTTTACTGGAGCCTTGACTTCCTGGGCTCAAGTGGTTCTCCCAACTCATCCTCCCAAGTGGCTGGGACCACAGGCACAAATCACCATACCCAGGTAATTTTTGTATTTTTCGGTAGATACTGGGTTTCACCATGTTGCAGTGATGGTCTCAAACTCTTGAGCTCAAGTTATCTGCCTGTCTTGGCCTCCTAAAGTGCTGCGATTATATAAAGGTATGCCACTGACCAGCCTCATTTAAATTTTTTTAGCAAAAAAAATGACTGCTGTTGAATTTATGACAATAGTGGGAAATATCATTAACCATACAAGAAGTTAAATGTGATGCCCTAAAGCCTTACCCAGAGGGAATCACAGAAACTGTGGTCAGGAAGCATAACCGTTGCATATTCTCTTTTTGTGCACACTGCCACGACCAACATACCTGAATGGGTAATAAAGGCTTCAAAACCCATGCCACTTCCTGTAAAAAAACTAACAAAAATATGTATTATCAGAACTTTTGAAGTTGGTTGCTCAGTTTCCTCATCATTAAAGTACATAAAACCATAAAGCCATCATGAATGTCTTTACCAACAATTCTATAGCTTAAATTCTATTGCCACACACTAGTCCAACCTTGTTTCAAAGACCCTTTTAAAATCTATTTTGGTCGTAAGAGTTTAGTAAATAAAAGGCAGCCTTCTAAAGTGGAATTCCACTAGTAAAAGTAAAAAAGTAAAGCTATTAATTTTCAAATCTCTAAAATTCTTCCAAATAAGAATCAGTAAGCATAAATAAAGGTCTTTAAAATCACACAGCATAGGCCAGGAGCGGTGTCTCATGCCTGTAATCCCAGCACTTTGG
>NW_012116266.1:5747080-5747507 GCF_000951035.1 Colobus angolensis palliatus
AAAAACAAAACAAAACACAAGGCATATTAAAAAGTAGTAGCTATTAAATTCTGGATGTACATACACATAGGTTTTCTGTTCCTTCCTATAAATATATAGCATATTTATATGTAATATATACTTATAGCATATTCAATGGAATAGAAATCATTACTTCTTTTTTTTCTTTTTTTTGAGGAAAATCTCCCTCTATTGCCTAGGCTGGAGTGCAGTGGTACGATCTTGGCTCATTGCAATCTCTGCTTTCTGGGTTCAAGTGATTCTTGTGCCTCAGTCTCCCAATTGGCGCATGCTGGGATTACAGGCATGCGCCACCATGCCCGGCTAATTTCTGTATTTTTAGTACAGACGGTGTTTCTCCATACTGACAAGGCTGGTCTTGAATTCCTGACCTCAAGTGATTCGCCCGCCTCAACTGCTTAAAGTG
>NW_012116266.1:5747697-5749966 GCF_000951035.1 Colobus angolensis palliatus
AAAAAAAAAAAAGGAAACTTGTTTCCAAAGTAGCCTCAAAACTTAACCAGCAATATTTGAGGTATATAGCTATTACTATGAAAGCAATAGAGCACTTACAATTAAACTGTATAAAGCCTCCGGATGAAGAGGCTTTAGATAAATTGTACATCTAAAAACTAGATGCTTGGAAACAGTTTTCCTGTTTAAGAATCACAGCACATATTGTTATGACAGTATTCATTTATATTCCATAATGTTTACCAATACCTGTACAATTGTTTCCTTTTCCCTCCTTTGTTAGCAATGCCAAGAGTCAATTGATCCTGATCTAAGCAAAACCAAGCACTGAAAGAAAAGGCGGACCCCGGCCATTTCTGTATGGGAGGCACAGAAATTCCTGCCATACTATGTGACAAATCAAAATATTGGAGGGCACTCTCTAGACTTAGTTTTCGAGCCATTGTCAGGATTGCTCGAGTCACAGGAGTGACATAAGGGTGAACAGACTCAGATTCATCCACTCTAAGCAATCTTAGTAGTCGACGGATTTCTTCTGAGCTCACTGACTGACTCCCCAAGGAACCATGGATTGCAATCAAGTTCTCAGCACAAGTTTGATGGAGGGAAGAATGCGAGTCAAGGGTTTCAATGATTCTAATCCCCATGTTTGCATTGACACAAGTAGTTCGACTCTGTCTATTAATACAACAAATTCTTTTCAGCCAATCAGAGATGAAGATTTGCAGGTCATGGGATTGTAGTTCTGGAAGCCACTGGATAAGAAGCAAGAGAGGTTGGACATTACTAATGCCCAAAATCCCAACCGAAGTGTGGTCACCCTCTACAGCCTGAAAAGCAACATAAAAGACAAAAGGTTAGTTACCATTTTCAAAACGGATATTAACAGAAGTTCTCTTAATAAAAGTTATAAACTCACCATATTCATAAGCTCTTTAAGTAATTCCAGTGGTGGCTGACCCAGGGATTTTAATACTTCAAACATATGTGTATAACCAATTCTTTCTTTAAATACTTCCTAGGGGATGGGAAGACAATATATCGAAGTACATTTTCAAAGACTGAATGTGTTGGAATTTTAAAAATATTAAATAGTCATTTATGCTAATTAACTTAATATTAAATAAAGAAAAAGATACTAGTTCACTATTTGCCTTCTTAAATCACGTCTTCATTTTAAAATAGATTCCATATAACTTCTGGAGTAATAAAGTTATAATTCTGTACCAAAATTCAAAATAAATGAAATTAACAATAACTGTGTTATAGAATTATTATGTTATTTGCAGATTAGAGCATATGACAATTCTTGTATTTTCTTCACTTGATTTGCAATTACTAGAGTAGCAGTTAGTCAAAACAAAAATAGAGGAAAAAATGAGAGACTGTAGGTAAGAGGAGTCAGACATCAGCCTAAAAAGATCCAATTAAAGAGTTCTTGGCAATTTTGAATAGTGGTCAGAAATAAACTGAGTACAAAGAGTTTTCTCTGTGCTACTTGTATTTAAATGGAATGAATTATGTGGAACATCAAGTTCATTTTAGGAAGTTCTATGTCACATGTATTTTTGAACCAGTAGGCACCCAAAGTCATAAAGTGAAATGTAAAGACAACTGGTAAACCTAGAGCATACTAAAGTGCCCCATTACATTAGGTTGAAATATATACACTCACTACAAAATCAAAAAATTTAACAAAACAGGTAAAGTTGGTTTCCTTTAGGGAGGGAAATGGTTGAACGTGGGTCAAGAATAGGAAGGAAATATTTTCTCATTATGTATTTTTGTCATATAATCTTTTGAATTTTAAACATGCCAGCTATTACATGGACAAAAAAAAGAATTCAAGGAAGACTGGAACATCTTTTTTGATGTCTGAATTTCAGAATACAGTACAGGCAATCCATTATACTCATAAACCACTTATTTGAGACTTAAAATGGTTTCCATCTTACAGCAACTAGTATTAAATGGAGATTAAGTCACAAACCAGACTGTAAAAGTTGTAAAAGTCTATTCAATAGGAACCTAACCATGAGTTACGTCAACATTTCTAGGGCAAAGGCTAGAGTATCCTAACACAAACCAATATAATCTTTTTTTTTTTTTTTTTTTGAGACGGAGTCTCGCTCTACCTCTGGAGTGCAGTGGCCGGATCTCAGCTCACTGCAAGCTGCGTCTCCCGGGTTTACGCCATTCTCCTGCCTCAGCCTCCCGAGCAGCCAGGACTACAGGCGCCCGCCACCTCGCCCGGCTAGTTTCTTTTTGT
>NW_012116266.1:5751666-5753321 GCF_000951035.1 Colobus angolensis palliatus
ACAGAGCGAGACTCCATCTCAAAAAAAAAAAAAAAAAAAAGAAAAGAAAAGAAAAGAAATTCCAAAGAATTTCATATCCAACCAAACTAAGCTTCATAAGTGAAGAAGGAATAAGACCCTTTTCAGAGAAGCAAAAGCTAAAAGAATTCATTACTACCAGACCTGCCTTACAAGTTGTCCTGAAGGGAGTGCTAAATATGGAAAGGAAAGACCATTACCAGCCACTACCAAAACATACTTAAGTACATAGACCCATGACACTATAAAGCAACCACACACACAAGTCAACATGTCTGTATAATAATCAGCTAATAATATGGTAGTAGGATCAAATCAGAACAGATTAATACTAACCTTGAATGTATATGGGCTAAATGTCCCAATTAAAAGGCACAGAGTGGCAAGTTGGAGAAAAAAAATCAAGACCCAGTGTCTTCTGGGCCTGTCTTCAAGAGACTCATCTCACATGCAATGACACCCATAGGCTTAAAGTAAAGGGATGGAGAAAAATCAATCAAGCAAACGGAAAACAGAAAAAAGCAGGGGTTGCTATTCTTACTTTAGACAAAACAGACTTTAAACCAACAAAGATAAAAAAGATAAAGAAGTTACATAATGGTAAAGGGCTCAATTTAACAAAACCTAACTATCTTAAATATATATACACGCTCAACACATAAGCACCCAGATTTGTAATTCTTAGAGACCTACAGTATACTTGGACAGATCATTGAGGCAGAAAACTAACAAAGATATTCAGGACCTGAACTTAACACATGACCAAATGGACGTAGTAGAGATCTATAGAACACTTTACCACAAAACAAGAGAATACACATTCTTCACATCTGCACATGGGACATACTCTAAAATCGACAACACAATCAGACATAAAATAATCTTCAGCAAATTTCAAAAAACCAAAATCATACCAACCACACCCTTGAACCATAGTACAGTAAAAACAGAAATCAAGACTAAGAAAATTGTTCAAAACCATATAATTACATGAAAATTAAACTGTCTACTCCTGAATGACTCCTGGGTAAATAATAAAATTAGAGCAGAATTAAAGAAATTATTTGAAACTAATGAGAAGATACAACATACAAGAATCTCTGAGACATAGCTAAAGAAGTGTTAAGAGGGAAATTTATAGCACTAAATGGGCACATCAAAAAGTAAGAAAGATTACAAATCCAGCAACCTAACATCACAATTAGAGAACTAGAGAAACAAAAGCAAACCAATCCCAAAGCTAGCAGAAGACAAGAACTAACCAAAACAGCGCTGAACTGAAGGAAACTGAGACATCAAAAACCTTACAAAAAATAGGCCAGGCACAGTGGCTCACATCTGTAATCCTAGCACTTTGGGAGGCTAAGGTGGGCAGATCACTTGAGACCAGGAGTTCAAGACCAGTCTGGCCAACATGGGGAAATCCATCTCTACTAAAAATACAAAAATTAGCCAAGCATGGTGGCACGTGCCTGTAATCCCAGCCACTCAGGAGGTTAGCAGGAGAACTGCCTGAACCCAGGAGGCAGAGGTTGCAGTGAGCTGAGATCTCGCCACTGGACTCCAGCCTGGGTGGCAGAGCAAGGCTCTGTCTCAAAAAACAAAACAAAACAAAACAAAAAAAACCAGAAGATCAA